>NW_019392987.1:0-155069 GCF_000648675.2 Cimex lectularius
GGTCTTTTGAGAAAAATACGCAAATACTGAGGCGTTTAGCACATATAGATAAGATTGGTCTTGTCTGCCCTTAAATGAATTTGCTATTAAGTTGTTTTTAAATTAATTAATTTAAAATTGTTTTTAGCTAGCTAACAATGAAAATTTGATTCAGTGTCATACTTTCCAACAAATTAAATATTTACAGACTTTTACACAGCAAAAAGATAGTGTCAGATAATGAAAAAGTGGATATGTGAACAAATTATGTAAATAACAAAATATAATAATTAACTATTACTATCAAACGGGGTTTTATTGAAATGCTGACATGATTTATTTTCTTTGAGAAGTATTCTGTATGTAAAATTTTCTACATTTAAGCTCTTGTGCACCAACCTAACGTGGACCAAGATAATTAATAATCTAAAAATTTAGTTTTTCTTTTGAAAAAAATGCAATTAAACCTAGAAAAATCAATAAATATATAAGAGTTTGGTATAAAGGATATTTAGTACAGGAAAGATAAACAAAAGAACTACAATTTTTATGGCTATATATTTAATTTACCTTAAGTTGTCCTTTCACTTAGAATTAAGATATTTATACAAAAAAACACAGGACTAAAAGAAAAAAACACGAACGAACGGGAACTCACCGAGCCTATTTTATTACTTCCTTGCCGAGGGAGGAATGAATTGGTAGGCCGATAGGGCGGCCGAGGGTTGGGAGAGGTTTGAGCGGAAATAAACGTAAAATTCACCTCGGGCAGGGAAATAGAACTATTTTCAGGGGCGGTCCCACAGTGACCACAATAGGGTTACCAGTTATTAGTCTCTCTGAATCACATTCCGCCTATTACGGGAAAATGAAAATTACGGGGAGTGGACAAAATGTTGGCTGGCCGCCGTTTAGCCCATCACGGCAAATGTCTCTTTAATAGCCATTGTTCAATAATTAACCTGCTGGTTAAACGCTCAAGTCCGAGGGACAATTGACCGCATCCTCCTTCAACTTGGCATGTTAACGGTTTAATGCATATATTATACACCCTGGTTTTATTAGAGTACTTATTCTTAATGTTATGTAAGGATTCACAAAAGAAAAGGTTAAACATTCCAGCTTATAAGAACATTCAGCGTTTAGAACTTTTTTCGACAAATTTAAACGATCGTACAGATGATCTTTTGTGTATGAACTTCCTTCCCAAGCAAATATGTTTTATAAAATTACAAGATGTATTGACTAAATTCTAGGCTTATACCCAACTGGCTGATATATATGTCGACAATCTCGAAAAAATTAATTAGTTGATGAGTGGCACAGCTCAATCATATCCTTTTTTATTACATTTATTTGATAATTACAACTACAAATACTGTAGTATGTAAATATGTTCATATATGTTGAATTTGTCATTTGTGTCTCTTGTAGAAGTTGCCCATTAGCAACACTCCTTCACACTGAAAACTTTTCAATCTCCTTACTAAGTTTCTAATTTCACCAGCCGCAGCGACTTCGACATACATTTTGTCAACGAACTGATCCGTTTTTATTACCTAAAGTTCCAATGAATTACCTCAGACACTTAGGTCTACGCCTTGACAGCAGACTTGAACTCCCCAGACGAGATTTACTAACTTACCAGAAGGTACAGACAAATGAGACTTTTACGACTAAATTAACCTGTTTTGACTTCATGGTCAACTAACTTCATACAAACCTCTACTGTGACCACTTCCGACGTAGGAAGTCGAAATATTTGGTTACTCCAAAGTATCTAATTAATATCCAGCGTATCCAATACTTCGAATCAAAAGTCCTTAGGCAAATTTTCAAACCTCCTTACACCATCACTTACGTTACTAACAACGACCTCAACATTAAGTTTTACACCAACTTTTCGAGCCATCCTAACCACACACTGACACTGACATCACTATTGGTATGGTATGGTGAAGAAGGAGGGGGGGTTCGCACTCCCCAGGCACTGCAGCCTTCTGACTTATTGTACCTTCCTAGTTTCTTAGTTCAGTGCAATAGACTCAATCCTTCTTAGTATCAGGTCATTAACTGTCGCTGCTGCATTTTGATTCCCTAACTTTTTTCCGTACGTTAGGTTAAATCTCAATTGAGCTGTTGCTTCGCATTCTATTGTAAGATGATATGAGTGGCTCCTCCTCATGACATAATCTGCAAATGGGATCATCGCTGTATATACCCATGTTGTGTAGATGTTTTCTCAGATGCCAGTGACCGGTTAGTAGACCTACCACTCCTCTGAGTTTGGCCCTCTTCAATTGCACCAGTCTTGGTGAGGGTTGTTTCATCTTAAGTTTACTATGTCTAGCACCGATAGAGTTTATCCACTTCTCCTTTTGTTTTGCTTGGATACATTCTGCGATGGAGGATTCTATATTTGTTTTTGTTATCCCAAGAATAGGTTCGGGGCCTATGTATGGTCTTGCAGATCCTCCTCTGGCCAGTCTGTCTGTTTTCTCGTTACCTAAAATTCCCCTAGCACCCAAGATATAATCAGGTTGTTGTGTTTCCCCAGGTTTTGGAGTTTTTGGATGCATTCACTGACTAATTTTGATGTGATTCTCTTACATGCTAATGCTTTAATGGCTACTTGGGTATCTGATCTTATGAGGATTTTTTTGTCAGTGTATCCTCTTTTAAGATTTTCCAGGGCACAAGCATTGATGGCATATATTTCTTCTTGAAAGACCGAAGTGTACTTCCCTAATGAGTTTGATTGCTCATGTTTTGGGATTGTACAGAAAACGCCTGATCAGGTTCCTTCGTTTGTTTTGGAGCCATCTGTGTACCATATCATTGTATCTGATGCTCTTCCGTGTTCTTCCTCTTCTTTATAGTCCATTGAGATTTTATAGAATGTTGTAAAGAATGTTTTCGGGGTCATATAGACAGTCCCCATTTCCAAGAATGGGTGTCTGATTTTGTTATTTATGGTTGTATGCCCGAATTGTTTAGTTCCTATCCAATTTTATTGTATCTGGAGCCTAAATGAGCTTTTTCTAGCCTCTCCTTGTATAAATATTTCCAATGGAGGTAGGTTCAGCAGAGTATCTAATGTATTTGTACGGGTTGTTCTCATTGCCACTGTGATACATAAGTTTGGTAGTCTTTGTATGCTGCCTAATGTTTGGGTAGCTACTTTTTGTTGAGGTTTGGTCCACCAGATTAATGATTCGCTAGGATTACCTTCATTCTCCACTTTGTGAACCAAGTTAGTTAAGTTAATTATATTAAGTTCTTAATTAATGAATTAATTCATTCAAATGTTGTTGTAAGTGTTGTGTTAATTGAGTTGTCCGAATGTAAGAATCGCTGAATCATCAGAGAATGTATGTGTTGAAATGTTAACATGTGTAGGAATATCTGCAGTGTATATTGAAAATAGAATTGGGCCAAGTATGCTTCCCTGAGGAACACTCGCCCTAATATACATAATACCCCAATAATACAAGGTGAGAATTCAGTTCCCTCACGGAGTCGGCAAAATCAGTCCGTCTGTTAAGATTTCAGTATGAGATAGTATTTATGTGGAAGGATGTTCTTCAGTTTCCAAAGCAAACCCGAGTGCCACACTCAATCGAAGGTCTGTTCTAAATCAAGAAAGATACCCCAGCAATGTTGTTTTTGTGATATTGTCAACAACACGATTCGATACTTGTATTGTCGAGTGAAATGTGCGGAATCCAAACTGATGATCTGGAATAATATTAGAATTTTCAATTATTGAAAATAATCGTCGGAAAAGTAGTTTTTCTACAATTTTGGCAAGGATAGAAGAGAGACGAATGGGTCGATAAGAACTTGGAAGATCAGAAGTTATTTTGTCTTATGAACGATTTTAATTATAGAGAGCTTCTATTGGAATAAAAAATACGTGGTCCTGAGTACAGTGTTGTATAGGTATGTTAAGTAAAGTAAGCCTCTGTGGGACAACTTTCGAAATATTTGTGCTGTAATTAGATCATGTCCTAGAGCTTTTCGTGAAGTTAGAGAGTTGCAATCATATACAAATAACACTGTTCCTTTCTTTAAAAAAATGTTTATTCTTTTAAATATTTAAACAATGGAACATCACTGATAATGAAAATTAAATAAATCGGAAATAAACTTCAATTACTTAAACTAATCTCAAAAATGAAATGCTACGAATCTACGAGTTGCCTAGTTAAATCACAGTTCCCGACACACTCTAGTCCTTTGTGCCTTTTGGTCCTTTGTCCACCATTACCTTTATCCTTTTTGACCATTCTCATCGATAACCCATATCGATGCCATTTCTGTACTCGTGGCTACGTTCGAAAGCTTTTAACTAACTTATTCAAAAATTGAGCTGCCTCAACCAATAAGCGAATCAAAGCTTATAAAAAATGTAATCAAAATCAAACAATTAATAATTTCAAGTGCAATAATACTCACATCATGTGTTTCTTTGTATCTAATAGTTAGTTCCACCCCTGGTTTTCTATAAAACTATTCTGCTTAGAAAAAATTAAACATTTTTTTAAATATAAACTATACTTTCGAAGCTTCTAGTTTTTTTCAATTTATAATAAAAAAATTTAAAAACGAAATGTTTGTTTTTCAAATGTTTATCTACAGTTTTATTGCCAAATTCATCAAGTCAATTGGTGTTTACGAAACGTTGTGACAACTATTTGAAAATCGTTTCAGAAAAATAATAAATATAATAAATAGATAAAAAGGGTTACAACTTGATCCTAGTTTTTCAAAAGTTACTCAATCTAGAAAAAAAATTAAAAAGTGTTTTCATACATAAGCTCTACTTTCAAAGAAAGCAATAATTACGTTTTTTAAATTTCATACAGAAGTTAACAAACAAATTTTATGTTTTTCTAACTTATTTTCTTTGACGAATTTATTAAGTCAATTCGATTTTATGAAATAAGACAAAATCCATTTTAAAATCGGTTCAGAGAAAAGTTTCAAACGAAACTCCAAATTTTTCTCAAAAACCAGAAAATTAAACAGATGTTCTCTACTTTCGAACGCTGTTATAGTTACAATAAAAATTTTTAATGGTAGACTCCATTTTCATTGCAAATTTATTATGTCAATTCGGTTTTTTAAAAAAATCAAGAAAACCAGTTGAAATAGCTAGATACTTGAAAACATGTTCAATTTGATGCTTCAAAAAAACGAAGAAACAAAACTTCACCAATGTTTTTAAGTCAATAAATTTTTGTTCTAGCTTGTCTAGCTATCTTTTTTTTCTATTAATTATTTTAACAGATAAACGATTTTTATTATACAAGTTTTTCTTAACGGTCGTTCAATTGGTGTATTGTGCAAGAGACAGCTAATTAAATATTATTTACATAATCTGACAAGGAAAATTTAAAATCGGTTAAAAATCATGCGTCAGTATATTTTTTTTCAGATGGTAATTTAGGCTTTTTTATATTACCTATATTATATATACCTACCTAAATATGTATATTTATTATTTGTAATAACAGGGCCTTTCTTATCTGTCGTTCAATCGATGTCATGTGCAAGAGACAATTCAATATAATTATGTAAATAATCTGTCAAAGAATATGTTAAACCTATTATGAAACATTCATCAGTGTCTTTTTTGGACGAATCATCCCAAAATGTTTTATAGGAAAGTTATCGTGCAAAAAGGAACGTGAAATGCTCCAAATCAATAACATTACATCAGATAATTATAAAAGTCTCCGGTATCGACGGTTTAGAAATAACAGAGGTAAGCAAACGATCAGTTTAGTGGTTGCCTACTGGCCTACCCAGTATTAGACAATCATGTGAATATCATTTGCAAGTTAATCCTACTATATCGAATTTAATATTACACCTCAATACATTTCATTTCGTTATGTTATTCTTAAAGGTTTCTTTAATGTATTGAGTTTAGCTTAGTCGTTAATAAAATCCACCGTGTTTATTTGGTCAACATAGTTTTCAGATGTAATATTAGATCGTGTGTTCTGCTAAGCCGAAAAGCAAAAATTAAGCTTGTCCTGAGCTGAGCAAATAATTGAACTTCTCAAGGCAAAGGACCACGTTGAAAATAAAAATATGTCAAACATCTTAGTGACAAAAGAGATGCTACAGACTTGGGAACAATTTTAATGAAACCTTTTTTGAATGGTAGCCAATTGACCGGAGGAGCCGACGAACAAATATATCAAGTATTTATGAAAATATTTGAGTTACTGCCTTTGTTTTGCATATGTCGGTTTGATTCGAATTGGTTTTTTTTTATGGGTAAACTAATCTTAGCTAGAAAAAAGTCGTTTTTGTACTCAGAAATACCCCTGGATATACAAAATGTATGGTAAATAAAATATACATTTTCAACCCCGACTTTTTCGCCTTTTTCGACTCGATTGTTTTCTTAATTGACAAAAATAGTGATAACTCTCAATTAATTAAGGTTTTTAATTGAGACAAAAAGTCAGTTTCACGAGCGGGATTCGTGGGGTTGATAGGGGAAGTTAGAGTCCGAGTGGATCGAGGTCACGATAGCTCAAGTGGTAGAGCAGCGGCGTATCTAGCCGAAGGTCGTGGGTTCGAATCCTGCTCGTGTCGCTGACTTTTTTCTCTCAACTAAAAACCTTAATTAATTGAAGATATTAATTGGTCAAGCGGACCACGAAATAATGAATTTAATTTATAAATTTATAATTTATAAATTTAATGAATTTAATAGTGATAACTGTAAAATGACTTCGCCGATCTATAGGAAACGTTTGAGTAGTTTACAACCCGATAACCTATACCTAATGGCCCCAACAGTGCCTCAGCAAATAATTCAAAACAAGAGATATAAAATAAAACGTTTGAGGGAGGGTTGTTGATTTCATCCCGATTTTTCCCACCTATATTGGCATAAGACCCGAATGTTACTGTTATAGACGGAAATGAAGTGAGAAGTGTGCATTTTGATGTAGAACACCGGGCATCAGTGAATAGAAAAATTAAGATTCTGCTGGTGTGAAGTAGGTTGAAATATTTTTTATCACGGAACAAACTTGATATTCAATTTGTGCACCTCAACAAACACATGAATACAAACTTTTGTGAAAAGAATATTTTTCTTCGATGTCCGATGTTCCACTTCAATATTCATGAAACCTATGGTTTTTAACCAAATTCAACATTATTACAACCGAAAGAACGCTCAATTTTTCTTTTCTCGGGCTATGCGGACCACTTTTATGTTTTATGTCATTACGTGAGGAAAAATGATGGATGAAATCAACAAAAACTCTCCAAACGTTTCCTCTTTCATAACATAAATTAAACTTACAAAATTTAGAAAATAGTGACAATTATGAAACGTGTAAACTGTCTACAGAAAACTTTACAAAGGTTTAAAATCAGATATACAAAATAAAACGTTTGGAAATCTTTTTCTATTTCATTCATATTTTCCTTATTTACAATTCTGTTAAATATTAACGTTGTTGGAACACTTTAAAAGCAGTTACCGTTCGAACAGTTTTAATAACTTTTTAATTATTTATATTTTATTCTAAGGTCTTGGCTGAGTTGAAAAAAAACTAGTGTCAAGAGGGGGACATGTTTGAAGATCTTGGATAAAAAATATAATTAATTAAAATAATTATTACAGTCAATTGTGACTACTGAATACATATATGGATTAATATAAATTGTAATACCGTTAAATTTTCATGAAATCCAGATGATTTTGAATTTTTATGATGAACGCTTGATATCGGTGAGAAAATTCCCCAAAAAATGTATATTTTTGGTTTTCTTTAAAAATTAGTATTTAAAGTGCTTAAAACGAATATGAGTTGAGTTATTTAAAAGATTTTTTTTGACCTTACTTACTCGTAGAGTCTTTTGATTTTTTGTAATTTTTTATATATCTAATATCGTTAAGTACGATCCTGCTTATTATTTCTGTTTTATCACCGATTCTTTATGTAAAACTAATATATTAAAAAGTATATCGAAATTATTACTTTAAAGTAAAATATTTCTTTCCTATTCCATTTGTAAGAAATTTATTAAATCGAGTAAAACATGTCTAGTGTTATTTTTGCTCGTTTTTTTAAATCCTTTATTTTAAATGAGTTATCTAGCAAACGCCTCACGTCAAAAATTATAAATATGACATTTCAGGTGATCATTAAAAACATAATTTTATAGAGAATATCAAATTAATGAAATAAACGTACGCGGTTGAAATAAATATTACCGGAGGGCCGGTCGTCCGTTTGTTGACGCAAAAGTATTCATCGTAACAGCACTTCTCAATTATTGATGTTTATTCTAACCAATTAATTAATTATATAACTCAATCCTGACTATTGCCGAAACGGTTTATTAGCTTTGGATAGACCGTTTCGAGGGGTAGGTAAACTAGAAGAACTAAGGGTGTTTGTATTCCACAAAATATTCGACCGAATTCCACTCCAGCCTATTTTAACATATACAACGTACAATTGTCCCCCCGTCCATATATTTCGGCGATCTATATATACAATTATACAATTTTTATACAGTTGGCATTATAGTGAGACTTATACGAAACATTGGAATGTTTTTACATTTTTTTCTTTACTTATCTCCACCTTAGAAGAACGAAAAAAATCTTTTGTTGACATATAATAGTTTTTGTCATAACAGAGAGAATAATATTGACCCGACTGCGAATAGGCCACACTAGACGGACACATGGTCATCTCTTGGCAAGGAAAACTCAACGGAGATGCCCATTGTGCGGCGCACAAATAACTGTTAAACATTTACTAACCGAATGCGAACTACTGGCGCCGCACAGAACAAAGTGTGGCCTTTCCTCGAGCTTGAAAGAGGTTTTGCAACACAGCAANAAAAAATTAAATTAAATTAAAAAATAAATAAATTTATAAAACGTGAGGTGGAAGAAATGTGAGGTGCCGGCAATAGCCCAGGCAGCTAGCCGGCCAAAAAAATAAATAAATAAATAAATAATGTCATAACAAATGTTATTTAAGTAGTCATTATAAGTCGTTTCGTGGTTTAACGTAGAATAAGAAATTCTAGCGTGTCGGCTATGACCTTTGCCGTTCGCCGTCCCAAAAAAAATAAGAAAGGCCAAACAATATTTAAAAAGGTTTTGTTTTAAGCACCCTTGCACAACAACAAGACATTTTCAGACTGGATCAGCCGAAGGCAATTTTTTCTTGCCAATGCCCGTCGGTGAAATTTAAAAGTTCAAAACTCCTCTGAATTTTAGATAAAATTCAATGTTACTACAATCACTATAACCGAAAATTTTCCTATTTAAGCTCTGTCAAGAACGATTAGATTTTATGTCATTATAAGTGAGAAAAATAAGGTTCAAAGCCAAGAAAAACTTTTCAAAAGTTCCTTTTTTTAATCTTAAGTTCTGATTTATTTGTGGACACGAGATTTCTATCATAGAGTTCTTGCAAAACTTCCTTTAGATCGGTGAGTCGTTTCAATGTTACAAGTATGTTAGTGATTTTCAAATAAAATCATAAGCTTTTGGGGACCTTCTGTGTGGAAAAATTAATATTTCTCATGTGCTAAAAATATTTTAACCTTCTTTGCAAACTTCCTTGGTCACAAATTATATATAATTTTTTTGTGCCAAATTAACTCTTTTTAACTTTAAATTAACCCATTAAAAATTTAAATCAGGTTTTATGAACGACCAACTTATCAACCCTTTTTGATTTCAAACTAACCCTTTCTTTAAAGAAATAAAATAGCTTAGAAGCTGGTATGAAAAATAAGCATGTAAAGTAAAATTTCTTTATATATGCGATTTTCGTTTAAGTATAAAATAATTGGGACATTATATACAATTAAATATAAAAACAAAGGATTCTTCTATGATTAATTCGAGATTTAAAAATATATATAAATTTTGGGTTCTTAGAAGTTAGAAAATAGTTAATTTGGTGGTGTTCGCCTATCCATGGTATGGGGATGGTAGATCTTCCAATTGAAGATTACGTGTATTTTTATTTAGAAATCGAGAGATGCGGTCTGGTGTGTTGTAGGTTTCAGAAAAACATTTTCTTTATCGTGCCAACGTTTCGATCTTTATTGAGATCATCTTCAGGGCTCAAAGTGTTTGTCTTCTGTGTAATTGTGCCATTGTTGCGTGTCGTGTCGAGAGTGCCGTGTATTCCTACTTGTAACTTTTTTATCCTGGATCAAAAAATAAATTAAAAAAACCAAATTTTTTAGTATAAAAAATGAACCTGTTTTGCAATGGTACGAAAATAAACTATCTAATTATTTCGTGACCAAGCGACGAATCAAATTTTGAAAAAATATTTTTTTGAGCAAGAAACAAAGTTAATAGTAAGAAAGTTTATAATCTGTTGAAGATCTAACCTATAAAAGTTTGCGAATTTAAAAGATTAAAGGTAATATTATAATTATGAATTATAAAAACATAACTTTTTGTAACTTGCTTTGAGAGTATTCATTGAAAACGATGGTTTGATACATTTTCTCAATTAACGCCCTGTGCTCATTTAATTAACCCCATTAATTCTCTCAATGCCTTTATGAAATATGAATCTTTATTAACTGTCCTGTCCAAATTTACTCAATAACGGTGTAAGGATGAAGAAAGAGAACAATAGAAAGGAAACGAGAAACCACGGGTAATGAAAACAGCATAGGCCACGGAATAGTTCTCTAATGCCGTTTCAGTTGTTAATTAAATATCAGCTAGGCAGACAGCACCTCTGACCCAAGTCTAATTTGAAAATGTCACCAGCTTTTTAAAACTGAAGGGAAAGTTCAAAGATAATTCTTTTACATATAGCGATAATTTCTAAACGAAGGAATCTCGTAATAGTTGAAACCATTACACAGTTGACAAATTATTGCCTTTTTCGATAAACCGACTTTTTTCTTTGAGGTCACAGACGAACCTGAATCCCCTGAAAACGCCCGAAAATAGATAATGTACCGGGCGAAAAAGGTTTTTCACCTGGTGCGCATTTCGTTTGATGCTTTCACCGATAGAAAAGTGAAGGATAGAAAAAGTTTCGCCGCGAACTGATTAGGAGGACGCATAAAGCGTTTTGGTGAAACGGGGATTTCTGATACACCCCCTTTTCGAATGAATGGCAATGAAGATAAAGCTTTTTAATGGTTTCTGAAATTTCCAATAAAACCATTTTACCATAATACTTTATCAGCGCGTAGGCATTTATTTAACAACGTGTTTCAGAATGAAAGCCTCTTTCATGAAATCTTTAAATCTCTAGTTTATCGCCCAATACAGGTACATAACATAAAAACACTCAACTTCTTTGTTGGACGATAAAAAAAGAAAAGGATCGTGTATTTTAGCTCACAGAACAATTTTAAAAAACAAACCTTTCTTGTTTGGTTCCTTTANACACTAGTCCAATTACGTTTTAGTGGTCAATTGACCATGTTACTTCTTTCAATTAACTATTCTTTCTATTTAAGGTCTTGGTTGAGAAAAAAAGTCAGTGTCACAGCGGGATTCGAACCCACGACCTAAATAGGCCGCTACTCTACCACTTGAGCAATCGTGACTTCGATCCTCTCGAACATCAACTATCCATCACAACCTACAACCGTTCGAATTTTCCCTCTTTTTGCCATTTTCAATTGTCCTATAATCAGGATTGGATTCTCAGCGACTTAAGTGGCTACGGGGAGCTGTTTTAGTGATGTGATACTTCTTTTACTGATTAAACGTTAATCCATTTACGTTTTAGTGGTCAATTGAACAAGTTACTTCTTTCAATTAATTATTCTTTTATGTAAGGTCTTGGTTGAGATAAAAGATAAAGTCGTGGGTTCGAATCCCGCTCGTGACACTGACTTTTTTATCTCAACCAAGACCTTACGTAGAAAGAATAATTAATTGAAAGAACACACTAGGTTGATGTATGTATGAGTTAAGGTAAACACCTGCCATGGACACTATTATGCACTCTGTCATGTCTTCCACAGTTCCTTCCCTCAATCTACACCAACTGCCATTCTTTTTTCCCCTGATACATTTTGTGCTATTATCGGTCCAAATGGTCTTTTCTACATACTCATGGAATTTTATTCTACACCTTTGATCTCATTTTGATAGTTTCATTTCTTTTTGTTTTACACAAGAAATTACACATGATTGACTAGTAATGACGAGAAATTATTTTATATTGTTTCGATTTTCAGGATTGGCAGAATATCGAGTTTGCAGAATGAGGTAGTTGGAAGCATCAGTCGGAAAATTTTAAACTTTTGGATGTATAGACCACTTTTTTACTCACGAATAATGTGAATCTCGCCGAATGGTTCGGTCGAAAGCTGGATAGATACTACAATTTGTTTTTTCATTCACTTGACCACACCGCGATCGAGATTATTCGTGAAATTTAAAACTGGCTGCTTTTTCTTCATAAAAAAAGGTTAGAACAAAAAGAGCTGTCTGGAATGGAAATTTTATTATACTTTTTTTCCAGACTTACACTATTTCTTTGTCAAAAAATGTACGGAATCATGTAAAGAGCTATTTTTGTCTTCTCGTTTTTCTTTTCTTTTACAGATATAGTATACATTTTTGTGTAATGCTTTCTCTATATTTGGTCTTTCTTGGTATTCCTTAACATTTTCGATCGTTGACTGTATATTCTTCATTTGTGAACCTTGTGTTTTTATGGTTGCATTTTTCCTCCGTTTCATATTTCAACAACATTTCAAAATCGCCATTATCTAGTTTTTATCTTTTGTTATATATTAGTGACCATGTTTGGGAACTGTACTGCTGGTCACAGAATTGAGCATTGTGATTTTAAATTATTCTGGTCCATACTTAACACTATTTTACCTGTGTAGTGCTATTTTTTCCTCGTGATGATATCTATATATTTAATACCTTGAAAAAATCAGATGTTTTGAGCAAATCATTAAAAATGGTTAGTTGGAGTAAGTAGAAATTACTTCGAAGTCAGACGCATTGGAAAATTTAAAACTGGTTCAAAAATGGTTTTCACCCATTTAGAAAAACTTGGTCTAAATATGTGAAAATATTAGATCAAGATGAAGTGCCTGTAATGGAAATTCGTGTGAGCTCTGCCGAATTTCCCACCGGTGTTTTTTGCAGCATAGTAACTAAACCATCACCTCAAAGTCATAAAAAACCGTAATTAGCTCAATCATTTCCTCTGCTTCTACTTATTACTTATTTAATTTTTCGTCAACATCAGTGGTTACGGAGGAAAAATTCGTATGTTTTCACACTGGAGGAATGGAGAGAGGGAGTTAGTAGAACGTGCCTCGCACTCAGACGAATTGGAAAATATAAAATTTATAAAAAATTTGAAATTTTCTAGTCCAACATTATTTCTTTAACGTAAACTGTATGAAATCATCTCAACTGTTATTTTTATCTTAAGCTTTTTCTTTTTTTACAGATATAGAATAGATTTTTGTATAATTTTTTCTATACATTTGATCTTTTCATGTGCCCAGTTCCATTTTAGCTTGCCTTACATACCTCGACATTGCCCGATTTTCTGTTCGATGTTTGGGAACTGAATTATTGGTCCCAGATTGAAATTGTAAGATATTCTTGGTCCATATTGTTTATTATCTTTTAACACCGGCCAAGTTCCTTTGTCTGTTTTTTTTCTGATTTGTTTTAAATATTTGATTTTTTTAAAAGTGGTTTTTGGGGATTTAACATATTTTCAATTTACAGGAATGGCGTGATCCTGTTGGCAGAAGATACCCCGCACTCAGGACCATTGGAAATTTCATACTGGCTCATAGATGGTTTCCATCCGCAAGGAAAAGTCGGCCAATCGTGAAGATATCTCTTATCCTATTCAGTAGCTGTTTCTCAAGGAATCGTTCTGGCTGCCACCCTTTGTCAGGTGTACACAGCTCCCATCGTGAAACCACCCTGCCCTTTGCAGACGATACAGAAATCGTCACGAACAACTCTGATTATGTCTTTTCCATTCGAGTAACTGAAAATATTAGTCTTGGTATTAAAAGAAAAAAAACCTCCTCTTGTTAACTTCAATAATATCCCACTCCCAGCAGCGGACACGATACAGGGTTCTTTCAATTCTTGAAGCTCTGACTTACCCCAGGACTTAATAGCACCTCAGTGAAGCCGAATACGGCCTTACGGACTGGACGCTGCCAAACATTCCCATATCTGTCCAAACTGCACATTCCATAACCCAAAGGAAAAATCCTTGACGATCCACTTTATGTGTTCAAGGAAACTACCCATACCGACTTGACTATTCCTCTTGACCAAGATGTTGACGTCCAACATAAATCCTCAAACCAAACAACACCAATCCTGACGAATTTTTAAACCTTTGCTCTCAAACGTCAAACAATCCGCAACCTACCGAAAAAAGTCCTAGATACGAGTTGATAACCAGGAACATAGTTTTTTACTGACAACTGACAATGCATTCCCCCAGGGCATCCTCATTTTTGGAAATACTCTGTCATCTGTATGATCCATAATCCCGAAAAACCAACTGATCACCGAACTTGCCACTGTCTCATCATGAAAAAATGCTCAGGAAGCTTCTCTACCATATACCAAGCACGTCGCGTAGTAGACACCATCCCTTTCACCCTTGGAGTTGAAGCAGTATTGTCCGGGTCACTTCTTGAACATCTGTCAATAATTTAATCGGGTATGGCCATTGGGCTGTTGTAACTTAATATCTTCTTTCTACCTATCTCATCCTCAAATGTTACTTATCATGTCGCCCAAGGAAATGGAACCAAAGAACTTGGCATCCATCTTAGTTGTTTTAAACAGCCCACTACATCTGCTATTTTTTCTACCCACGCTGGTGTTCCTCAAGGAAGCTCCTTGCACATCCTGTAATATCCTTCATATTCTATTCATTGAGTCTTAATTAAATAAACTATGTAGTATCATTTGGGTATGGTCAATAGGCAGTTTCTCCACTCCAGTTTTGAATTAATATTTTTTCTAAACGTTATTTGTTACTTTATTATAGGTAGTTGTAATAAACTAAATATTAAAAAATATACGGTAGATGATAAAATTTGAGTATTTTTCTATTCATGAGAATAAATTAGTTTTGAAAATTATAAGTTTGCATTAAATTGTGTGAGAACTGTTGAGAAATTATTTTAAAAAGGTCGATTGAATCAATTTTCTTCAAAAAATATTCATATTTATTGAGTTAAATTTATTTGCAATTTTATACAGTTTTCAATAAAATGTGATCGTTTGACTTAAAACCATTTCTATTAGCATGGGAATGTTAATTTAATTTAATAGACTTTAACCTTTTCCTGAAATCTTTAAGGTTTGATTTAATTGCGTTACATTAGGAATTTCATTATTTTATTTAAAACCGAACAAAAGAATTTCATATTAAATTATCTGTTACTCTACAAATGACTCATATTCTGCAATAATGCCTCCGTTGAAGTGTATTTTTCCAAAACGGGGCAAAGGGCGGATGCAGGAGGATGGTGCATGGTTTATTCATTTTCAACGTAGAAATATATGTTTCATTTATATATGTGAGAGGGTTGGAAGGGCTGCGATTCTCTATAGTGACACTCCCCTCCGCTGGGTACCCATTGGCCGAGAATCCCTCTCGTTTTCTTCTAAAAGCCCCCCAATCGTTGGTATACATGCCGACACACGCACACGCACACACGCGCCACGTATGGGGCGGGTGCCGCACTTTTACCTAATCCAACCTCAGCCTTAATCAATAGTTAAGATAAAACAGAAAAATGGACGTGGTGCCCGAAAATGTTGGTTTTACACTTATTACAAGCTGACTGTTTTACAATAATTCTTTTTTAAAATTTCATTCTGGAACGAGATCTTTTTTTATTACCCATGATTTTTCTTCAATCGAGCCAATTATAAAATTGTGCTAATAAAATTGCTATTACATTCCAAATAAAGTATGAAAACAAATCCCAAATTAAATATCGTGCATTAACTTGATAATTGTTATACAAAATGTATTATTTTTTATTAGTTGATTATAAATATAATAATTAATAATACATATAAAGATAATAATTAAAACGAACATAATCCTTTTGTTTTAAACACAAAATTCTATTATTCAATGGGCAATTTTTCCGGAAATGGAAATATAGGTTACCATTTGAAAAATAAACATTTCATTTTTTAACAGTTTTAAAAAAATGTAATGGTTAACAGTAGTGCTGAATTATTTATTTATCTTACACAACCCTCACTCTATTGTAAGGATCCATTTTTCTTTCCAAAAACTAGTTTTTTTCATTCCTAATTTGCTTACTTAATTTATTATTTTTCTGTTTTTCATAAAATCACAAATACTTGATAAATCCGTAAATGGAAAAGTTGGTTAGCATTTGAAAAAATAATATTTTTTAAAACTATTTTAAGAAATTTTAACAAATGTAATGTTTAAAAGTAGAGTTGAATTATTAATTTATTTTGTACAACCTACTGTCTATGATCAATTTTAACAGTCCGTTTTTCGTAATGAATTTTTTTTAATTCTCAATTTTGTACTTTGTACTATTTTGTACTACTTTATAAGCTTTTGGGCACACAATGAAGCATGAATCCGATGAGCTTTATAAGTCCATCACTGAATTATTTGAAATTTTCTAATCAAGTGTTCATGCTGTTTTCCAATGTTTTTTTGCTATTTTATACAACCCTTTGTCTATGATCAATTTTAAGGGTCCGTTTTTCTTACCAAAATGTGTTTTTTTTTGTTTTTTTTTGTTCCGCATTTGTTTGCTAAATTCATTATTTTTCCGTTTTTCGTATTAATTATTTATTTTGCACAAGCCAGGGAATGAATTAATGCTTTTAGTATAAATTACATACACAGTACAAAAGGTCCATGCAATAAATTAAAAATAAAAATTGAAAATGGCAATTGGCCCTCTGTCGAGAGGAAAACCCACTGTCTTTTGGTGATTTTGAGTTTTGTACCAAAAAAAGTTTTTTTTTTAATTTTAACGTTTAGATTTTGTGCACATAATGAAACCAGTCCCATGAGCTTTTTAAGCCCTACAAAAAATTTGAACAATATGAATCAAGTTTTCAGGTGATTTTCAAAAGGTTTTTCCCATTTTTTCAAAAATCGAAATGACTTGAATCCGCAAATAAAAATGTATGGTTGTTTTATATCTTCTTTTTTCTGCTTTTTCTTCACATTTTTCAGTTCATTTTTTATTCTTTATTTTTATTTTAGCTTTCATTGTAAGTTAGTTTTCATATTCAGTTTATGCTTTCTTCATTTTTGCCATTTTTTTATTGTTAAAATTTTTAGTAGCAGTCTTTGTTTATATTAAATCGCTATTGGACCTATATCCTTTTTCACTTACTTTATTATTTCTGTAATGACTTCCGAAAGAAGGACTTTTGTGCATGTGTATAAGTTTTATTTTATTGTTGTAGTAATTATTATTTTTGTAAATAATATCTCTCTCTCTCTCTCTCTCTCTCTCTCTGTTTATAATATAAAACATGTGTATAATATGTGTGTGTGTGTTCAGTTTTACGAAGATGCCTGAGTTTGTTGTATAACTTGTTCCAAACCTGGTAATGGTTTTTTGTATAATCCAATTATCCCAATTATCCAATACGCTGTGCTGAAAAAACACGTTCTGTAGAGTTGCAGTGTTCATTTATTTATTTTCAAACGAAACTGGAGAGGTTCTTTACCTTTTTGGGGAATTTATCCATGCCATCGGTATAAAATGAGTTATGAACGATATAAAAAAAACGATTTTAATTAAATCTAGATCTTTATTTTAGTGTTAATAATTTTAATGAAATAGTTACAATTAATTAATCCACTAATTAGGCTCGTGCATTGATTCATTGTGCATGTATTTAAATTGTATACCGAGTCAGTTTTTATAAAAGATATGGCCTTTTATTTTAACGCTCCCTATTTTAGTTTAATATTGAATGTGTTTCCAATGGTAATTTTTCACGTGGAATCGAATGTAATGCCCTAGTTTATATACACATCTTGAAGTGCTTTTCATTCTAAAAAATATCCTCAATTCGTTCTAGAGATATTCCAGTTTTCCAGATTTTAGCCTACCTGACAGCAGATGCAAATATATTTTTTTTAATAAGAAACAAAATATATGGCTTATTTGGAGATCGTGAGATGCGGTCTGGTGTGAGGTAGGTTATAGAAAAACATTTTCTTTATCGTGCCAACGTTTCGAGCTTTATTGAGATCATCTTCAGGGCTCAAAGGGTTTCTGTGTAGATGCGTCATTCTTGTGTGTCGTGTTGAGAGTGCCAGTGAGATACTGATGTTTTATAANGCCCTGAAGATGATCTCAATAAAGATCGAAACGTTGGCACGATAAAGAAAATGTTTTTCTAAAACCTACGTCACACCAGACCGCATCTCACGATCTCCGAATAATCATTAACTAACGGTCACTAAACACTACACAAAAATATATAGCATTTTTTGCCCCCCTCGAAAAACCGTAATGTATTACATGAATAATTATAAACTTTTTTTTGCCAAATACCTCATTCTAGAGGAGGCAGCTATTTCAGACGGGATTAATGTGAATTGTGCCTTCCAGTTCTGGAAGGACAGTTGGAATCCCCAGACTACGAAATGATATCACTTTAATCTGATGTATTTACATTACCTTTATCCTATGATTGATGCCCTGCCTAATTCATAACGGCTAAGGACGTCGAGGTGGAAATGTAATTTGGCCACGATCGATTCTTTTAACGAACACGCAATTGAAGAAAATTCCCAAGTCCCGGATCCAAACAATAGTTGAATTTCAGTATATCATTCAAACCATAATCGGATTCACGTTCCCAGATATGAATTTGCTTTTGAAATACCAATAAATTATTATTCTCTGTGTTCTACCTTTGATAGTAAAATTATTACCAGAGGCATTCGATAATTACGGTGGTTTTGAGCAGAAATGCCTATCTTCACCCCGGCTTCTGATCTGTCCAATTAATTGATTGGAACTGCTAACGTTAGCATACAGCCTCTTCGCTCTCGGAATTAATATTTATTGAAGGAAACACCAATTAATATCCAACTTGTTTATCATTAAATATTTAAAAAAAAGTTTCCCTATGTCAATGATAGGGAAATTATGATAGGGAAAATTAATTATAGCAAGATACTTATAAATACTGATAGATGTTTTAAAAGTTATAAAGAAAAAATAATGAACATTACAGGATGACAATTTACTAGTTTCACCCCTTGTTTTCTCAAATGCAACTTAACTCAGAAAAAAAATCCGACGAACTTGAATTTGACTGTAAACACAAAAATCGGTGCATCTTTTTGAACACCTCTTTGTTGTTCAAACCTCTTGGTTGGAAAAATTGAAAGTAAATGCCTCAATAAAGTATCGAAAATATTTCATACTGTCAAGGCGAGTTGAAACAAATGTTATAAGGATAAAAGTAGATGAGTTGAAAAGTTAAAATTTTTAACAAATCCTTTTCCAAAATTAAACATTATATGTTATAAATTTAAATAAAATTTTATCTAGTTGTAAAATGTATTCGGTTAATTATGAGAAGGTCAGTTATTGCTTAACTTGGGTCGTCGGTGGCTGCAACAGTGTAGGAATTGACACGGCGCTCATAGCTGTAAGGTAAAGGTCCCGGGTTCGAATCCAGCGGCACTGCATTCGAACCCGACATACTTACAAATGGGCTTTTTCAAAAACACCGGTACCCTGAGGGTTTATATGACCTCTGCTGTCATATAATTGATTTAAAAAAAGCTTAAATTCCTGAATAAAAATATAATTTATTGGTGTACTTTTATATAAAATACTTTTAACGTGGAGTTCCATTTTTTTAAATTAATCAATCTATTTTCCTTCAAGATATTTGTGCAAAAACACACGTACATATGCAGATAGTTTAATTACTTCCATTACAATTACAATCTTTAAATTAAAACACAAATAATTAAGTTCTACATTTTCGCTGTAGATAAACCTGTGGTTCTAGATAAAACTGATATAAGTTTATAATTTTAGACTAAACTCACTTTTCCCTGCAATATTGTTTATTATTACTACCGATTGCTTTTTGTTTTATTTCAATAAGTATACTATGAATTAATTATTAGCTAAGAACTTGTAAAAAATAGCGAATCGTTAATTTTTTCAAAATTTGAAAAATATGACGAAAATGTACATCTTTTCTTTTATACAAAAGAAATTTTGATTCCCCGTCCCTGGATATTTTTTACATGAATATTTGCTACAAATATTACTGTTAATATTCTACAATCTGAAAAAAAAAAGTTTTAATATGATGAACTGTTGTTCGGAAATGTGAAAAATTAGGCAGCAACCTTGAGACAAGATATTATATCTTTTTTGTTATAAGTAAGAATTTATTTCTCCTCTCTTCAGTACATTGTATAACTATTCCTTGCTAGGATTATTTAGCTATTATTGTTCTTCAAAATTAAAAAGTAATCGTTTCAATATGATCGAGAAAAATACTTGTTTTGGAGAAAGTACAGAAGGTGAAAAAATAAAAACTTTTCGGAAGAAGCGATTTTCTGATCAAGCCATAAAAGGGTTACACAAATGCAATAGGAAGTGTATATATCATGTTTAATTTTGGGACAGTAATTTCTACATGAATTCTTTTAATATAAATGAAAAGCCGTCTTCAAGCACCATACCAAGGAAGTTACACCAGAACAATTGATTCATAACCTTCAAAAAATTAAATTGATGCATTAAAGCTCGGAATCTCATGAAACTGGTTTCATTATGTACAGTAAAGCTTATTAGAAAAAAATTTGGTCGTAAAATGTAAAACGGATCTCTTAAACTGATCGTTTATAAAAAATAAATAAATAACTATGCAAGATTTTCAAACATTACCCTTATTTTTTCAATTTCTTAAAAAGTTAAAAATGAAATTTTTGTTTTTCAAATGATAATCTATATTTTTATTTGCCAATTATTCAAGTCAATCAAAATTATGAAAAAGGCGAAAATCATTTGAAAATCGCTTCACAAATATGGCAAAAATAACATGTTTAATTAGAAACGGCAATAGGAACTTAACCATTGCATTTCAGCCTAAAATTTATTTTTGGTTAGCTTTTCCTATTTGGTTGAATACAATAATATATTTGAATTTTATAAATAATTTAGGTAGTTCTGGTACATCTAGATAACTAACAGAAAAAATAAAAAATGGATTTACTTTATATAAAATTTTATAACTTTACTTTTTTATCCGTCATTTGCGACGAAGTAACCACATATTTTTTGAAATATTTCCTTTGTTGATTGGAGATACGATTTTCCAGTTTGTTTCGGTGGCGGCCCACTGAAACAGATACAGGTTTGATCCTAGGATGCTTCCCTGGGAAAACGCAGCTTTTAATTCTAAAAGTTAGATATTTTAGATGTTTCACCAGTTTTAAAAAGGTTTTTGCATTTCGGTACAATTTCAGGAGCGAACGGTATCTGATATCTAGCAGAAATCCTCGAATACATCAAAACGCAAACTCGCAACGAACACCTGGATTATTCGTTCTGTTGCTATACTCGAAATACTACTCCTCCTCTGAGAAATAGGAAAGAACGTGGATGTAATGGATTGGGAGGATAATTTTTTAGTTTTTGTATTAAGCCTTCATGGCAGACATTATCAGTAGGCTTGAAATTTGAAATACGCCCGGAAAAATGGAATAACAGATGTGATTCGTTTCTCCTAGCTAGTTTTGGCATTTGGTTTAACACAATCTTATAATAATTTATTTTCGAATTTAAAAATAATTTTGGAACTTAAGACAAATCTATATACCTTATAAACTGCGCAAAAATGAATAAGGATGTTTGAAATTTATTCTTATTCTATTAATTAAATTAATAAATTAATTGTTCTTATTCTTGTTAGTTGTATATAAAAAAATAGTAAATACAAACCAAAAACAAACGAATGTTAATCCTCATTTTTAATAACGGATTTACTTAAAAATAATAATCATGAAGATTACACATTTTGTAAACAAACACCTTTTCTCGCCTTTTCTCCATTTTAATCCAGTTGTATTAGCTTTAACCATCGAAAGACATCATCAATTGCAACAGGTTTGCAATATTATTGTGAGAATGACTCATCGAGATCACTGGCAAGTGGATATCGCGGAGGCAGTTGGCGTTTCTCAGAGCGTGGTCTCGCGGGCTTTAGCCCGATTCCGAGAGAGCCTGCCAATAGGAGGCCTGGTAGTGGATCTCAACGCATTACGACTCACGGATCACAGAAATAGTGTCATTGCTCCAAGACGGAACCCTTCCCATAGTGCCCGCCAGATCCAGAATGAAATGCAAGGTGTTTTGGCAAGACCTTTTTTAACACAAACGATTCGTAATCGGTTGTGGGAAGTTGGCCTCACATCGTATGCCACTTTGAGACGAACTGCAGCAACAGCTCGCCACCATCAACACAGGAGAATACTCTTCAGCGAGCGCCTAGATGAGAACCCCAATTGGAATGTTGTTATGTTTAGGCGGTGTAATATCTGGGCTGGGATTTATTCTGGAGGACGAACTGTCCCCACATATTGTTGAAGACAACCTCACCGCAGTCCGGTATGTCCAAGAAATTATCGAGGAATACATCCCTCAAACCGGGCAGGGATTTTCTATTCATGTATGACAATGCCAGACCTAATAGAGACAGAGTTGCTCATCAATGTTTAGAAAACCTGGGAATTTCCCATCCGCCCCTTTCCCCATTGTCTCCAGATCTCAATCCCATTGAGCACAAGTGGGATGCGTTGCGGAAAGGCTTTTTGATTACCATCCGCAGCCAGTTGACCTGCAACAACTGAATGCAATGTCGCAACATCTATGGAGTGAAATGCCTTATAAAATTAGTGACAACCTAATGAACAGTATGCGTAACAGGTGCACAGATGTTTAGGTAACACAGGATATTATGCACGGTACTAATTGATTTAAAAAATTATTGTGTCCAAAAAACTAAATTATGGAATTAAAATCTTTTATCTTTTTATTTTTCAACATCCCTTGATTAAATTTTTTTTCAGTAAAAACAAAATAATTTCTAATACATTTTAATGCAATTTATAATAAAAATGCAAGAGAAAGTAAATACTACGAAATTGACATTATCCCTATTCATATTTGAGCAGTTTAGAAAAAAAAATTAGTTTAATTTAATAACTGTTGGAAGTTTCTGGTCTTCATTTGCCATGCAGTAACCTGAAGATTTTAAAAATTCATGTTTTGTTTAGTGCAAAATTGTTTAAGGATATAGTTGAAATCAACCAGTCACATAGTACGCCATTTCTTTTACATTTGTGTGGTGATTAGTGACCGTTAATCGATATTTATTTAGAAATCGTGAGATGCGGTCTGGTGTGATGTAGGTTTAAGAAAAACATCTTCTTTATCGTGTCAACGTTTCGATCTTTATTGAGATCATCTTCTGGGATTTACAAACATTGTTTACATATAATAATTGTACATTGTATAAACATTGTATAAATTCACTTTTCCACATCCAAAATATAATTGTTATATATAAACAATGTTTGTAAATCCCAGGCCCTGAAGATGATCTCAATAAAGATCGAAACGTTGGCACGATAAAGAAAATGTTTTTCTTAAACCTACATCACACCAGACCGCATCTCACGATTTCTAAATAAATTTCACATTTGTTAATTATTCATAAACTTTATTTTATGAACAACCTTTAAAAACTATTCCAGTGAGCTTAAGTGGTATATACAAATCAAAAACTGATACATGTTCTTTTGGGTTGAGTAGTTTCTGAGAAAACCAGAGGTGTCCATTTAAAAAATGGCACTGTTAAAAGATGACCATTGGACTAGGTATAGTCACATCCTATGCAACTGCCCTGTAACAGCTTGGAAAAGGTTATCGTACCAGGGAAAACCGGTCTTTTGCTATTCCTTGATATAGTGCATTAGAAGAGGTCGATACAATAGGCGAAAGTTTACGTACTAAAGGGTGAACTACGACGCTATAACTCAGGGTGATAAGTGAGTTTCTCGAGCTGGATTGACAGCTGTGGAATCAGGATATTCACTTGTTCTTTATGCAACCTCAATGTTCCAGAAAACACTTATTAATGATAAAGCAGTTAAAAAGAGAAGTTACAATCCGTAATGATGGTACCGATAACCAGAGGAATACCGTGGTGTTCCTGATTCGCCCTTCGTGATAGGAAATATCTGTTTGACCACTTTCATTACTAATGTTTTCATTAATTCAAATTTGAAATCAGTTATTCATGACCCAACCTTATGCCATCTTCTTGTAATCAGATTCACACTTCTATTGATAACTTGGCCCACATGGCAGTCATTATCTCCGGACTTATAAAGTTTCATTGAGCAAATGATCTAACCGTTTTTGGTCACAGGATAGTCAGTTCTGAATTCAAATTATAATCCCCATATTAAAATTATTAGCAATCTAATAGTAAATCACGATTCCAGTCCATTACAACTTACATTTTCGAACAGACATTGGTAAATTGGTTTAACCGGTCAGTTATGGCGGATATAGTACAGTTTATTACCTAAAAATGAAAGTTTAAAAAATTATTATAGCTACTATATATGTATAAAATTCATAAAAGTATGAGTTGTAAGGCTGTGATATATTTTGTTGAGACCAGGGAAATGATGAACCTGGATTATCTCTGATCGGCTTATTTGATCAATATTCAAAATTAGACTTATTTTATTGTGTGTTACGTACTAAATACAGATACTATCACTATGAGAATCTAGGGATACAAAAAAGGTGAAGAATACAAGTGGAATCGCAAATTCTTCAAATTCCGTACGGATTCCATTCCCTGTCGGAGAACTGTTCACCCAGATCAACGGCCATTATTCGAACTGTACAACATTCTAAGAGCTTTTTTGTGTGAATAAAGTGAATAAAGCACAGCGAGGGGGATTCAATTGCATTGACATGATTTCCAAGGTATGAAAGAACGATTGGCGGATGCGGACATATCCGGCGTATATTTTAAAGGTTATTAGATAAGAAGGTGTGGAATGACCTAATAATAGTTCACCATTAAGTCAAGAAGGTTACCCTAGTCGTAATGACTTTTCCAACTCCGATCTATTAGTTATACAAATTTATATTAGATTATTTTTTACACTATGGCTAATAGGAGACCAGGAGGATACACGTTATGATTGGTGCCATTCAATGAGATGTATCACCTGGCCGAAGGTCTCATGGCCATCGTCGTTTAACGCGTCGCACAGAGTAATAGCGATCCGGCTCCAGAAACAATGAAATTGGAAATTTGGCATACAACCATAATTAACAAAATCAGACACCCATTTTAGAAATGGGGACTGATTATATGATCCCGGAAACAATCTTCACAACTTCCTATAAAATCTCAATGGACTATAAAGAAGAGGAAGAACACAGGAGAGCATCAGATACAATGATATGGTACACAGATGGCTCCAAAACAAACGAAGAAACCGGATCAGGCGTTTTCTGTACAATCCCAAAACATGAGCAATCAAACTCATTAGGGAAGTACACTTCGGTCTTTCAAGAAGAAATGCATGCCATCAATGCTTCAGCCCTGGAAAATCTTAAAAAAGGTTACACTGACAAAAAATCCTCATAATATCAGATAGCCAATAAAGGATTTTTCGAGATTTTAAAAAGTATGAAATTGGTTTTTATATATATGACAGCATGAAAATTAATCACAATTAAGTTGATAGATATAAATTAAATACAAAGAATTTATTTTTATATAATTTCTAATTGTCATTAATTTTTTATTCATATAATCTTATTATTATTCTTATATCTTATTATGAAATATTATATTTCATATAATCTAAGTTTTTTTACTGCTTTTTAATTTTAAATGAAAAAGGTTAATTGACGGAAAATAGTATCGTACTTGCGTGCTTTAGGACTTATTGCTACGTGTTTCTTAACTTGTGCTTTTCTAGTATTTTGTAAGACAATTCCGTTGTGGCATATTGCTACAATGTGAATTACTCATTTTTCAACTTCTGAAACAACCAGATTAATTTTTAAAAAATCCTATTTTCCGGGGTCCTAATTATAATATTTCATCTTGTTATGTGGATCAAAAATTCTGGATGTGGTTCAAGAATGTGTTCGAGCGAATGAAACTTTCATAGGTTTGCCAAGCCACATCAGGTTGACTGGCAAAAAATCCTCATAAGGTCTGATATCCAAACAGCCATTAAAGCATTAGCATGTAAAAGAATCACATCAAAATTAGTCAGTGAATGCATCCAAAAACTCCAAAACCTGGGGAAACACAACAACCTGATTATATCTTGGGTGCTAGGGGAATTTTAGGTAACGAGAAAACAGACAGACTGGCCAGAGGAGGATCTGCAAGACCATACATAGGCCCCGAACCTATTCTTGGGATAACAAAAACAAATATAGAATCCTCCATCGCAGAATGTATCCAAGCAAAACAAAAGGAGAAGTGGATAAACTCTATCGGTGCTAGACATAGTAAACTTAAGATGAAACAACCCTCACCAAGACTGGTGCAATTGAAGAGGGCCAAACTCAGAGGAGTGGTAGGTCTACTAACCGGTCACTGGCATCTGAGAAAACATCTACACAACATGGGTATATACAGCGATGATCCCATTTGCAGATTATGTCATGAGGAGGAGCCACTCATATCATCTTACAATAGAATGCGAAGCAACAGCTCAATTGAGATTTAACCTAACGTACGGAAAAAAGTTAGGGAATCAAAATGCAGCAGCGACAGTTAATGACCTGATACTAAGAAGGATTGAGTCTATTGCACTGAACTAAGAAACTAGGAAGGTACAATAAGTCAGAAGGCTGCAGTGCCTGGGGAGTGCGAACCCCCCCCTCCTTCTTCACCATACCATACCAATAGCGATGTCAGTGTCAGTGTGTGGTTAGGATGACTCGAAAAGTTGGTGTAAAACTTAATGTTGAGGTCGTTGTTAGTAACGTAAGTGATGGTGTAAGGAGGTTTGAAAATTTGCCTAAGGACTTTTGATTCGAAATATTGGATAAGCTGGATATTAATTAGATACTTTGGAGTAACCAAATAGTTCGACTTCCTACGTCGGAAGTAGTCACAGTAGAGGTTTGTATGAAGTTAGTTGACCACGAAGTCAAAACAGGTTAACCTAGTCGTAAAAGTCTCATTTGTCTGTACCTTCTGGTAAGTTAGTAAATCTCGTCTGGGGAGTTCAAGTCTGCTGTCAAGGCGTAGACCTAAGTGTCTGAGGTAATTCATTGGAACTTTAGGTAATGAAAACGGATCAGTTCGTTGACAAAATGTATGTCGAAGTCGCTGCGGCTGGTGAAATTAGAAACTTAGAAAGGAGCTTTGACACTCCCTCTGAGGACTTTTAAATTGTAGTGCTGGATTTTACCTGTCTTGTCAGAATCCCACAGTTCCAATTCCTACTTTCAAAGTGTTTGCAGTAATATATTATATATATATACCTTTTTTCCGTCAAATTAACCCTTTTTTACTTTCAATTAACCTTTTTGTGATTTCAAATGAACCCTTTTTCATTTCAAGTTAATCATTTCTTTAAATTATATGCTTGTGTATTTGCAATTTTTTAAGATAAAATCATCTTGCTCTTAGAAGACCATACTAGTATTACCTATAATCAATATTTAAAATGATATAAAATTAAATATAAAAAATATTCTGTTTTTAATTCGAGACTTTTGTTAAACACAAAATAAATATTTTATATTTTTTTAATTCTCGAATTTTATCGCCTTGATAAAAAGGCGAATCATTTTTATATTTAATTTAAACTTTTAATTCCAATTGTAATTAATTTTCATGTGGCATTTTAGATAAGAACTAATTATATATTTTTTTATTTAAAATAAAAAAAGTAAATTTGAATTTTTTTAAAATATTTTTAATGGCCTTATGAACTTTACGTATTAGCCAAGGAACGTGATGATAATTTTGAAGTTAAAAAGGGTTAATTTGACGGAAAAAGCTCTAGAGTTAGTTGAGTTTTGACGGCCGAAACAGCTTTCGGCCCTAAAAGTCTGTTACGTTGTATTTTAAATCTTGTTTATGGACTTCTCTTTACTCTGCTGCCTACGTCCTAAGTATCGGACTTGTGTGTAAGTCTTTCTAGTTGTTGATCTGCAGTGGAGAGCAAAGACTCTTTTTACAATGTAAATGTACCTCGGGAACATTTCTCCTCATTCAGTCTTGCCTTTTTTTTCAACCCCCCCTTTTTCAGAATTGTTTGATAAGCGCGAGGTGTTCTTCGATGATCGCCTGCGTTTTTATGGTCGTGGTAATACTGGCATTGGGATGACTAAGAAAGTCCGTAGGTATGCATGATGAGTTGGATTGGTCTGATATCGGGCAGTTTTAATACAAAAGAAGAAGAGATATAGACCGACAGATAGATAGATAGTAGATAGATAGATAAATAGAGAGAGAGAGAGAGAGAGAGAGAGAGAGAGAGAGAGAGAGAGAGAGAGTGAGAGAGTAAACGGGAGAGAAAAAGTTAAATCTTTGTCTTCTTGTTGATGTTTTGACCTTTTTTACTTTACTTTTCACATGAAAAATTCATGCACTTATTCAATTCTATCTTTAGAATGTTTTTGACTGTGCCGATTTGCAGTACTGGACCAAAAAGTGCTGTGCTTTTTCTACTATGTCACCCGGCTCATTGCCTTCAATCCCTTCCTGGCCTAGCATCCCATCTGATTTATCTACATGGTACCCAGAGTTGGATTTCGTAGGAACTCTCCTAGAATAGCTTTGAATTAATGGTGGTGTCTAAAGCTTTCGATTGAAGGTAATTTGGAGTTCTATTACAAGGAACTTTGCAAAATTAGACGGTGTGGGACCTAGAAGTTTCGCTAGGTCAATTTTGGGCCTTTGACTCCATTTTCCATTTTGAACCCTTCTGTGTAAGATAATAAAAATGCACATTACAATAATATTGAAAAATTGCATTAAATTTCAAATTTATTACTTACTTTAATTAAATTGAAATGCAAATCCATTAGGCGTTTTAAAAAATCTTTCTTTTTGGAACTATAAAATATTAACGAAATTTTTATCGTAAAAATCGTTTATTTGTTTGCAGTTCGTCGCAAAAGAATAATAATCAATCTTTTCCTATTAAGAGAAGTATTGAAACACCGTAGGGCTTAATTATGCGTTCGATGCATCCGATTTATGTTGAGGCTGGTAATGAAAGTTAATTAAAGTACACAATCGCTTCGATTTCAAATACTTTAACGACTGTTAAGTCCAATCGTGCTAAAAGGAAAGAATGCACATCGGTGTGACGCCGAGTGCATCCGTTGTTAGGTAGAAAAAAATCAATAGGTAAGAACCCCTCCATTAAATAAACAATTCGCAGTGCACCTATCCCCGAATTTTAAAAGCAAAGGATTTAAAACGGGTATGGTGTAGAAAAAAAATTGTCGAACATGTATAACGTTTTACGGTTATACCGGACAATGATCTATTTCTATTTAAAAATTATTTCCCTGGTATTTGTTTTTCGCGATAATATAGTACGAATGCATATGAAATCAGAAAAGCTTGTTCGTTCTTATTCCATATGTATTCGGAAACAGATATTTACATGCGTCTAAAATTTAGAAAAATAATGAATTGATAAGAACATTAATCATTAAAAAGAAGGTAGCGACCGTTTTTCCTACGGAAGCATGTATTTTTATAAAACTGGTTTTTATTATTAAATTAAAACCTTTTGTACGCAAACTGAACCATGACATTCAGAACTTTAGAAGTGCTTTAAATAATTTTTTGAAAGTTGCGAATCATATGCATGCCTTGAAGAGTCATCCATTTCTCTATTTTTAGATGGTCTTTTAATTTTCTTTCTGTGTCAAAAACAAAAACTGCTTTTCAACCTGAACCGTTGTCTATCAACGCTCAACTGCAAGAGTAAACGATTTCCATGACGTAATGTTGTTCCTGTGTCGGTAACAGGAAAAATTCGAGCTGAATCAGAAAATGCTTGTCCTGAACTTCAACTGTCGTTACACTTTATCCCAAAACAATCGATCACATAGAAACGATTCCTTTGTCATTTTGTAGAGCAATAATAGACAAATACTCATAGTAAGTACTGTAAAAAAAAACCCAGGAGAATTGAATAAATTTTTTGTACTTGAGAAGAGTAAGATTTTGTCACAACTTTAGAATGTATAAAATTAACACTTCGTTATCAAAAACCTGACCTCCGAATTTGTAGTATACTAAGGAAAAATACAACAACAAAAGATTTGTTATAATAGACCAAGTAGATTTCGAGAAAATGGTGTACAAAAAATGAAAACATTCGGCATCTTTTTGAACAACTAAATAAGGCGTGGTGTTTAGTGACCGTTATTTAATTATAATTTGGGGATCTTGAAATGCGGTCTGGTGTCACGTAGGTTTTAGAAAAACATTTTCTTTATCGTGCCAACGTTTCGATCTTTATTGAGATCATCTACGTCACACCAGACCACATCTCACGATCTCCAAATTATCAACATCTAAATAATGTTCAAAATTTCTGAACTAAAGCTAAATATTGTAGATTTGGTTGCTCAGACAGTCAGTTCAGTCAGTTAGGCTCTCTTTAAAAATAAGTGAAGTGCGTGTCAAGAGCAAAATCTATAAAAATAGGAAACCAAACCACAGCCATTCATTTGAAAAACGGTCTCTACCCCTTAAAGCATAAGTTAAAATTTTTTTTAAAAATAATATCGAAACAATAAAAAAAAACTAATAGTCAAAAAATGATAGGGAGCAATGTTTTAAAAAACGCTCAGGAAAAACTTTTTTTTTAATCTGTACAATTTTTCACAAATTTGTATTTGGCCAAAAATTACTATTCAACTTGTTTTTAAAAAATTCATAGGTATTAATTTGTAGTATTGTGTATGAAATGCGTATCAAGAGCAAAATCCATAAAAATAGGAGACCAAACCACAGCCATTCATTTGAAAAACGGTCTCTACCCCTTAAAGCATAAGTTAAAACATTTTTTTAAAATAATATCAAAACAATAAAAAAAACTAATAGTCAAAAAATGATATGGAGCAATGTTTTAAAAAATGCTCAGTAAAAACTTTTTTTTTAATCTGTACAATTTTTCACAAATTGTATTTGGCCAAAAATTACGATTCAACTAGTTTTTAAAAAATTCATAGCTATTAATTTGTAGTATTGTGTATGAAATGCGTATCAAGAGCAAAATCCATAAAAATAGGAGACCAAACCCCTGCCATTCATTTGAAAAATGGTCTCTACCCCTTAAAGCATAAGTTAAAACATTTTTTTAAAATAATATCGAAACAATAAAAAAAACTAATAGTAAAAAAATGATATGGAGCAATGTTTTAAAAAACGCTCGGGAAATACTTTTTTGTCAATCGGTACAATTTTTCGCAAATTTGTATTTGGCCAAAAATTATGATTCAACTTGTTTTTAAAAAATTCATACCTTTTAATTTATAGTAATCTGAGCGAAATGAAACACATAAAGATTGATTGTAATGGACCAAATAGTATTTGAAAAATGGAAACTTTTTGGCCTCTCTTTGATAAACTAATTAATTTTGACAAATTGCTAAAGTTAGGCAAAAAATTTGAGATTTTGAAGATTAGACAAAAAGAGCTAACTCTCCTGAAAAGTAAATATGTATCAAAATTGAAATCCATAAAATTAGAAAAAATAGAGCTATAGAAAAATGTGTAAAATTTTATCACAACTTTAGCTTATTGCAAAGGATTAACTATTCACTATTTTAAAAAACCCTTAGCCAATAATTCGTAGTATACGGTACAAAATATGTAAAAAAAATTTGTTGGTTGTAAAAGGCCAAGTAACATTAGAGAAATCTGTATCGAAATATGGGATCTTTTTGGCCTTTCGTTCGTACAACTAAATGACTTGGAAAATTGCAGAAATGGGGCAAAAAATTAGATTTTGATGTGACCCGAAAAGGTCAAGCACTCCTAAAAAGAAATACTTATCACTATAGAAATACATAAAATTACTGAGAAAGCACCAGCCATTTATCCGAAAAACGTTGGCTACCTCCTTAAACCTAAAATCTGTATTACTTGATATGAAATCCATATCACTAGGTACAGGCATTCCATTTGTCACCAGTACTTTATTAATTAATATTTATGTTACTTAAAAAATTGTCAACAGATCGGTATGACATTTTATCATCTATTACATGTGAGATATATTTGTGACCATTGGTGGTATCTGAGTCAATCGAGTATGGCCTATTCTGGTGAGTCGGTTCGGGTTCTATACCGATCTTTGATACTCAGAAGCTTCTCTGCTTATCCAACGAATGTGAATATGTTTGTTGTATATTAACAACAAAGAGGTGAATCACTTTGGTCAAACCTTTTCATCCACATCCTTTTTTTCTCTTTCATACCTATTGTCGTCAAGTCGTTTGGTGGATTAAGGGAGGGATCATTTTTTTCTAGAAGTCTGGGTTCGAATCCTTTTATAGCCCTTGAAATTTTATTTGGGATTAGTTTGGAAAAATGTGGTCAAGTGGTTCTATCCTTTTTTTCTTTTACCTTGTCCTTTAATTTATTTACTAGCTAGAACTTCCTGATGATTTGTTCCACTTAGTCCCATAATCTTAATGCTATACTTTGATTTTAGTTGAGTGTCTTAACTTAAGATGTTAAGATGTAACTTAAGAGGTTTGGTGGTTTATTTGCACTAGTTGCTAACAATTGTACATTTTTAGATTGACCAAACATTCGTCTTTAAAAGCAGAAATGTTATCAACTAATACATAATGTAAAATAAATAAATAGTCCTACCAATCCATCTGCAATGATTTACGTTGTATAACTTTATATATAATACGATGAATTATAATAGCAAAGTTTAATGCAAAATCTAACTATTTTCCTGTTAATTATTATTCGGTGTCGACTAGGGAAATTCTTATCTGATAAAAGGGACAAATGCAATTCGATCTTCTACAGTATCAGTTTATTGAATATTTGATATCAGGTACGGTCTTAATAATGCCTACGAATTATCGTTGCGAAATGATATTCGCGTGGGCAGATCCCCCCCCCCACGAAAGAGGGATCAAACGGGAAGCAGAGGCGAAAAATAAAGAGGGGCGAGGGAGGGTGGCAGGAACCGGTGTACATTTTAATGCACCCCCCTCACTTAGATCAGGTACGGGTACAAAACTAGTTCTCTACTGGACTAGTTAAACCCTCAGTAATGAATCTGGTACTCTTCAGGTAGGGTCAGCTATACTCCGGACCGACGCCCCCACTATACTCTTGGTAATTAATTATACCTCCCTTGTTTTGCCAGACTCTCATATGTTGAGGTAAATCAATATCCTCAAGTCCTAAAGTTGGCCCTTCCACCAGCTCATGTAAATGTTTAGAATATATTTTCAATTTATTTTCCTATCTTTTTTACTGCCCATGATTCCAATCTCGTATAGGATCTGAATACTGAAAAGAAGATGCTCCACCTAGGAAATTCTATTGTTTTTCTCTCGATTATACATATATTTATATTTTTGGGTATAACAATATGTTGATTACTTTCACACAGAAAATGTAAATTTCAAATACATACTTCTGACACAACCAAGTCAAATGTATGTGGCATAATTGGTATTATAATTTTTCATTGCATTTACAAATACGGTAAGGTAAGTCAGAATAAGAAGTTTTATTACTCTCTCTCTTCTCTCTTTCTTTCTTTCTCTCTCACTCATTCTCTCTCTCTCAATCTCTCTCTCTCTCTCTCTCTCTCTCTCTCACTCTCTCTCTCTCTCTCTCTCTCACTCTCACTCTGTCTCTTTCTTCACGTCTTCTCTGTCACACTCACTTTCTTTGTCACTCTCTCGCACTCCCTCTCACCCCCTTTCTCTCTCACCTCTCAAACTCTCTCGCTCTTTTTATTTCTTTTTCTCTTTCTCTCGCTCATCCACTTTTTGCTTTCTTTCTCTTTCATTCTAACTTATTTCCCTCTATCTTTCTCTCACACTCTATTTCCCCCCTTTCTTTTTCTATCCCTCTCTTTTTCTTTCTGTCACTCACTCTCTATTTCCCTTCTTCCTCTTTTCTCTATCTCACTTTCCATTCTTTCTCATTCTCCCTTCCTCTCTCACTCACTCTCTCTCTCTCTCTTCCCCTTGCTCTCTTTCTTTCTCTCTCTCTCTCTCTCTCTCTCTCTCTCTCTCGCACTCATTTTCTAAGTCATTCTATATGTATCTATCACTTTCTTTCTCTTACTCTCTTTTTTCCCCATCTTTCTCTTTTATAATTCTCACTCTCCCTATAACTCTCCCTCTCTATCTCTCTTTCTTTCTCTCTCACTTACTCACTATCTCTCTCATTCTATCTTCATCTCCATCTTTCTTTGTCACACTTTCGATTTCTCACCTTTCTTTTTTCTCTATTTATTTTCTTTCTTTCTCTGTTTTTACCTTCCTCATTTCTCTCTTTCTTATTTGTCTCTCTTTCTCTTTTTGTCTTTATCTCACTCACACCATTTTTGCTTCATTTTCTCTCTCACTCTATCTGTTTCTCCCTCTTTCTTTCTCTCACTCTCTATTTCCCCTCTTTTTCTTGTCTCTACCTCACTCTTTTTCTTTTTTCTAATTCTCTCTTCCACCCCTCTCTCTTTTTGTTTTCTTTCTCTCTCTATTTTTCTCTCACTCCCCCTTCTCTCACCCTCTCCCCTTACTCAGTTCTTGCAAGAATAATTAATTGCTTGTTGCACAAGTTGTACATGCGTGTTTAAATAGTAGATTATTGATATAAATCATAAGACATAACATTTTTATATAAAAAGTAATGTAAGGCTGTAGGATTACCCATTAAAAATATCGGAAATTAAGACAAATTTTCTAATTGGTGTATGGGACAGGAAAATAATTCTGATCTCAAATGCAGTGTATGTGAAAAAACAGAACTATTTCGAATTGGCGTCATTAATATTGTTAGACAATTATATCTCTAAAAAGAGACAGATATTGTTGTGTGGTGTCTTCTATTTACATTGAAACATTTCAAATTATAAAATTCGAGATATTTTTATTCAGATAGTCCATAGGCAATTAAAGTATGAAACGTTGATTTTCCAACGGATTTTTTAAAAATATTAATCTGCCTGGTTTCGCCGGTAGACGAAGCGGTTACACACGATTGGACGTGGGTGGTGAAGGAAATAATTGTGAAAAATTCTGATAATAAGAGAATTTTCACGGATAATTTGGGTGATTGGTAACAATTAATTATCTTTAATTGAATAACAATGGAAAGGATAAAAATGAAAATTGGAAGGAAATAAAACGTTTTTGGGTAAAAAGTATTTTGAAGGGTGCTGTCGGAGGAGTGGAGGGGCGAATGGAAAAGAGGAAAAGTGTGAGTGTCGGGGATGGAGCGAGGGTCGTGGGAGGGATGCCGGTCGAGAGGGAGGGAGCGAGGTGAGAGTGACAGAGAAAGAGCGTGTCGTGCTGGGAGGGAGTGATGGAGGGAGGGTGGTAGGCGGGACCGCAAATTTAGAAAAAAAACCGTTAAGCTTAACGTGGGCACCACGTGAGGAGGGAGCAAATCTAGGGAAAAACAATTTATGTGTTTTTATGGGGAGAATTCCTTGGGGTGAGAGTGGGGGCCGGTGGGGCGGTCCGTCGTATCGACCGGAGGCGGAGCGCCTACCCCGGGACACGCCCTACCTCCTCTTCTACAATAGAAAACTACAACCCCATGGAGGGATGTCTTTTATAATTTTTCCAATTGTTTTCCGGGGAGGGGGATATCCCGGGCTGCCCTCTGCAAGAAATCCAGCATGGCCGCTATTTTCTGCAAGCATAATGAGGGTGGCCGGCAACCGGCCTCGCCCACCCCTACTTGTACATTTCAATAATACCACAGCTTGCATCTGAGCCTCTTTGATTAGGGGTAGTTCTCCACTTTTCCACAGGCAGCACCCTCCACCATCCAAATTAAAAACAAAAGGGTTAATACTGCCCTCTACATGGGGGCGGTGAAAAAAAATCAAGCGCACACTTTCCCGCCGTCCATCGGCAACACCGCCGCCCCGCGCCACTTTTCTAAAAGGCCTCTACAGCGACATCAAACCGGGTTTTTCACAACTAATTTTTTTCTCTTATAGTACCCCTTTTCTCCGCTACGAGGACGCTTTTTCTACCCGGCACAATTCCATATCGCGTACTTTCAAATAAGTCCCCAAGACTTAAAAATATTCAACCACACTTTAGACCCTGATTCTGACCCTGATTTATAACCGGGCAGTGCACACACTTCAAGCCAAACTTTTACATCTCTTTTATAATAACAATTGATTTATAATTTTTATATAGTGTGCTTCAGATGAAAAATTAGTGGCACGAGCTGTACTCGAACCCAAGATCTCAGGCTTAGTGCTGCTCTAATCACTTCAGTTATCGTGTCTTCGGTCCCACTGGACATCATCTCAATATACAACTTTTTCAAATTCCCCTCTTTTTGCCATTCCAATTCCATATCGGGTACTTTCAAATAAGTCTCCAAGTCTTAAAAATATCCAACCACACTTTAGACCCTGATTCCTTATAACCGGGGAGTCTATTCATTTCAAGCCAAACTTTTACATGTCTTTTATAATACCAATTGGTTTATAATTTTTATATATTGTGTTTGAAATGAAAAGTTAGTGGCACGAGTGGTTCTCGAACCCAAGAACTTCGGCTCCGTGCTTCTCCAATCACTTGAGTTATCGTGAATTCGGCCCCCTTGGACATCATCACATCTTCTTAATCTACATCTTTTTCAAATTTCCCTCTTTTTGCCAATTATTGAAACTTCGTATAATCATTTCGATTCTCGGCGACCCATGAAATGGCAATGGATAACTGTTGGCGAAGTGAAGGCACTTCAGTAATTATTATATTAATCCATTTGTTTGTTAATTGGTTCTATTTAACCATGGTCCTTTTCATCTCAACCACACTTTACATAAAATGTTTAAATCGAATTTAATCATTACTTTGGTTTTTTTACGAGGATGTTTTTGAAATAAAGTCCATTTGTAAATATACCGGATTTGAACGCAGGGCGGCTGGAGTCGAACCCGGGACCTTTGCCTTACAGTGATGAGCTGCGTGTGCCTGACAGAAAAGCTTCTTGCCTATCCATAAGTCAGGAAATAAAAATCTTATTAGCAATTTAGGCCAATCAGTAAATTGTCTACAATCTTGGAAGAAATTATCCGTGATAAGCTTTCACCTCGTTTTAAAAATGTAATAATGGCTGACCAACGTGGATTCACGTCATGCAGATCTATCACAACAAATGTGTTAACATTCCAAAATGATATTTTTCCCCTTTTAACAATAGGTTACAGGTCGTCATGGTTATACAGACTCTGCTAAGGCATTTGATAAAATAAATTATAATATTTTAATGAACAAACTTTGAGATTTTGATCTAGAGGAAGACATATTTGATTGGTTATATGTGACAATTTCTTATCGCTTGATATCATTGTAACTTCTGGTGTACCGCAGAGTGTACATTTGTCCCCGTTTTTATTCAAATTATTTATTAATGACTTACCATCCATAAACGTTTGCCAAATAAAAATGTTTGCTGATATGACGTTAAAGTTTACAGACCGATTCGAAACGTGCTAGATTGTATTTTGTTACAAATAGATTTTCTTTTGCTCAATGGTGTAAATTTAAAAAAATTATTCCTAAATGTAAGGTGGTTACTTTTTCAAGAAAACAGTGTGATTGATTATGCTTATTTGTTAAATGATATAACACTTGAAAAAGTAAATACGATAAACAATAAAGGATTTAGGTATGCACTTTCATAAGGAAATGCCATCCACCAAACATATTTCTAATGTACAAAAGGATAGTTTAACTTCCATAAGAACATTAGGTTTTATCATGAGAAAATATGCAAACTTCAACGACAAAAAAGTCTTTAAATAATTGTAGTCTTGTACGGACTAAGCTGGAATTTAATAGCGTGGCTTGGTCGCCTAATTATTATAGATAGATAGATAGAAATACTTTATTTTACCATTTTGAGTACATCAAGAAACATATAAATAAAAGTATATACAGCATGGAATTAAATTCATCTGTCGTTGGAGATAGTTGTAAATTGATAACATAAAACTCAGTATATACATGTAGAACATAGAAAGAATAGAAATAAACACATAGAAAAGTTATGACTTTTTCGTCCAGATTATTAACTTTTTTTATAATTATGGTATATAATGAAGGAAAGGTGTATACGAAATTAAAAATTAAATTCCTGGAATAAATGGTATCTATACTTGCAGGCGTGGCGAGCAAACCCTATGAGAGCCCGTGGATCGTAGCCATTCATCAGCTCAATGATTTGGGCTTTTGAGAGAGTGAATGACCCGAGGTGTAATAGACGAATATTTCCTAAAATCGAACACTCATCTAGGAAGTGAAAAACTGTCTCAATTGACCGCGAGTTGCACAGAGGACAAATTCCATCCCTCCCTCTTTTCCAAAGAGCAGAGTTCAAATGGAGAACCTCGCAACGATGTTTTGGAAGCCAACGCAATTCAGATAAATTAAGACCGACAAAATTTCTTTCTTTTATATGAAACGAACTATGTGAATGATATAGGTCTTTAAACAGCAAGAAATTATCGGAAGATTGAGCACGGCGCATGCATTCAGTTCTACGATATTCTTTTATTATTATTTTAATTATTATAAACATATTCATAAAGTTGAAATGATCCAAACTAAGCTGCTCCGTTATACAGCTTTTAAAATTAAATTAAATTGAGATCCCCCATGACTCTATTTCTATTATCCTCAAGGTATTGGATCTGATAATGCTACATAATAGAAGAACCTGGGAGGGGGGGCGCAACGGTTTAGGCATTGACACGGCGCCCATCACTGTAAGGTAAAGGTCCCGGGTTCGAATCCAGCGGCCATGCAAAAAAAAAAAAATATATATATGTAGAACCATGTAAAGCCTATAGTTCTTATTATCAATGTTAAAAGGTAAAACTAATAATGTCTGCAAACTTTTGGAAACTATAAATTTAAATGTTCCTAGGTTAGAAATGTAAACACATTTCATCGAAATGTGGCTTCTTCATACAAACTATATGAAACATAGTCCTTGCAATAGGTTAATGTCAGAAGGTTTCAAATTAGACATTAATTGGTTCCATGAAAGTTAATGAACAAAAAAGTAATGAAAAATAAGCTTTCACGAGAGATGCCTTTCTTGTGTCGATTACCAAACTGTGATATAGATTAATATGTAGTATTAAGATTATTTTCCTTGAAACACATATGTAGCTAAGCAATTTTCTAACCTTTAATTGTGGGATTATTCCTGTAAATAAAACAAATAGATAAATAAACCGTTGAGGCGACCGACGCCCCAAATTACTTTGGTTAAATAGGACCAACTAAAAAACTAATGTGTGGTGATTAGTGACCGTTAATCGATATTTATTTAGAAATCGTGAGATGCGGTCTGGTGTGATGTAGGTTTCAGAAACAATGTTGATATAAACAATGTTTGTAAATCCCAGGCCCTGAAGATGATCTCAATAAAGATCGAAACGTTGGCACAATAAATAAAATGTTTTTCTGAAACCTACATCACACCAGACCGCATCTCACGATTTCTAAATAAATAAAAAACTAATATAAACCGTATAAAGTATAAAATGTATCTTCAAGAAACCGTCACACCACTTTATATAGAAAACTTACTGAAGATGGTTTATATTAGACCGAAACGAGTCTGACTTAATAAAATGCCTATTGTCGAAAAGATAATTTATTTCCTACCCATCAGAATGGACACTATCAAACAATTATGATTACTTCTAAGTTAACTAACGCAATGTCCAAACTTCAGCAGCCTGGATTAGAAATGATTTTATTGAGGCGTCCAATAATTTGTATTTAGTGGCGCAAGAATCGGATTTAGAAGAAATTAGGACATAGGAAGATGATTGATATTGAAAAGAATTGGCTACAGGCAGCATGAAACTTCCCTGAGACAACAAAAAAGCAAAAGGGACAAGCTGTATCCCAACAATTTAAAAAAAAAATGTATAAAAATATTTCCTTACATTCTCCTAGTCATTTTGATATAAATATAAAAGTCATATATTCCTCTCTAAAAAATGTTGTCTGGAGACAAACCAGTGCCCGAGTGCTCACATTAATTTTTGCCCCAATTAGAATACATTCAATCATGCGTTACGTGGGTAGGTAATACATAATTAAAATTAAAGACTGAAAAAACCCTCCACCTGGGTATATTTTGAAGTGAAGTCACAAAACGCGTTCTGAAAAATTAGTTTCGCTCTTTTAGCGTTGATCTTCTCTCTTGTTCAGTTTATTGACTTAATCATTTTACCAAAATTTCACCCCGTTGCAAAAATTTTTCCGTTCAGTTTTTAAAATAGAATTTCATTAATATGTTAAGACAATTACTAAAAATTAAGTGCAAAAATGTTTAAAATATCTAATTTTTGAAAATATTAATGATTGCCGTATTTTGAACAGTACTGAACTTACTTCTCTTAATTTCTGTAACTGATTTCTGTAAAAATTTAAATTTTTCGAAATGAAATTAGAGAATAAATATCAGTAATAAACAAGAAATTCAAAAATATAAAAAATAATCATGTAATATAGTTTCGGGAAAAAATAAAATGTCAACATTTTTTAATCAAAATTATTCCCAGTTGTCAAACATTTTCTATACTCATATTTTTAAATTAAATTTTATCAAAATAACTGTTAGAAATGATTGCAAAAAAAGAGTTGTTTAAATATCCATCATAGTACCTCAAAAGTTCGATATTTTGAACCTACTTTTCTAAATTCCGATAATTGTAAATTTCCGTTTTTTATTATACGAAATTATACCGCAAATATCAATATTAAGTAAGAAATAAAATTAAAAAAGAATCGAACAAATATATTGTATAGTGCAGTGATTTTCGCAAATCGAGGGTACGCTCTCTCCTGACATTATTTAAATTATAAATAAATTATAATAATTATAAATTTAGTTAATTCAGTTGTTGAGGAAGTCTACATCGACACGGTCCACTTCTTCTTTACAGCTTTAAATCTTCAGGAGGGAGTGACTATGTTTTCTTGAGACCTGAGGAACATTCCTGAGAGACACCTGAATCAATACTAACTCCTGAAAGATCAGCTTTATAAGAAACAGGGTATGATCTAATTAAAACAGAAAGTACTCAAATAAGCCTTATAAGAGATACTTATTAGAGAATATTTTCAATACATACCTTCCTTAGTATTTCCAAAAATAACCTTTTTTTTAAAGAAAAATAACCCAAACAGATAAAACCTTGAGTTCAACCACGTTTCGGTCGAACGGAACGGCGTGCACTTACTTTCTCGTCTCTTTGATATTCGTCGACTGAAGTTCCGTTAAATAATCAAGACGGATGGAACAAGGGCTTTGTACTCTGACGGGGTTTCGGCGAGTAGGAGGGTGAATAACCCCCGGGGATTCAATTTATTTAAAAGAGTAATAGTGTAAAATAGTATGTTTTAACGAGCTCTTTCGTTCATTATTTATTCTGTATGCCTTTATTTACAGAAACAATTTTTATTTTATTTTTTTTTACGACGGTTCGCAACAGCACAGGTCATATAAACCCTCAGGGTGCCGGTGTTTTTGAAAAAAAAGCCCATTTGTAAGTATGTCGGGTTCGAATGCAGAGCCGCTGGCGGCTGGATTCGAACCCGGGACCTTTGCCTTACAGTGATGAGCGCCGTGTCAACGCCTAAACCGTTGCGGCCACTGACGCCCCCCAGAAACATATTTCGATAAATTAGATTTTTACTGATCATAACACAGAAAAGGACATAAAATCCGACTGCCGGAGGTCGTTCCAAATCTTTAGAATTATTCGAATTTAATGAAATAATTCCAAGCTTTGCAAAATAGTAGCAGAAGTTCTAAGGAACAATGTACCATCTCTGTTCCAAAAATACAGCCTTACCACTCCAAAACTTTTTAACCTCAATAAAAGGACTTTTCCAAATATTTTGTCCTCAAATAATGCTATTAAAAGATTTATACAATTTATTTAACGTGAAAGAAGAAAATTTTGTTCCACATCTTAGCTCAGGATTTGGTCTTGAGACAGATCCGTTTATCGGCTCTTTCACTCCCCAGGGACAAAATCATAGAGCTGTTGAATGGTTCAGATCCCTCGGCTCTCATTCAGTATGCTCGTCCCCCTTTCAAGTGTATATTCAGTCCGGGAGTAATTTTTAATATTATATTCAACTTTCATTCTCCAAAAAGTACCATCATATTACATAAATAGAAAATAGTTTGATGATCGTGATAAATAAAATACTAAAAATAGGTATGGTATTCCCCAATCAAAGCACCTTTATTGGATAATTATGCTTTAAGCACCTTTCCTGGAATAATAATAATATATTATTTGAGTAAATATATTACATTTTAATACACACATATATATATATATTTTTTTTTAAATTAAACAAACCTGTACTGTACCGACTGACAGAGCCACTATTTACAAATATAACAAATTTGTACATTATTAAAAGAATCAATCGAATAAAAAACTATGACACAAATGAATATTACACAACAAAGTAAAAAAATTACAGAATTAAATACCTCGATTAACATATTTCTGTGCAAGTTGCATATTTTATAAATAGGCCAAGAGTAACCCAATTCTTTCCATTGACTAAATCGAAAAATATTGTTTCTTTGATAGACTTTTTGTTTAATATATAGTGTTAGACTTATCGATCACTTTTTAATTAACGATTAATCGGGATCACCATACGTCTTGATGAAAAAGCAAATTTAATTGTTACTGCCAAGCTTTCGACCTATTTTAAGGTCATCATCAAGGTAAAACAATGTTAAATATGTCTACAAATTGGGGTAATTAAATTTATAATAGACGATGTCAAATTTATTTTAAGAGAGACTGAGTGCCAACATTGTCAAGTCACGTAGAAATAATAAAGGTGGGGTTGAGTGACTGCTATTCACTTTTTGTAAAGCATGGTTCTACTCACAGATTGAAAATCTGTTTAAAATCTGTGAGTAGAACCACCCTTTACAAAAAATGTTGTCAACTCACTGTACAATCCTTGGTAATATGTCAATTTGGAGACATATTTCGGATTGTTTTGCTCTGATAATTACCTTAAAAAAGGTGGAAAGCTTGGCGGTAACAATTAAATTTGCTTTTTATCAAGACCATGCCGTTATCCAGATTATTTGGGGAAAAATATCCACCCTTAATATTTGAGGATTGGGCATTCAGCATCGAAGTGAAAACAGCTTTCGGACTTTAACGAACTTCAAGTTTACTTAGCTAAGCCACGGTTTATAGTTCAGATTCATCATTACACTCCGTACCCTAATAATTAGTCGTTTGTATTCAAACCCAAAGTCATCAATTCCTTCAATAGTTCTGCTTCCTATATAAAAAGACACTAGGAAGGTTTCGTAAACCCTAAGCACTGTAGACTTTTGGCTTGTATTTTTCCTAGTTTCTTAGTTCATTTGAATTGGCCCCATTTTTTAACACGACGACGATGATGATGACGATGGGAGGATACTAAGAAATGGGAGTTTTGTATTTCCCAAGCATTGCTGCCTTCTGGCTTACTGTACTTTCACTAGTTACTTAGTTCAGTTCGATTGGCTCGATCCTTTTCTTATAGTGATGATGATGATTTCAGTAACTACACGGTAGTGGGGTATGTATTCCTCAAGCGCTGCGGACTTCTGACTTATTGTACTTTTCCTAATTCCTTAGGTTCAGTTCAGTTGACTAGATCCTTCTCTTCAGATAATGATGATGATTTATGATGATAGCTTATTTTACTTTTCCTCGTCTCTTGGTTTCAGTTTAATTGATTCGATCTTTCTCTTTAAAAGTTGTAGGTCATTGTCCCATCTGCTAAGTACCGTAGGTTCTATACTCCCCTGAATTTTACCGTATTTGTCTTAACAATATGTTTACCAGTTTCGACGAGGTTAAAGATCAACTACGAGTTTACTAACCATCTCTAAAGTTCGTTCATTTCATCAGTTTTTATTGTATGTCCTATTCTGATTTATATGATCCAATGTTTGATTTTTTTATCCTAGTTACAGGTTCTGGGCAGTTGGCCTTGAAGATCCTCATCTGGTAACTCCGCTTACTCATTACCCTGAAGTCTTTTTTGCCCTGGCACCCGATAGGCTGCTATGTTTTCCGAAAATGCGACTTTTTTGTGTTATTTAAGGGTACTTGGTTTTTGTGATCTTATGAGAATTTTTTTTCCATTGTAGTTACAAAAGATTTTCTAAAGCAAACGGCTTATTAAAATCTGCTTCCCTGTAATTTTATATTATTATTTTTTATACGCTTTGTTTATATCAACAATTATGTAGTTCCGTCTGTGTATTTAAGGAATAATAAACAAACGTAGAATTGTTTTTGATGAGTAGTCTTGGAAACATTAATTAAAAATATTTAAATATTTTATCACAGTTATAATTAGGGCATGTTAAGCAGCAAAATAATAAGCAGAGGGTAATAAAGAAGCATAATGAGGGGTAAATTGAGTTTTAGCATATTATAATATAATAGGGGTCTTTATTGTTGCCACTGAAAGTCCTCTGGTTAGCTTGCTCAGGTGGTGTAAAATGGACTCGCTCTTGCGTAAAACAATACGATCTCGGAAACAGGGCTGCTGTCATCTTGGAAGTGGTTTTTTTTTTCACATTTTCTCAATGGATCATTTCAAATTGGATCGTTGCATGAAATTTTAATATGTGCGTTATCGAGCCGTTGGACCGACGCTTTGCTTACGTTTCCCAGTTCATATACGCATGTGATGTAATATGTAGAGAGAATTGAACTTATCGATAATCAATTAAACACGAATGAATACCTTAAAGCCGGCAACATAATAGAAGTTAACAGGTGGTAGAGTTAGCCTCACAAATCCGTACGTAATATTGGTCCTGATAAAATAAACGAGGTTTTATTTAGAAAAATACACGTTTTTTTAAGGAGAAAGTACATAATACACCCTAGGAGATTTTTTTTAAATGTAAATATCACACAGTTTTATTTTATGGAGGTGAATATTTTTTTCATAAGCATTCGTTATCGATCACTTCCTATACAGAAATAATCTTAATGTGGTGAATTAAATCAACATATTGCTCCGAGATAGGAAGATCTCAAAATTTATAATAATCTATCGCATTATATTTTTTCCTCTGTATATTGTTTTATATTAATAAATTATATTGCGCCCCCTCCAAAAAAATATATATATGATCTGTATTATTGAATTATTTATAAGATAAAATTTTCATAAAACTTTTTTAAAATTAATATTTTTTGTATAGATTTGGAGACAATGGGCCTGGAAGAAAATTGTTCATAGGGAATCTCTCGGTGAGAGTATTTCTGCATGGAAGGGATTACTTGCAGGGATGAACGGAGTTTTGGGATTGGGTAGATCCTCCTCACACAGGGTCAAATATACAGCCACACTCAGCCGCATATACTCACACACTGACTCCACAAATTGGCATTTCATGTATTTGCCCAGCATTGGAGCCTCTGCATTCCAAATGAGCCCTCCATATACCTATCCGAATGTTTAAGGTTTTACATACTAAGTGTGCATCCGACTCTACTCTCCCACCTATCTTTCCCGCTCCCGCAACTAAATTATTTAATTAGATTTTTAATTAAAAAAGGTCCATATTGCTCTCATAGAAGGGGGGGTGGAGTCTTTTTCCAGTTCGAATTAATTCATTATCGGAGCTTGTTCTACAAGCTACTGGTTGTAGAGGAGAAACACGTTGGCTTGACCCGCCAATTAACATAATAAAAATAAAACCCGCCGGCACCCCTTTTAGCTTTTCACTCGGCGAGATAAACTCTTCTTTCGCTAACAGCACTTAACATTAATCCTCATCCTTAATTTATTCAAAATCACCGCATGAAACACATTAATTTATGTCACATGCTTAATCCTTTTCGAATTGTATAAATAAATAATTAATTAATTTCTCTAGCGAGTCGACTTTGTAGTTTACCCCTTGTTTCCAAAACTTCTCGACCTAGAAAAAAACATTAACATGTTTTAAAAAAATTAAAAAATGAAATTGTCAAATGGTTACTTAAATTTTTACTTGCAAATTCGATATAGCTTTTTTCTCTCAAATGAACTCTTTTTCCTTCCAATTAACTGTTTTTTTAACTTAAAAATAACCCTTCATTTAAAGCACTAGAAAAACTACGGAGAAAATTTGTATTGTATATTTGGAATGGTTTTTTTTTTAAATAAAATATTTGGGCTCTTATAAAACCACATGATAAATTATTATAATTAAAATTAAAAATTATATATAATTAAATATAAACAAATGATTCTACTTTTAATTTGAGATTTTTTTAAATATCAATAACCGTTTGTTTGTATATTTATCAATAGTAAGTTCGAGATCAGGGATGCGGTCATCAAAAACAAGTAAGTTTGTATATTTATTGTATGTAACTTTTAGTAATAATTTTTATTAATTTATAATTGAGTTTTAAGAAATCAATTGTTTTATATTTTAAAAAACCCTAATAATCAATTTCAAGAATTTTTTTATTTTTAATTATATATAATTTTTAACGTAATTAATTTTATATTATTATTTTATGTAATTATATTTGTCATTTAGTCTTATATGAAACCAATTATTTTATAAGTTAAAGAAATGATCAAATATAAAAGAATTTAATTTACATTTTATTTTTGAGATTTCATACCATGTTCTATGATTTTTATTTCATAAAAAAATGGGTTACCTTGAAATTAGAAAAGGTTAATGTGTCCTTAAAACGATTACTTTGAAATTAAAAAGGTCAGTTTGACGTTAAAAGGTGTTAATTTTTGAAGTAAAAAAAGGATGATTGGGAATTAAAAAAAGATTGATTTGAATAAATTCATCAAGGTACACAAAGCGAGAAATAGAGAGGGAAAAAATACAACCGACAATTTCTTGTAATAAAATAAAATAAAACATTAACCTTGCGAGCAAACGAAAACAAGGAAAAAGTAAATGAAATAATATAAATCTGTGGTATCGTCTATTTACGTATGACTCCCAGTCGGTCACATTAAAATATATGTAAATTCTACACACATTTTTTAATTTTTAAAAGAAACAAAAGACGAGACGTCTTAACTCGATGCTCGCCAAACCATGTGTGTCTGCCAGATCCTGCATGATCTATATTGTTATAATTTGACGTTCAAAGGTGAATGTTACAAATATTATCAAAATTTGAAAAAAAATAAGAACAGAGCTGGGAATGTGAAAGATCTATTTATAGTCATTATGCCAAAAGGTTAATTTCAATCTTATTATGCTTGTATCTAGGTAAAAACTTTATATAAATCAAAAGGGTTTATTTGTTATATTTTTGGGAATATTAGGTCGCGTCGCTGAGATGGAAGGTGGTTGTGCATCCTGGTGAGCAAGTTGTTGCTTCTCGTCAGATGTCGGAGTAGACGGTGGAAATAAAGACTTAAGAAATTTCTTCCATTTGATTTTGGAGATGCTTGAAAACCGTGAACCAAATCCCGGAGTAAAACCTCGGTGGAATCACTAAAAGAAAAATATAATGAAATTCCAGAAAAAGATATTAGCATGTAGAAAAATTCATTTTAAAAAATTACTTTGAAACAAAAAGATTATTATTTCTCTCTATCAGTCCTTCAACACTTGATCATAGATGCAAAGGCAGCTGAAAAGAAAGAAGCAGATAAGGTGTTGTGAAGAGAAGAATTCTGTATGGTGGCTACATCGCCGAACAAGATGTCATAATTACATTTAAATTGGTATGGTTGTGGAAATAAAATGCAAAAATAATTTTCTTCATTTGTCACGAGGCGACGGTAAGTAAACTGGACTACTAGTGACTTAGGATAACTTTTACTCTCCTTCTTATAAGGAGGCTTCAGGCATACGATATTCCCTGAATGCCGCCTACTGCTGCTCGTCTTGGCATTCGTCAAATACCATTTATACGTACCTTCGGGGTTCGTACCACCAGCCAGACTGCGAGGAAACAGCGAATACGTATTCGCCAAGTGACGTGCGAGTCTTTAACGTACTACCACAGTGAAACTGCCTCAGTTACGGTTACTGTTTTGTGCAGAGGCTGCAAACTAAATCACAGATCAGTCACAGAGTACTGTTGCCCCTGTTAATTTGCGATCCGTGTTCGCGAAGTCCTGAAGAACGGAACGCAGGATCGCAGGTCAACTGGCTGCGGATGGTGATCCCAAAGCCTTCTCTGCAATGCATCCGACATGTGCCCAACGGGATTGAGGTCTGGAGATAATGGGAAGAAAGGAGCAGATGGAAATTTCCAGATTTTCTAACATGGATGAACAGCTTTTCCTCTATGAGGTTTTGTCATCCAGAAATCGAAAATCCCTGACAATGAGATCCCTGGATTGAGGGATGTATTCCTCGATAATTTGTTGTACATAACGGACTGCGGGACGGTTGTCTTCAACAATATGCAGTCCATTTCGTCCTCCAGTGTAAATCCCAGCCCAAACTATTACACCGCCTAAACATAACAGCATTTCAATCGGTGTTCTTTTCTAGTTGCTCTCTGCACCATATTCTCCCGAGTTGCTCGTGGCGCACTGTAGCTGCAAGTCGTCTCAAAGTGGCATATGATGAGGCCAACTTCCCACAACCGATTACGAATCGTTTGTGTTGATAAAGACTTTGCCAAAACATCTTGCACTTCATTTAGTTTCTGGTGGGCACAATGGAAAGAGTTCCGTCTTGCAAGAATGACAGTATCTCTGTGATCCCTTAGAGTCGTAATGCGCTAAGTTCTACTTCCAATTTCTCCGAATCCGGCTAAAGCCTGGGAGACCACGGATCTGAGAAACGCCAACAACTAATTTTCTGCACAAACAACCTTCCCTATGCTAAACTACACTGCCCATCAAAAAATCCGATCACCTGGTTTTTGTACGAAAAAATGGCCAACTTTGGAAATGCATATTTCTCAGCCAGCACAAAAAATCAAGAAAAGGAACAGACAATATGTCGTTCCTATCGGACGTTCTACTGTGGTCGGTCGGTTCATGCAATCTGTCAGTCAGAACAGATTTAAAGAAAACAGGTCTTGACAGATTACACGTTTACTTTGACCTTTTGGGCAGCGGAATGCTTTTGTTGGCGATAACCACTTGGATACCTCATCATGGAAATTCAACTTTCCTTCCCATTTCACAGGCGTTGTGGCTTCGAATGACGCATTGAAGTAATAGGTTTATGCGTGGAAAAATGGGGAGAGAGGGAGAGAGAGAGAGAGAGAGAGAGAGAGAGAGAGAGAGGAGAGAGAGTGATCGGGTTTTTCCATGAACACGTAAAAAACATACTTTTTGACCGAAAATCGGGTTAAATCGAAAACGGTTCAGAAATCGGGCAAAGTGGAAGGTGACCAAATGAAAGCTTATTTAAATTTCCTTCCTATCGATTGCTGTAGGGCGCCGCTCCAGGACGATTTCCTCGCTTCACAGCTCAATTTGAAGTGTTCCCGAATTTACTGACGGACTGAAGCTAGGAAAACATTTAAAAAAAGACAACTTCTTCAGCGTAAAATTTTCTAAAAAATGACCTAGGGCAGGTCTGTGACTTAAAAGGCTCGGAAAATATGGAATTGCAAAATTGGCCATTTTTTCGTGCAAAACCAAGGTTTCTTTTTTAGCCGTTTCAATATGATGAAGAGCTTTGAAGAAAATTGTATCGAAATGTGAAAAACACGCATTTCCTATTCAGGAGGATCTGTACTTTCTGTGCTAGCATCAAACTCTTTATTTTGAAAGCATTTCATCTGTTTTTCAAGGTCATTTAGTTGTTCAACGAAAGGCCTACGTATTCGTCGCGCTGGATTTTTTCATAAAAATTGTGAATCGTTATGTTTTGGCGTCAACTTAAAAAAGTTGTTACAAAATTTTAAGCTTTTGTTTTACACAAGCATTTTATTTCTCCTCTCCTGGATTTTTTTAAAAAATTCTCTCGACGGTTGGTTACTTATTCTTGCTCTACAAAATGAAAAAAAGAACTTTAATTATGACGACGATGATGAAGTCTTGGTGAAAAGTGTACCAGAAGGTGGAAAAACTCAACTTGTCTGCGATTTTCTTATCCAAATCGTTTATGTAACAAAAATAATAATCGTAAGCTAAAGTTGTGACATTAGTTTACACTTGTTTTGTCATCCAAAAAAATATATATTTATTTACTCGTGGGTTTGTGTAAACACTTACCAAAAACAATTGGTTGCCAATTTTTTCTCTCCAGGCGAAGCAGAATTTTAGAGAAAAATATACCAAAAAGTGAAAAAATACGCATTTCTTTTTTTACGAGAGCCTAAGATTATTGCTTATGTGTGGTGATTAGTGACCGTTAATCGGTATTTATTTGGAAATCGTGAGATGCGGTCCGGTGTGATGTAGGTTTCAGAAAAATATTTTCTTTATCGTGCCAACGTTTCGATCTTTATTGAGATCATCTTCAGGGCCTGGGATTTACAAACATTGTTTGCATATAACAATTACATTTTGGATGTGGAAAAGTGAATTTATACAATGCAAAATATATTTTTTATATATTCAATCAAAGTAGTTCTAAATCCCAGGCCCTGAAGATGATGTCAATAAAGATCGAAACGTTGGCACGATAAAGAAAATGTTTTTCTGAAACCTACATCACACCAGACCGCATCTCACGAATTCCAAATAAATAATTATTGCTTATGATTACGGCCATGTGAACATTATATACATATTTTTTTCCGTGCAAAAACCTGGTGGTCGGTTTATTTAAAAAACTGTCATAGATTACTGACAGAATCTTTAAAAATCAATTAGTATGGATGTTCTTGGTTACGAGGGAACTGCGGAGATATTGGGTTGTCTTACTTGAAATGTACGTTTCAAAGGCAAAGGTTTTTTAGTAAAATTACTATATAAGAACAAAATCATTTTATTGGAAGTATTTCATTTTCTTCATTTTCTACACATTTTTCCCAACACGTGACCAACTTTTTTATGCCGGAACTGAAGAATTCTGAGCTTTGAAATGAAACAAAATCTGAAAACGCTTTTTGGACTTGAACATCATTCTCAAAAATTTTTTCCTTCGACGAAGTTGTCTCAATTCCTAAACAGGTGAAAATCTTTTGGAGCAACGAGTCTGGAGAATAAGGTGGCTGAAGAACTTTGTAAGCAAGCTCTTTCGATTTGCTTACAGTATGTTTTGAAACATTGGGGCTGGCGTTATCGTTGAGGAGTATAGGACCTTTCCGATTTACCAATGCAGGTTGTTTTTTGAGTAATTTTATATACATTTCGTCAATTTCCTTGCAGTATGATGTAGAGGTAATGGTCTCACCTCTAGCCAAAAATTAGTAGTGCATAATTCCAGCCATGGACCACGATACGTTCACCATCAATTTTTTGGATATAAATTTTGTTTTGGAATGTATCCTTGTCTTTCATCGCTGTTTAACTGCCCTGACCGACGCTGATTGTCATATGTAATCCATTTTTCATCGCTAGTGATTATTCATTGAAGAAAAAGCTTGGCCTTTTGCATGACGAGCAACGAAACTCTTCTCAAGGCGCTTTAACTGCTGCCCCTCAGTGAGCTCATGAGGAACCCATAGATCAAGCTTTTTGATTTTTTCTATGTTCCTTAATTGTCTTGACACGGTAGTTGTGCTGCGAGTTCTTTGATTGTTTGGTAGTGGTTTTCTTCCACCTGAAGCTTAAGGACATCGTTGTCAATTAATGTTTGAGATCTTACGCGGGGGTAATTTTCCAATTCGGTATTCTCTTCCGAAAACTTAGCAAACCAACGGCGAACGGTCCGTTCATTTGTACCCCCTTTTCCAAATCGCTTACTGATGCTTCTTCTCAGCCACAGCTGCCGAATGACCGGGTATAAACTCGTAAAGGAATATTACACGAAAATCGCGTGTACATATTTGGAGGTATACTAAAAAGTGTGTAATGGATTAGGGAGCTCATCATCTTAAATAAAACTGGAGCATTAATAAATACTAAATAAATAATATAATCAAAATTATAATATGTAAACAATTGGAAATAAACAACAGAAAATCACTATGTCCTCTTTGAATTTCTGAAAGTATAAAATCGGGCATTTCATGTGAAATAACTCAATAGTTCGGTCTGCTTAGTGGGTAATATTTTAAGTCTTTTTTTTGCATTTAATATTTTGTATGAGTCACTATTTAAATATATTACATGGTCTGTATGTTAACGGTTATGTTGACCGTTTAATTGTTCGGTTTATTTTTGGAACTGTAATTCTTAATAAATAAATATTAGCTAAGCATATCTGAGGAGGTGGGAAAACATCATTGAAGGAAGTTCCTCGTTAAAAATGTAAGGTCAATCAATAAGGAATCTATATGAGGCACTGACCACGGGCAAACAAAGTCATGAAACAAACGTAAAGGATTCAATTTTTTCATTGAACCGGGAGATAGGGCAGTGAACGGGAAAATCGTGTCTGTGGTAAAACTCCGCCCCCACCCCCACCGACAGACTGAACCCCCTCTTTTTTATTAAGTCAGAATACCCTCGGCACGGTCGTTCCCCTTTAAAAGTTGACCTCAGACAACTTTTTCACCCTTTTTTTCTAAGCCGAAATTGTTACCTTTAACGAGAGGAAAAATCGGGCCGGAGGGGAAACGGTGAGAGAACTGGGCGGAGGCGGTGTCGGCGAGGAGGATTTCTAAGCTCAGAGCTTTATTGATCTCTTCTTCCTTTCTTCCTCCCCCACTTACTTTACTCCGGATAATCCTCACAGATAAATATTCATTTCTCGGAGGGTCCGTTGTGGAGAAAGGAGGGCGGTGGGGTGTAGAATCTCGGGGGTGAAAAGGGTCGAGGCGGAGAAAAGGGGTCTTTCTTTTTTCACTTTTCTCTCTCGACTTTTCTTCGGACCCCTCTGTTGGAAGTTTAATCTAGGCACCCTCGTAGGGAGATTAATAAGGACCCGGTCCTCCGGCTCTTTATTATAAGGGGAACGGTAGAAGGGAGACCGTTCGTATTGATCGCCCACGTTTAACTAATTTCATGTCGGATCTATGCAAATGGTGTCTTGGCTGATACGATTACCTTGTGCCGGGGGTCTGGGGGCACTGAGAAAAAAATCCGACCACGAGGTCGGCACCACTGAAAAGGTGAGCTTGCGCCATGGAAGGAAAGTCGAGGGAGCAAGCGCCACTCCGATCCCAGCTACTCGCTACTACCCGACGTGAAAAACAAGTCTACCTCCCCCACCGAATTATTTAGAAATTAACGGTATTTTCGAATCATCTCGACCCTTATAATTCTGAGTATTATTGATAATACTCCGCCGACCTGAATATACAAGAATATTACCCTTCAACAAATACACGCTGCCCTGCCATGGTCGGCTTTTTCCCGTTGTCTCTTCCTAGACGGTATACGACAAAGATAAGCTTACCACGTCCGCCAAAAGAACAGGAGGAACTTTTCACACCCAATATAAAAAAATAATAATCAAATATCCAGTAAACGCTTCAGAATTTTATTCTTATTAATAAAGGAAAAGGTAAGAAAAAAACGATCAAATTTGATAAAGTGAGACCTCTTATTAAGAGATAGTCATGATATCCTTTTGTCCTCTTTTCGGTTGTATTACCTTTAACCATCGAAAGACATCATCTTGAACAAGAAGTTTGCAATATTACTGTGAGAATGACTCATCGAGGTAACCCGCAAGTGGATATCGCAGAGGCTGTTGGCGTTTTTGACAGTGGTCTTGGTGGCTTTAGCCCGATTCCGAGAGACTGGAAGTGCCAACAGGAGCCCTGGTAGTGGATCTCAACGCATTACGACTCTGTTATTGCTGCAAGACGGAAGAACCATTTTCTCTAGATCCTAAAAGATGTTTTGGCAAGGCCTTTATCAACCATTCGTAAACGTAGTAAGTTAGCCTCACATTGTACGCCCCTTTCAGACGATCTGGAGCTACAGCGCGCCATCAGCAACTCAGGAGAATATGCTGCAGCGGGCGCCTAGAAGAGAACACCAATTGTACCGTTGTTTACTGATGAGTCGCGTTTCTGTCTGTATAGTGATAGCAGGCGCCTCAGAGTCGACCGAGAACAGGCGTACGAACCCCGTTCGCGCTCCCTTCAGTGCTGTTTAGAGGAATGCGGTGTACTGATCTGAGCTGGGATTTACACTGCAGAACGAACTGCATATTGTGGAAAGCAACCTTACCTCAGTCCGTTATGCCCAAGAAATTATCGATGAATAAATCCCTCAAACCAGGGATCTCATGTCAGGGATTTTCAATTTTTGGATGGCAAAACCTCGTAGAGGAAGAGTCGTTTATCTATGTTTAGAAAACCTGGGAATTTTCCATCTGCCCCTTCTCCCAATGTCTCCAGACTTCAATCCCATTAAGGATTTGGGGATGGGCATTGTGGGATGGGTTGCAGAGAAGGTTTTTCGATCACAATCCGCAGCCAGTTGACCTGCAACAACTGAGTGCAGCGTTGCAACATCTATGGAGTGAAATTCCTTACGAAGTTAGTGACAACGTAATACTCAGGGGCCTTGTCCTTCTTGATCTACCGCTGATAGATATCCATCCAGTGAGAAGCTAAAGAAACAATCCACAGGTAAATGCAGGGCTCCAATATCCTACCAGCAATATAAAATAGGAGCATTTAAAACTTCAGAGGTAAGACAAGGATATTGTTGAGTCAAACACTGTTTCCCACTCCTGGATGACCTTCCTTCGGTTCTAAGTCGAAGGAACCGAGTCAAAATCAAAAACACAAAAATAAACAATTTAATGTATGCTTGTGTTATTATCATTCTGACAAACATTGTCGTGAGTGGTTAAAAAACGTACGAATCTTTGGTCCATATAACCGTCTTTTTACAAGACAAATTAACCCTTTTTAATTTCAAATAAATGCTTTTTAAGTTCAAGTTAACCCTTTTTAATTTCAAATAAATTATTTTTAAGTTCAAGTTAACCCTTTTTAATTTCAAGAATAGATAGACGGATCAGTGATAGTAAATGAAAGTATGCAAAATAAAAAAAATTATTTATAAAAATTTTTTTTATAAAATATTCAGACACTTAGAAGTCTACATGAAAATTAATTACAATAAAAAAATATAAAAATTAATTATAAAACAATTTCTTTTTAACTGTAGAATTTTTTAAAATTAAAAATTGGGTTCTTATATGTGCACAATACAATTTGAAAATTAGTTACAATTAAAATGTTGCAACGCTACATTCCGTTGTTGCAGGTCAACTGGCTGCGGATGGTGATCTAAGCAAGCCTTCTTTGCAACACATCCCACATGTACTCGATGTGATTGAGGTCTGGAGGCAATGAGGGAAGGGCAGATGGGAAATTCCAATGTTTTCTATACATTGGTGAACAACTATGTCTCTATTAGGACTGGCATTGCCATCCATAAATCGAATATCCCTACCAATAAAAACCCTGGTTTGAGGGTTGTATTCCTTGAAAATTTCTTGGACATAACGGACAGCGGTAAGCCTTCCACAAAATGCAGTTCAGTTCGTCTTCGTAAATCCCAGCCCAGACTATTACACCGCGTAAACATAACAGCATTCCAATTGGGGTTCTCTTCTCGCTTCACCGTATTCTCCAGAGTTGCTGGTGGCCGGCTGTTGGTGCAGGCCTCTCAAAGGGGACGATGTGAGTCCAACTTCTCACAACCGATTACGAATCGTTTGTGTTGATAAAGACTTTGCCAAAACATATTGCATTCCATTTATGTTCTATTGGGCACTATCGAAAGGGTTCCGTCCTGCAACATTTCTTCACAATATATTCTTCCCTTAGAGTCGTAATGCGCTTAGGCCCACTATCAGAATTCCTATTGGCACTTCCAGTTTCTCAGCATCGAGCTAAAGCCTTGGAGACCAAGATCTGAGAAAGCCAACAGCATGTGGGGTATCCTCTTGCCGATGACCTCGATGACTCACAATAATATTGCGGACTTCTAGTTCAAGATGATGTCAATGGTTAAATAGGATACCGGTGTTAAAATGGAGAAAAAACGAGAAAATGTGTTTGTTTACAAAATTAATAATTATCATGTTTAATATTCTCAAGTATATCCGTTATTAAAAATGAGGATTAACATTTGTTTGTTTTTGGTTTGTATTTTCGATTTTGTTTTGCCCAATAGCAAGAAGAGATCGGTTAATTTAATTAACATTAATAAAATAAGAATAAATTAAAATTTCCCTGTTTCCTTTCGAGCAGTTTAGTTTGCATGTAGATCAATATTATGTTATGGGTGCTAAATTTTGGGATAGCCAGACAAATGAAAATCAAAAAGAAATAGAGGATAATATAATAATATTGTAAATTCCAGGCGATATTGAATTTTATAACGTCTATTCTTCCTTCACTCTGGGAATTGGACTGCTTGAATTCTCTCTCTCTAAAGTTGCCGGGCTTCTAAAATACACGATTTTATCGGGAGAACTCATTAAAACTTTGCACCGCGATATAACAGGCCGGCCACCAAATCCCCCGACATCCCGTAGCGGTCTGAATACTTGAAAGTAACTTGAAGGAAATGTTCATTTAGAATTGTTCCACATTGTTGGAAATTAAACTTTCGCCCGTTTAAATTATACTGAACAATTTTCTGTCATTTGAAGAGAACGTATTGCTCACTTTCCTGTGGCGGTTCGGCAAACAACTCCAGGTGTTTAAAACTCATTGCGTTGCTCCTGTCAGCATGTTTTACCCCCGCCATCAACCCAAGAATAATGTATATTGAATTCCGGTACTTTATTCTTCAAATAGATCAGAAAATGTAATAATATAAGAAAAATAGCACAAAGAGATTTTATAAATAATTATTTTTTTTTACATTTTTATATCCATAAGATTCTCGTTAAATTGAAAATAAATCGTATTAGAATTTATTTTATATATCAAATATAAAATTATTGTACTAGTAGATTGTCTTTATTTGACATCGAGATTATAATAACTAATATAATAACTAATATAAAAACCGATAGGCTCTACTACCAGGGTCTCAGAGCGATCTCGGGAGCGTTCAGGACCAGCCCCTTGGCCAGTCTGTGCTGTGAGCTGGGGGTATTGCCTCCCGAATTACGGAGAGAGCAGCTCACCCTCAGTTACGCGGCCGGGTATCTGGCCAAGCCGTGGCATCCCCTAGCAAGGACGATTCTTGAGTGCCCGTACAGAGCCGTCTATGACATGCTTCGCTCGCGGACGCGACCCCTCGGGATTCGCTTCGGCGAGGCCTTAGGGAGGGCGGGACTGGCTCTGGGGACCGTGNAAAAAATCGACAGGATTTAAGTTTTAGTCAAAAAATTTAAATATTTCGTCCCAAGACAAGGAATGTAAAAAAATATATATTGATGCACTCACCGGGATATCTATTAAGGCGGGTGTGGCCAATTTGGCCATCGTCAAAAGTTGTGAAATCCCTGGGCGCGCGGCGCAGCGTTAATCCTAATCTCAAACAATTAGGCGCCTGCCTGAATGTGTGCATATCTTCCATTATGGAAGTGTTTAAGCCCTTCTAAAACAGAATCACTCAACGTCCGTGTGTTTTGCGATGGAAGGCGATTTGGAACAAGTCGAAAACGGGAAAATTTGGACGGAGATCCCGCCGTGACCTATCGCTAATCCGATCCACCAAGGTGTCCATCATTAACGGAATTTGTAAGTATTTATTACAAAAAAAAAACAACAGTTGGAACTTTTCACATAAAAGATAAACGATTATCGCAGCACCCGACACCCAAGGTTTTTGTTCAACTAAAGAGAGGATTTTTTTTGAAATATTATTTTCTAGCTATAACAACTATAACTATAGCACTCAATGGTCATCTACCTTGATCTGAAAAATAAAACAAGAAGGGAGGCTGCAAGACTATTATTACGAGATATTATTTTTATGTCAATAATTAAAAGTATTATTTGTACAAAAACAGTATGGTAATTAACAAGAAAGTCGTTTTTATATAATGAGACGAAACGAGAGCAAGGGGGTGAATGAAATTCGTTTAAGCCTCAACCCCCGTCGAGAATGGTTTGGACAATTTTCCTCTGAACTAACCTCGGCTTTTTTTCTCACCCTTTTCTCCTAGTCGTGCTTTTACGAATTACTTGTTATGCTATTAACCACAGTATCCCCCTCCTAGGTGAGACGAGATAGATAGCGAGGGCCCTGAACTAGTTTGGACCGGTTCATAGGTACCTTTTCAAAACAAACACCTTAGTCTCGCCTAGTGCTTCGTAGTGAACGCAACGCAAAGGTACGTCCATTCGGCTTTTCGTATTATCGTAATATGAAATTTGATTTCGAGCGTCCGTTACTATTATAAAAAATAGTTTCTGTTGTTTACATCTAACAGTTAACCGATTAAAATGTCTACACGACCAATTTTTCCTAGCGTTTAAAATAAACATACGAAAGCTTTACAAATAGATATATTTTAACTGCGAATACACAGAAAACAAATTATCTTTGATTTTTGAAAGTAATGCCACGTCAAGCTTTCAGAGGCTCAAGCTATCTCTCGAGATCGCCATGGGTCGGTAAATAACCCACTAAAGAGACGGTTCCCTACAAGAAATAGATTACAAGAATTAACATCATGAAATTAAATCTAAATAGTAATAAGTTATTAAAATGTAAACATCAACTAACGCCAACCTGACATAAATTTGGTTCATGACACTCTTATTTCCATATTAAAATATAATGTGTGGTGTTTACTGATGTGTGGTTAAGGATTATTTTGAAATCGTGAAATGCGGACTGGTGTGACGTAGGGCTTAGAAAAACATTTTCTTTATCATGCTAACGTTTCGATCTTTATTGAGATCATCTTCAGGGCTGAAAGTGTTTGTTTTCTGTGTAGATGTGTCATTCTTGTGTGTCCTATTGAGAGTGCCACTTGCGAGAACTCTCAACACTTTGAGCCCTGAAGATGATCTCAATAAAGATCGAAACGTTGGCACGATAAAGAAAATGTTTTTCTAAAACCTTCCAAATCTAAAGTTGTGATGTATGTATATGTATGTATATAAAATGTATAAATTTTTTTACAAATTAAAATAGTTTTTATAAAAAAAATTCTTCCTCCGCTTATGAACCTTACAGAAAACCTTACTCGCGGCGGTTTTGCCATTTTGTTGTTTGCCATTTTTTGGCACCATTTTCTCACAAATTTGATCGGTCTATTGCAACCAGTCAGATTTATTTCATTTTACGCGAAATACTACGAATTAGTAGTTATGGATTTTTAAATATAATGAATATTCCATTGTTTTATAACAACCTAATATCGTGACAAAATTTTACACTTTGGGTTTCTAAAAAAAGAAATAATTTCTGCGTTCCTGGGTGGTTTTTTAAATATCACTCTCTACAACGAAAATGGAAAAAGAACTTTTGCAATATGATGAATAGTTTTGTAGAAAAAATTATAGAGAAATGTGACAAAGTAGATCTACTCATGAGTTATCCTATCTATCAGATAATAGTTTTTTTTTAAATAATAAGAAAATTTTTAAGATTAAACTTTTAAAGTTTTCTGTATTATATATCAATTTATTGCATACATGATGTTAGGTAAAAAGTGACTAGCCAATATTTTCAATAATTAAAGGTGATTTTAAAATCCTGGAAATTACGCTAGTTTTCTAATTTAATTAACGATTAAAAAAATAATATTTATATATTTTACAAATTTAAGACCATTGGGGTTCAAGTTTTTGTTTTTTTTATTGAATCGATTTCAAGGGTAAAAAACGCTTTTTAGTGATGAAAAATTCAAAGGGGGTTTAACATTTGAAAATTTGAAGTCACCTACGCCCTAATTGCTTGGAATTTATTTAAGGTGTCATGTTATATTTTTTTAAAGTAGTTAATTTTAATTACGAATGAATATTTTCAAATACATATTTTTTGGAAGATCTAAATGTCTTGGGATGCGTTCAGGTTTTTAAACCTACCATATCAATTTTAAAATTAAAATTTTCTTCTTATTTTATCGATGAACTTTCACATTTTGATTTTTCCGAGGGAATTTAAACGAAACATGATCGGAATGGCGAAAGGCCGACCCTGACACAATGGCATAAAGCGGGAACGAGAGAAGATCGAAACAAAGCACATGTCTCGAAGCATATGTAAATAATAGCAGGAAGCGATTCAACGGTGGTGGCGAGGAAAAAAATGTGTAAAAAAAGTCCCATGATTGAGGGAGGACGGGGTGTTTACAAAGTGATTGAGGTGTGTGTGAGTTCGGCGAGGGGCGGCTATGAAATGTGGCTCTACTTGGGCAAAGAGCCGTGTTTTTCCAATACGCAACCTGCGCTGCCCCTAACCTAGGTCAAGGTTTTTTTCATTCAACGTCCTTACGGCTTTTCCGCCCTCGTCCTTTACGCGTGTATACTTCTGGCAAACGATCCATTTAGGGCAAAACGTTTTGTTTACTCACGTTTAAGTCCGACTGCCTATCCGCCTTCCGCTTTTACGATTTTTTTCTTTTTTTTTAAACGTATTATTATATATGTTAATACTCATATTTTTTATTTCATTGAGATAGTAATCCTAAATGCATTTTCAAAGTGGCTTCTTTCAGCACAAATAGCTTTTGAACGTTTGAACTACAGAAACTAGGCTTTGGGGGCAAAAAAAACGCCAATTTATAAATACAACACCTCTCAGCGTTTACCGCGGAAACAAAAAAATGACATTAAATTTGAATTAATTATTTATTCTTTTTACGTCTTGGTTGAGATGAAAAAGTGTCACGAGCGGGATTCGAACCGACGACTTTCGGCTCAATACGCCGCTGATCTAACCACTGGCCAGAATCAAGCTCAGGTGGTTAGAGCAGTGGCGTATTGGGTCTAAGGTCGTGGGTTCGAATCCCGCTCGTGACACTGACTTTTTATCTCAACCAAGACCTTACATAAAAAGAATAATTAATTGAAATAAGTAATTTGGTTAATTAGAACACTAAACATAAATAGATTAATATTAACTATAATCATTTAGATTTTATATACTGTGTTATTAGTGGACCCTGGTTTTCGCAAAAACTTCTCAACATAGAAAATAAAAATAAAATTTTTTTAGCATAATTTATACTTTCATTCAAATATTGCGGATGCATCAAATCTATTTGATTTTATAAAATTTGGACAAAACCACTGGAAAATCGCTTTATAAATTTTTTAGCTATTTTACAAAAATTGTACGTTAAAAATCAGAAACTTCAGAAGTGCAAAAAAACTTCACCCTTGATTTTAGGTACAAAAGTAATATTGGTTTACCTTTTTTATTTGGTTGGACACGATTTCCAGTTAATTTAAAAATTGAAAAATAATTTAGATTACTGTAGGTTTTGATAAAATGATTTATTTTTAATAATTCAGAGATCGTGAGATGCGGTCTGGTGTGATGTAGGTTTCAGAAAAACATTTTCTTTATCGTGCCAACGTTTCGATCTTTATTGACATCATCTTCAGGGCCTGAGAGTCTCAACACGACACGCAAGAATGGCACAATTACACAGAAAACAAACACTTTGAGTGAGTAGAAATACTTTAATTGAATATAAAAAATATATTTTGCATTGTATAAATTCACTTTTTTCCACATCCTACATGTATTTGTTAAATTTGAACAATGTTTGTAAATCCCAGGCCCTGAAGATGATCTCAATAAAGATCGAAATATTGGCACGATAAAGAAAATGTTTTTCTGAAACCTACATCACACCAGATCGCATCTCACGATCTCTGAATTATCATCGATTAATGGTCACTAATCACCACACATTTATTTTTAATTTCACCAATTTTTTTGTTTTAATCTGTAAAACCATAACATTTAAACGTCTCTACCTATCCATGGGACACTTTACAGAGTTTTCGAATCTATAAACTAGACGTAAGGGCACATATTCGCCTCTGTAAATAAATTATAACTGGGGAGATAAAATCAAATATTTGAGGAGGTTGTTTTAATTTCGTGCTTATTGTTCTCACTTTAATTAATTAAAATCTAAACATCCTTAATTTAGCCAAATAGAAGAAAAATTACACTTTTTAATGGTTGTAATTGTGCTGGATTAGGAAAGAATTCAGAGAAGTTATAAAATTTTAAGTAGTACAACGGGCTTCAGAGCAAAGAAAAACGCTCCTGGCTGTTCCAGCCCAAAATGTCAATTGTTTTATATTTCACATAAAAATTCGAATTTATTTAAAATCAATTGATAATATCTATAATTAACTTATGTAAAATATTTATTTCTCGGCTCTTAGGACTCATTGGCAAGAACTTGTCTATTATTTTCAACCTAGTATCACTGAAGAAAAAAATAACAGAGCTTTTCATTGGGATAACATGACCTTTTTATAATGCCGTCAAACCTAACCGTCAATTTGTCAGCTTATAATCTACCATAATATTAAGAACCTAATATATTACCTAAAAAGCAGAAACGGAGATTGAAAATAAAACGTTTGAGTTTTTTCGTGTTAATATCATCCTTATTTCTCTAACTTATAATGTCATAAAATCTAGATGTAATTGAGATACGCTGAAAGTATAACGGTCCAGCTTTTCAACAGCTGTAGATAGATACATATATACATAAAACTGTTATATTTTAGTCATTATGGTGACTGTTGTTATGAATACATGTATGTTTTTCAAGTGTGTAAGTATGTACATATGTATGGTATCATGTACTGAGTTCTATTGTTTGTATATGTCTATTATTATTGTTAATTGTTCATTGGTCTTCTTCATCGGTAGCGGCAATTTTTTGTGACCACGTGGACATAACAAGGAGAAAGGGATCATGTTGTGTAAAAAGAATTGGTGGAAGTTTATTAGTATGTCAGAAAAACCGCGCCTACAATGTGGTTTTATATGTGTTTAAAAATTGACCACTGAGCCGTAAGTAAAACCATCCCCATACATACAATTTATGTCCTGACAAATCATATGCTATTTCTGGCCTAAGAGAAATCGAAAATTAGGCTTGATTTAAAAAGGTGTTTTTCTAGGACCATTACCCTGATCTTTTACACTTAAAGGGAAAAAAATCGCCTAGACGGTGTCACTTATTACGGGTTGACTCCGCAACCGTGCTTATCACATTAAGGTAACGGTCCCGGGTTCGAATCCAGTGGTCCTGCATTCAATCCCAACATACTCACAAGTGGGATTTTTTTTTCAAAAACACCGGCACTACGAGGGTTCATATAACCTCGCAGTTGAAACATAGTTCCCCCCCCAAAAAAAAAGTATTTCTACAGTGGTGTAGGGCTTTAGAACCTTTTTACCTACGCGAAATGGAACAAACTTAAGGGTGAAATGTGACGTTTGATGATTTTGTCCATCTCATTCTTATTTATTTCACTTATATGACAGACGATCTTACAATTGTTGACAAAATCTGAACGAAAGTAAATGCCCCTTTAAACGGTTCAAATATAGTTAAATTTGAATAAGATGAAGAGAAGTTATGGAATTTAAGTGGAACAATTGTCGTCTTAAAAAAAAATTCCCACGACGTGGCGGCAGATCAAACCCAACAATTTAAATTTTTTATTGATATGAAAATTTATATTTATGGGCCTTCAAAGGTGCTTAATACAAATCCGATTGGGTTTAAATTATTTATCCTACTTTTTGCGTTTTTGGAACTTTTATGTGTTTAATCTCAGGCAGCAAACCGTATTAATATATATATTTCTCGGGGTTTAAAGAAACCATAGGCAAGAAGGCTTGGAGCGTTTCGAATATTTTACGATCAAAAAAGGATTCTTCAAAATCGGCAATCCTGCGGCCGGAGCCTCCCCTGTTAAGAGGCTTTTCTTCATTTCTTAACAGCCCTGGAGACCGAAAAAACTACAGAAACGTTTCCATACGGTTTAATACTTGTATTTATTTCTGCGCATTTTTCTTTTGGTTTTTTCCAGCATTTATAATCCTGCAATTATTATACAATGATGATTATATAGGTAACTTGAAAACACTATATCGAGAGGCGTCAGTTTTATTCATCGAGGAAATACAATAGCAGGTTTCTCTACCGTTAACAAATATCGAATTTAATACGATGTAAGAGTTAAGAGGAGAATTAATTAGTTTGTGGTTAATTAGGAAAACGTTGAGGGTAGAGAAAACATCTTTTTGGTGCCCCTCTGTTATTAATTATAAAGTAGAAGGGCCCAGTGAAAATCCCGCTCCTCAGATCAATTAAACATAAAACAGGGAGTTATGCGAAGGGTGCGGGTGGGGGTGCTTTGTGAGGAACCAAGATGGCCGACTGGGTATTACTACAGAATTAGTGAGCCCTAAACTCGGCGGGGGTGGTCCTTTCCTTGGGGGGAAGTTCAGGCCTATTTACTTAGCTTTACACCCTCCATGTTCAATCACACGGCGTACTACAAGATCAATAGTGAATTACTTATTCTTAGTCATTCAACCTCCCCTTCGTCTTTTACACCCCAGGATATCTTTAACAGGAATTTTTTTTTATTTTTTATGCAGACAACCTGCCTTTTACACAAATTTCTTCAAATAAAAAGTCAAAACACTTGCACTTTTCCAATAAAAACATCAAAGACAATTATAGTAAACAATAGTTAAAAGTGGGGGGGGGGAATTTGGTCGTAACCACTGGGATTTTAAAAATCTCTGTGATATCTCATTTAGGTTTGACTTATTGAAAGATAGCCGATCTATTTTAAAATGGCCCCAGTGAGACTTTCTCCGTCAAATTGTGATGAAAATGTGCAGTGTCAATGTTGATCATCACGAAGTTCGTATAGAATCGTAATGAAAATAAGCCAATAAATCCATGATAATGTGGCCTCATATATACGTAGATTAATTTACATTTCTCATAGGAGTCAGGAATAACACTGCCGATCCAGGTCGGATTAGAGGATTTTGACGACTTTCGCAGACACCCGGAAAATCGAAAATGGGAGGAAAAGATTGTCATACCGGAGAGACGAGTTGTTGAAGTGTGACATCGTTTGGAAGTCGACCTGTCCGCCCGTCGGCGGTCCAAATTCATGGAAGTGGTTGTTCATGTCAGCCATCCTTTGCATTAGGTGGACAAGTATAAATCCGCAGCCGGCGTAGGAATGATTGTGTATTTTACGAACTACAATCCTTCCCTTATTCGTCCACTATGAGAAATAAACTTAACCTGTTAGGCAGAAGGTTTAAAACTTGATAATATAAAAAATTAATTACTTATTTTGTATTAAATGTATCCTATTCCAAGGTATGATGGCAACATGAAAGAACCTACTGTACAAACTTTTTTTGGTATAACCAACATATCAAACGATAAATCGGGCGGTTAATGAAAAAAATAAATTTTTAAAAAGGTCGTTACAAATTTTGAAAATCTATTTAATTTTTATTTTAGGGTTCTTTAACGGTTTTAACTGCTTAATAAATATAGTCATTTTTTTACAACCGGGCAAATATCGTATAAAAGAAATGTAAGAACGTTTACAGGAATTATATACAGCGTGTATATAATATATAATAACGATTATTTTTCTTAGAATAAGCTCTACTTTCTAACATCGCAATAATTACGGTTTTTAAAATTATTTTATAAAGTTAAAAAATGAAATTTTTGTTTCTCAGATGGTAACCTACATTTCCATTTTCAAATTCATAAAACCAATTAGATGTTATGAAAAATTACATTTGACAAAAAGTTACACGTTAAAAAATCAGAAACTACAAAAGGCAGTAGTTTTGCAGAAAAAAATTAACATTTTTTAGCTTATTTATTTGGTTGAACACAATTTCTTAACACGTTTTTTTGAATTTAGAAAGTAACTAGGGTAATTAAATAACTGATATAAAAAAATCCAGCAATGGAATGCTTTTGTTTACAATAACATGTTTGCTTTATATTGCAATAGAATAAAAAGTTATTAATAGTACAATAAAATGTGTTTTTTATAAAATCAAATAGACGGTTTCGTTTAAATTGATTATTTATATACTCAAATTAATTATCGAAGTATTTAAGTTTATTTGGAAAAGCCGTGAGTTTTTTCAGTATCTGATTCAATGTGGTATTTTTGTAATTGGAACTATCAAATTTTGTCAAAAATTTTCCCTTTAAACGAGTTCCAATCGTTTTTCAGACAAAAAGGCTGGATTTTTCGCAATTTCTTTTATTTTCCTCCATTTCCATTCAATGGATTTTTATTATTATAAACGTTTCCTTTTAAGGAGAGTCTGTACCTTCTGTCTACTCATCAAGGTTCAAAATTTTACAATAATCAAGCAATTTTTAAATGACATTATTGTCGAACAAAAACAAGTCGAAAGATTTTCGGCACCATTTTCCCAAAACCTATTCGGTCTATTAGTGCCAGTTATTTTTGTTTTATTTTACTTGAGTACACTGCGAATTCTTAAGAAAGGGTTTTTAAAAATGGAGAATGGTGGTTTTTTGGCAACAACCTAAAATTTTAGGAAACTGTTATACTTTTTTTATTTAAAAAATTCTCAGCCCCAAGGGTGTTTTTTTAATTTTAACTCCCGTTTTACTAGGTTTTAATTTTGATATTTATTTCTTTTTCACGTTGTGCAATTTGTGGTTCTGTTTTAAACTGTAAAATTCTTCCATTGTTCATAATTTAATTGTTAACGGGCATTTTTCTGTACCATTTTCTCAAAATCTCTACGGTCTATTTCACCTATTTTTTTTCGTTTTAATTTGTATGCAAAAATTCGTAGTTATGGGCTTTTAAAAATAGTGAATTATTTAATTTTAATCGACAACCATTCAACCTTCTGGTGTAAGAAAAGTAAATTAATAGAGGCCCAGGGCTCAACTAAAACTTTAAAGTCAAGTGGGCCAAAAAAAATCTTTTATCGTCATCCGAACTTCTTTTCGATGTAGAAACCGGATCTTTTCCCCTTTCCGACGGGTCTCACTGACACATTTTCATGAGTATCCTGAAATTATTTATATGTGGGAGAGAGGGGCCTCTCCTCCACCCCTCAACACATTGCCCCACTTTTTTACCACACTTCCCTTTTGCGTCCTCCGGCACACATGAATTAAAACTTTGTGAATAACCCCCTAACCCTTCGGGGCTTGAATCCCCTCAAAAATGACCTCCGTTTAACCGAATTGATATTGGTAACGTTTGATTTTCCATACTGGACTCCTCAGACTGTTCACTAACCAACTATGATTCTTATGTGTCAACATTATCATCTTTACAAATATATGCATATGTAAAACAAATAATTAAAGACATTTATATTATAATCAATTGATTGTCGACTATATCAAAGTAACTTGTAAAATTAAGGAAAAAATCTTCAGTTTTATGTACATATATATAACAAAAATATAAATTGAAGAGAAAATATAATTTTCAATAGTCAATAGTTTTTATTGGCCATTTTTTTCAATTCGGTTGTTTGTCAGTTTGAAAAAAAGGTGTGTTTTGTGTTATTTCTATTCTGTTTTGTTTTAATAAAGACTGGTGATGTTCACAAAGTTGGTGAAAGCCGTCTTCCATAAACAAAAGAAAATCCGTTGGAACTAAATGCTTTTCGAATTTACCAAAACAATATGTGAAAAAATGGTCCATAAAAACTATTGACTATTGAAAAAAAAAATTTTCTCTTCAATATATATTTTTCTAAAATAAGTATATATAAATTTTATTTCACTGGACCACCCCACCTGTAATTAAAATTGTAATGGAATCTCAATATGTCCTCTTCCAACGCTCTTACAAATAGCAGGCTTATTATTGAGAAGTTTTAAATCATTCAACAACTCAAGTATAAAAATTCTTTACTTCTCAATTTTTAGGTCAGCCTTGGGATGTCATGTCACTACATTCTTTACTTATGTTGATCAATTGACCTTTTAAATACATATTTTTCCTTACAATGACGAAAGAAACGGTAAATAGAATTTGAGAATAATCGTTCGCTGAATTAATTTGTAAAAGGTAAAAAATGTACATGAATTTGATTTAGAATATTTTATTTTATATATTTAAACAGTTTTTCATCGAGTAGAGGTGTGGTTAAAGAAATTAAATAAAAATTATTCCTGTTGTTCGTCTGAAAAAACGCTTAATGCCCAAGTTCTACAGAATATGATCACAATGTTAAAATCTATAGTTTCGAGTACAATATCGATATTGCAAGGCACCAGATCGGACATTCTATCCACTGTTCTATTTATATTTACAGGATAAAATAACAAACGCCCTATAGCAGCATGAGAGGCTGAAGACAAACGAAAAAAGTTGGGATATCCATTTCATAATGTGTTCAGAAAATCGTTGAATATTGCAAACAAAAAGCATTATTATTTAACCACATATAAAATCCTAAAAATATTATTATAGCGCCTATTCTAAAAAAATAATGTTTTTTTCAGGATGAATAGTTTTTGAGAAAACGAGGTTGAAAGCACCAGTAAGCTGACACTCTATATCCAAACTAAAATTTGAGAACAATCGTTTTAAGCCGGTTTTGTTATGAAATAATAACCTGGCTGGTGAAATGATGAAAGTCTGACTAAGGATAAGGCAGAGAAAAACTTTATGAAACGATTAAACTGAAAATGGTTTTTTTCATTTTGTTCATTTATCAAGCTATTTTAGTCCAGTTTAATCAAAGGCCATTCTGACTGCAAAAATAAATAATATAGCCCAAGTGTTCACCGCTCTTGAATATAAATAATGGCCAATTTTAATATTGAATGTAAAATAACCCCGTGTTAATTTTTTGACAGGCCTCCACCTTTCGTGTGGGTTGTGCGAAAGATTCAATGAAAAAAGGGGGTGCGTGTCAGGGCAATAAAAGGACCGGTTTTCGATCAAATTTTCCCTCCAGGTCTCATTTGGGCGAATTTGCATTTTCAGAAACGACTTTCGGGGGTGAGCGGATTTTCGTTCCGGCAGCGTGCCCATTGTGCTGAACACGTTTCATTTGGGGTGCCAGTTGTCCTCCTTCGTTTAATCCTTCCTGCATCCCGACCGGTTCACAGCCCGTGACTCGTTCTTGGGGTGTCTTGGCCCCTAGAGCAGTGCAATTTGTGCAGCACAATGCCCATTTATATTGAAATGAACCGGCGATTTTACGCATACCGGAGTATCTCGTCGAGGACCGGTTGGCGCTTGCAGATTTATATTGCTTAAACCTACATGTTAACAAAAGCAATTTAAATCTATTCTTTCATCTTGCAGAAGAACAGCAGTCCCTTCACATCAGACACAAGCATCGTTGATTATTTTTCAAATTACAACTCCTAATGTGTTAACAAAAATTCAATTTATTTGTTTGAAAATTTATTCAATTTATTTGTTGGTAGGTTAGGAATTCTTGAGAATACATTTATAGAAAAATATGTGCAATGTGTTTTTCTTCGCCTTCTTTCTTGTCTAATCAAAAATATTAATGGCAAGAATCTGTCTTTCCGGATGGATCTCAACAGGTTAACTCTCAAATATGCTTCCTAGTTTTTATTTATTTATTATAATTATTTTATTATTGGATTTTTTATATTTATTAGATTTATTTATTAATAGATTTTTTGTTTTTCGTAAACTTAGTACTCTTTTTTCAAATAAAACAATATTAATGGTAAGAGTCTATCCTTTCACAAGCATGTCAAAAGGTTTATTCACAATTATACTTCATAGTATTTATTTATTTTTTGATAAAGGTTTTTTCATAACTCTAGGCTTCTTTTCTGAATTCAAAAACATTAATGGAATGAATTTGCCTTTTCAGAATGGTCTCAACAGGTTTACGCACAAACACTCTTCCGTATTTTTTTAAATTTTATAAAGATTTTTTCTTAACCCTAGACATCTTTTCTCAAATATAAAATATTAATAGCAAGTATTAATCCTTTTCATACGGATCTTAACAGGTTTATGCACAAATGTCTTTCTTAGTTGTTCTATAAAGACGTTTTTTATAAACTTAGGCTTATTTTGGCAAATAAAAAATGCTAATGGCAAGCATCTGTCTTTTCACACGGGTTCCTCTTTGCCCAAGTTTAAATTCGTCCAAATAAATTTGACAAAGAGCTAGTTTGGACATATTTAATTTCTTTGGAATTTCTTCTTCGCATGTCCTCACTCTTATAAAATTCCATATAAACTATAACGCACTAACTTTCGTGGTCTCCTTTACCAAGTAATATCTTTCAATTAATTAAGGTTTTCAGTTGAGATAAAAAAGTCAATGGTACGAGCAGGATTCGAACCCACGATCTTCGGCTAGATACGCCGCTGCTCTACCACTGAGCTATCACGATAGGTTATTTTTACGAAAAAGTAAAACTCGTGCCATTGACTTTTTTATCTCAACTAAAAACCTTAATTAATAAACTAAAAGGTTTTGTATAAAAGATAACAGTTAAAACTATTTATTATAATCCATAAATTAGATTGGAGGTTTTAGCTTTGTTTACATGACAAATCCCTGTGAAAATAAAATAAATTTTCAAAACCTGCATTATTTTTGCACCAGCCCAATTTTAGAAGTAAGAATCTTTTTATAGGGATGTCAACAAGTTTTTGCACAAAAACCCTTCTGTGTGTATATTATGTTGAACATTTTCAAAAAGTTTAAAATTTCTTCAATCCAAATTATTTCATTTTATTGTGAGTTTGTTAAGCATTCCATTTTGTAACAATAAAAAACGTGAGATATTTGAATAAAAATAACAAAAGAAAAAAAGTGGATAATTTTAATCGTGATCGATCCACCTTTTATCTGCGCGTTCGAATGTTTTATCTCGACACACAGCATTTACCCTTTCTGAAAACGATTTTCAGAAGTTCACAATTTGTAATTTCCTATATAATAAATATTCTGGAAAGGGTATAAAAGGGGACAAATCAGCAGAACCAACTGGTAAAACACAAAAGATATTCGAGATTCGATTGAAGTTCGGGTGTCGTTTCATGGATATAACGAGTTTTAAAACGAGCGGAAAAACAAAAAAACATGCATTTTATTGTGTTAATATTGCTTGAGGGAATTATTCCAAATAGGCAGTTTACCTCCACAGGTTTTTTCTCTCTCGCTTTGACCTCTTTTTTATACATTCTAACGTTTACGTTCTTTAATTTTGTTTTCTGAGCCAAATCATGATTGTGTGTGTCTTTCGCCCCGTCTCCTTTAACCGGGTTATTGGTAAGACGTTTTTCTCGTTTGATACGCGTTTTTGTCTAAAAAATATTTTTAAAAAAGTAAAACTTTATTAGAAGACTTCGACAAGCGATTCTTTGGGTTTGTCGAGTAAGGGGACGAATAACGACGGAAGTATAAACGGACTTTTTATTTCAACCCTGCCCAATTAAATCAATTATTAATTTTATTGAACAGAAGATTGTTTATCAGATCAGATCATATCATACAAGACTCTTAGATCATACAAAGCTCTTCTTGCAAGCCTGAAAATTATGAGTCCCCATTTGGATAAAGTTTATCAATTCTTACTTAAATAAAATTACGTTATGGATAAACAATTTTTTAAAGGCAAATGACCAGCGAAGTAATATACGATCCTAGGGGCACATCCAACGGATAATTTGCTTAAAGGCTTAGGCTAACTATCAGAGGATGCACTATCCCAACCTCACCGTTTGTCACGTTTTGTTTCGTTCAATGAGCACGAGTGTAATTAAAGAGTGATTACTACCTAGAGAGAGTAAGTGAGTGGTGGGTATGAGAGAGAAACATAGAGCGGACTGATCAATTGTGCTTTACAGTAGCATCCCCGGCATCAAACTTATTGACCAACGCTCGAATATCCAATTTAAATTTATTCTTTATTTACCTTGTTTCACCTATACTGAAATAAATATAAAAATTAGACGATCAGGCATTAAAAAAACAGACGAAAAGCAAACATCTCTGTCGAAGTTGTATTGACACTGGATTACAAACCTGGCTGGACTGGCGGGTTGTAGCAATAGTGTTCTTCCGTTAATTTTTGTACGTACATGTTAAGCAAAGAAGTCTGGCTGTGTTTAATTACCCAGTTTAATCACCGAAGTATATCATATTACAAAACCTGGCATACTTAATGCATGACATACCACAGAAGTTCAAACAGAAAGACCTCTTCTAACTGAATTTCCTTCCAATTCGACGTCATACTCAATATCAGCACGTTTGCTTGTAAAAGCCCAGTCGTAAATAACAGGTAAACATGCCCATGTCTACCGTACCTGTTTGTATAGCTCCGTACTAAGAACGAAGTTCTAACCATATAGAGTCTCATCCAAACCCACCCTCGTAAAAGAGTGAAAGAACCAGTTTCCCTCAGCCTCTGATGAAGTCGTTGAAGGTGCGATCTGCTGAAACGTCTCAATGTGGAAAACGAGCTTGGTATTCTCCCCTTGCAGCAGTAGCATTACCGTTGCAGTAACCGTAAATGAAATGCATATCAGCATGCTATGCAAGCATCTTGCTGATATGCATTAGGAAACAAAGATCTAATTTAAATCACCACCCTGAGGACGTTGTCAGCTGATAACACAAAGCAAACTGATTGAATTTAACAATAAAGAACTGACACGAAACTCAAGAGCCAGACGGATTTCCTGGAAAAATTTAACGTGCCCCCCCTTTATCGACACTGGGTTTTTTCAATAAAATGCAAAATATTTGGGCCTTACAGAAGCGCAATCCAAAAATATGGGTCTGCCGTTGGAAGCTAATTGAATGGAGAACTTTTGAGGGAATTTGCAAAGCTCCAGGAGTTTGTAGTTATTAATAGTTCTCAATTAAACGTTTAAAAAAACTTCCAAATTTCAACATTTTTCTTTTTCCTGAATTTTTCGTGCAGAATTTTTTATCAATTCTGCAATGTAAATAGGTTGCTGTACAGCAAATTTAACGTTCTTTCAGGTGGCACAACCTAGATTTTTCTACTCAGTAATTCTGAAGTTTATAAGAATTTAGCGGACGTAAGTCGAAAAATTAAATAACACCCAAAACCTGAAATTACTTCTTTACCGTTGAGATTTGGACAGGGGTTAATAGGAATTTTTTTGTTGCATATGGTGATTAGAAACCCCTCCTGAAATTTTCGACACTTATCGCTAGTCACCCTGTATAGACTTTGCACAAAAATTTGATCAGCTCATGGTGGTATGCTTGTAAACTCTAAGACTTTAACTACCTACTACCTCATCTTAAAATTCTTGCAGGACGTTACTTCTTACCATCCATGTTATCCGAGCAGGAGTCCCCCAAGGCAGGTTACTTGGTACTATCCTTTACTTGATATACTTTATACCTTATCACCCATGAGCATGATCTTTACACTACAGCTAGCAATCCTTGACACATCCTCCTGGTCTCGTGATCTAGTGACACCAGGCTGTCACTACTGATATTTATGATAATTAATTAAGGGTTTTAGTTGAGATAAAAAAGTCAATGGCACGAGCGGGATTCGAACCCACGATCTTCAGCTTGATACGCCGCTGCTCTACCACTTGAGCTATCGTGACCTCGATCCGCTCGGACACCAACTTCCCATCTCAACCGCAACCGCACCTTTTTGAATTTTCCCTCCTTTTTGCCATTTTTCAAATTTCCATTTTGCGGTTGAGATGTGAAGTTGGTGACCGAGTGGATCGAGGTCACGATAGCTCAAGTGGTAGAGCAGCGGCGTATCAAGCCGAAGACTGTGGGATCGAATCCCGCTCGTACATTGACTTTTTTATCTCAACTAAAAACCTTAATTAATTATAATATATTAATTGGTCAAGCGGACCACGAAATTAGTGAATTTAATTTTATTTATCTCATACTTTATTCCATTAATTTAATCCCTGATCAACGGCCACTTGCAATCCTTCAGTAATGTTACCCCGCTTATAAACATTATCGCCTCCTACTTTGAAAAGAAACAGTCCGGTTGCCTTTCTCGGTAGTGCGCATTCATGCAAACTTCCTGGAATCCACATACTAGACGATAATACAACACGATTTAAACTTCTTTTTAACTCTTGACAGACGGTCTAAACAATGGTTCAATAAAACAATAATAAACTACAATATTATACTCAAACCGACCTTGATTGTAGAAATATGTAACACAACCGAAACATCCATCCCCTATGGCATCTAATCCTTCCAGTTCAAAACTCGACGTGTCCCTCTGTCCAATCTTTCCCTTCAACGTGACTTAAACATCCCTTACATTTCCCACCAATACAATCCCGATATAAAAAATTCCATCTCTCACTCACCCCGATCTTTCCGATCCGTTTGTAACCTTTCATCAAACTAACCGCCAGGCCCCGTATTCTCATCGTAAATAATAGCAAATGAGAAATTACTAATTACACTACTTATACCGCATTATCTTTACTCGTAGATAGTCAGTTGTAAATTTCCAATAAAACCTTTTAAAAAGTGCTTTAAATGTTGTTCTCCCAAATGTTTTAGTGCGGTTGATTCAGCCCTTTGCCTTTCCGGCTCGACAAAATCGAAAATTCCCATTGTCGCCAGAGGATATAAATGTAGGCGGCCATTTCTGGACACAAAGGGCGAATTTGTACGCCACGATTCGGTTTATGAGCATTCTGCACGATAAAATGTCCGTGTCCGATTTTTCCCGTGATAAAATCGACTTCATCTTCGAAATGCGGATATTAGAGAGGGTGCAGGGCGGGCGTAGCGCGTACACAAAGACGCGCATCCTGTTCTTTGTAATAGGGAATAAAAGGGTCGGGGGTGGGCCGACTTGCTTCGAACGAATGCACTGGAAATTCGTAGCCGCCCTCCAGCAGGACTTACAACGTACGAAGCACAATACGGTATACACGGAAATACAGTAGGCCCGTATCTCTCACATCTTCAAGTATTCACCTTTTTTTAACTACATTGTATCATTGTTCAAATATAATTGCCGGTTTTCAATCCTACAGAGAAATATTGACGGGAGAGTAGGACGACAGAGAGGTTTTAATTTAATTGTTTTGAGCAAACCGATTAATTTACAGCTTTTGTTTGGTTTTCGCATTGATCAACTACATTTCACACAATGAGAGCAATTGCTGCCTAATGACTATTTTACATAATGAAGCAACAAACTGGTAGCTTAAAAAAGATTAAATAGAGAGTTTAAAGAGTAAACGGGAATTTCTCCGCCAATTAATACAATGTAGAATTATAATTCTTCCTTAAAAACGGGAGAAAATCGGCATAAAACACCTAACAGCATATAGGAAAAGTTAATAATTCCAAGCAAATACATTATACTGAACAAACACGGTAGGGTTATGCCAAAAAGAACAACAGCTGTTTTACAAAAATTCCAAAACTAAGTACTAAAGAGTATGGCTGAGGGCTTTGATACGTAAGGAATAACATATCATACTTATAATGCGCAAATATCTGTCTGTGAATTTTTATGTAAAGACATTTTTTCTTAATCCTAGGGGTGTTAGTTTAAGAAAAAAAAGTAGTATTAGCAAGAATCTGTACTTTCAGAAGTATCTCAGCAGGTTTATGCCAAAATTTCCTTCTGTGTATTTTTTTTATAAGTACGTACTTTCTTAACTTTACACATTTTTTTAAATTAAAAAATATCAAAAACAAGAATCTGTCCTTCCAAGAAGGATCTCAACAGGTATATACCAAATACATTTCTATCCAATTTTTTCAAATTTCTATGTATATTCATATATTAGTAAGAAACTGTCTTTTCAAAGGGATCTTAACAGGTTTTGGCACAAATCCCCTTTTGTGCTTTTTTTTTATAAAGGATGTTTAGCTTAGACTTCGTTTTTCTAAATAAAAAATTTTACTGGATAAGAATCTGGCCTTGCAGAGAGATCTCAACAGGTTTAAACACAAATATCCTTTCGTGCAATTTTTTATAAAGGTGTTTTCCTTAAACCTAGGCGTATTTTTTCAACAAAAATACCTGGAAAGAAGTTGTAAGGATCTGTACTTGCAATGGGATCGCAACAGTTTATTAAAAAATACAATTTATTTATTTTTTATATATATATTTTTTTATGAAAGTGTTTTTCTTTGGCTTACACTTATTTCTGTCAAATAAAAATAATTATTAGCAAGAAATTGTACATTCAGATGGATCTCAACTGGTTTATAAACAAATACCATTTTTTATGAAACTGTTTTTCTTTAGCTTACACTTTTTTATGTCAAATAAAAATAATTATTAGCAAGACACTGTACATTCAGATGGATGTCAACTGGTCTATGAACAAATACCATTTTATTTATGAAAGTGTTTTTCTTTAGCTTATACCTTATTTCTGTCAAATAAAAATAATTATTAGAAACAGACTGTACATTCAGATGGATCTTAACTGGTTTATAAACAAATACCATTTTTTAATTTTTTTTATGAAAATGTTTTTCTTTAGCTTAGACCTTATTTCTGTCAAATAAAAATAATTATTAGAAACAGACTGTACATTCAGATGGATCTCAACTGGTTTATAAACAAATACCATTTTTTTTTTTTTTTTATGAAAGTGTTTTTCTTTAGCTTATACCTTATTTCTGTCAAATAAAAATAATTATTAGCAAGAAATTGTACATTCAGATGGATCTCAACTAGATTATGAAGAAATACTCGTATACGTATTTTCTTATATACCGTTTTTTACTTAGGATTGTTTTGTTCGAAAAAAAAACATTAACGACAAGAATTTGTCTGTACTTGCCGCGGGATTCAACAGGTTTATACACAATTAGCCTTGTGTGCAATTTTTTTTATAAAGGCGTTTTTCTTCAGCTCAGACTTATTTTGTCAAATTAAAAAAAAATAATAGCAAGAATCTGTATTTTCAGTGGGATCGCAATAAATTCATCCATAAATGCAATATTATGTCCTCCATTCTTCGTATTAGCAATAGTAACAAAAAATCATTTCTTGCTATCGGAATATTAATTATTTCAACTCAGGCCTTAGTGGCTCCGTTAAGAGAAATTTGGATTAGGTATTAGTGACCTGGGATCTCAAAGTAGGTAGTGAGCAAAGACTTTTATTTATTTAGTTTGGATAGATTTTAAGCTGAAATAACTAATTAGTTGGAAAAATTTGCTACACATGGATTGTTTTTCTTTTTCTTAAATTTCTTTTTATTTTTTTTAATTAATTTTTTTTTCAAGGAGAATTTTTTTTCTATGCCACGTTGACACGGGAGAGGAAGAAGATACGACCCAGGGTACCACAGCAGGTCTAATAGAACAAAATGGTGCGAACGAAGCTATGTCTTAAGTGGCGGTGGAGGGCGGGAGGATCAATACATGCTAGGCTTGGGGGGTGGAATGGCGTCCTCATCTGCATGCGGTCTAAAGGGGAAAACACACCCCCACCCTCATCTTGGGACTGTACAGAACCTCTTCACACCAGGTACACTCAACCGACAAATACCAGCCTCCGCACTAGCATCTCTCCTATGGCCGGAGATATTTTTTTATAATCTCCCGCTCGTCGGCGCCCCCGCCCGCCGCCAACCGGCCAGAACCTGTTGAAACACTCTTACTTTTTCTGCCGCCGCCGACACCCCGGACGCCCCCCTTGCCGACCCGGCCTCGTTCCGCCTATTAGTTTTTACACCGAACCTTTATTTAATTATCACCGTTTTATTCCCCTAACTAGATAAGCCAATTACGCATTAGCAATTTTAACGGATCTTTCATAAATCTCGATATATTTTGATCAAGACTGCTACAATTATCGTCCATTCTCGACCAACTCTCTCACCCCTTCGTTTTTTTTCGTGTATATTTTTTTCTGGATTGACTATTTTATCGTTTTGCTCTTTCAGCAAATCTGCAAACAGACTTTCTCAGTTTGAAATTATATTTGATAAGAAACCAATACAGAAGGAGAAGAATTGGAAACCTCTGAAAACTGGATATTTTACAAGAAATAAGCCGATAAAAAATAACCGTCAGGTTCATCAAAGATAAAATTATGCAACGTTTAGAATGTTTTTGGAAGAACATTCCGATTGAACTATTGACTAACTAGCTTCCGTTTCCAAAAANAAAAAAAAAAAAAAAAAAAAAAACTAGGAAAATAAAGCCGAATGAACGAAAAGACACCTGTTGTTTTGGCTCTCTTTCTACTAGGAAAGTCCACGATGAAAAAAAAAATTGATTCATAACTCCCAGATGAAATTTACACATATAATTACTTCAGTGACAAATTTACATACAAGTAATACAACAAGTACCGGTATAAAATACACCGTCGAACCCTCTCTAATTCTCAATTTTACCCCCTCCCCCCTTTATTAAACATAAAATTTGTAACTTCAGGACAATCGTAAAACAGAGCATTTCTTTCAAGATATACGATACAATGTGTATTTTATGTCGGGTGGTAAAAGTCATTGAAAAGAGAGAAAAAAAAGTTGGGCAAAAAGTGAAAAGCAATTACTTCTACGAGTAATTCGAGTGGCTTAGAGCCAGGCATTTCCGACTCGTTTGTGTTGTCCTTTTGTATCGAAGAACAACGAACGAGTCCAAAAAAAAAGCCTTCACTAATTAATTAATGTTTACCTTTTTAATTACTTGATTATGTATATTGCTCAAGCAACAATTCCTTGCATTAAAACAATATATTCAAATAAATTAAGCACGCTTGTACGTAATTTGTCTAAAAAAATTACTAAAATTTAATTATAAAATCATTAAAGTTTTGCATATAAGCCAATAGATTTTTATGATAATCTACTTTGAAACTATGAGGTTTAGACTTAAGGTTTTGTAGAAGAATTAACAATAAAATCAGTCAAGAGCTATCACTCTTAAATACCATGAATCATGGTTTTATAAGGGTATTCTATTTAAATTCAATATTGAGTGTTTATTTTAAGCTTATAAACCAAAAATTTTATAATAGAAATTATTATTAAACTCAATTCCTACGTTTAATTATTATTTATTTTTTTGAATATATATATTTTTAATACATATTCTACTATCACTCTCATACATAAATCTAACAAACCTCCTGTCAAATCCTCCTTCAGACATATCTTGTCTTGCGCCTTATCTCAGCAATGCTCAAAATCCTCGACAGATTTTTAAAACGCCTTGTACACATACTATAATTTACATAAAACCCATTCATTCTCATCTACTCGGATTTCATCTTTACCTTGTATTCATTCAGCAATATTTAATGGTTTTCCTATTTCCTCTGCTTTAGAAAACAAAGGACATGACCAGGTCTGACACCCCTAGCATGGAAGTCACTTCAAAATAAAGCAGTTCGTACTTCCCGGCGTCCCACAAGGGAGCATCTTGTCCCAACCATATTATTCATACCAAAGCCACCGAGATAAACCGGTTGGCTCAAATCTTTACCATGCCAGCTGCCAGAGCATCAATGAGCTGAAAAATGAGACTCAACATATTACGTTCACGGTAAATACACAGCTTATACTTAAAGTAATTATACTTAGCAATAACTGACCTGGAATACCTACACAAGACTAAAGCGAATAATAATTAAACTGACAATTACTTTGATCTATTGGAGCATACAGTGGAATTTTGAGGTATCACGAAATCTAAATACAAATAATCTAAGCATTACAACCAAAAGTCACAATTCAGACAAATCGCTAACCACACTATCCGCAATTCAATATTTCTTTTGACAACGAACTGATCCTTTCTCGCTTCTTAAAAATCCACTTAATTTCATCAAATAATTAGACCTGTACTTAAACAACAGATTTGGAATCTATACACAAGATTTAAGAGAATACAAAAGATTTAAACCACGACAAAATATTTACGCTTAGGAAAATCTGTTTTGTCTGTAAATGCTCGACTTACTTTATTCAAGACGTTACTGACGTTTTTGCTTCTTAAAGATCAATTTCTTCCATCACATACAAACGTCTATGCCTAGATAGCTTGAAATTCACACAGAAAATTAAAGAAACAACAATTAAACATCAGATTTTTACGACTTGAGAAATATATTTTGTCCGTAAATTCTCGAACAACTTTATACAGGACTTTATTGCGAACACTTTTTACCCAAAGAGTAAAACTATGAGGTACCATTAGGACATCAAATATCCAATCCTTTGAATCAAAAGTCCTTAGACAAAGTGTCAAAACTCCTCAATATGTGGCTAACCTCCTTATCTACAACAATCTCAACATTCCTTTTTGCAAACAATTTGTCGGTTCTCGTTTCCTAAAGATCCATTGGCTTCCATGGTATACTTAGCTCTACACTAATATGAGATTTGGAATCCACACGCAAAATTTAAGAGACAATCATGAACATGATGATTTTACGACTAAGGAAAATACGTTCTCACGGTCAACATTCGACTTACAGTCGAATTACAAGATTTTTGTGTGACCATATTGGACCGAAGAAATGAAACTGTTATGTACCACTAGGCTATTATCCAACAGAACCAATATTTTGAAAGAAAAGTCCTTAGACAAATTATTAATGCTCCTTTCTACGTCATAAACCTTACTATCCCTAACTCAATATTCCTTTTATCAAAGAACTGATCCGTTCTCACTTATTAAAGATTCACTGGTTTACATCAGATACTTAAGTCTATAACTAGACAGCATACTTGGAATCCTCACATAAGGCTTAAGTGACAACCTGAAGATTGAGAAAACTACGTAGACTTTTAGAACTGAAATCTATTTTGACCATCAAAACTCGACTAAGTTCATAATACTGCGACCATTTTGGACATAGAATCGAACCAAGGGGTTCTGCCAAGATATTCAATTTCCAGCGCATCGGATCCATCCAATCAAAAATCATCAGACAAATTAGCAAAACTTCTTACAACGCTCTAAACTTACTACCCAATCTTCTTCGCGTTTCAAATGTTCCCTACTTCTCAGGCCTTTTCCACTACTTCCCCTCTCAAAAATAACAGAGTTCGGGTGTATAATGTACAATTATTCGTACTCATGTCAGGAATATAAATAAATATTTAATAAATAAAAACTATAAAAAAAATAGTTTTACTTAGCTTGTTCTTTTTCGATTTACCCTGACCTTTTTCACTGCCTGACAAAAATGACCACAGAAGATGGCGTGCCTGGTAGAAAAAAAACCCATCGAAGATTCAGATTTGAAGAAGGTTCCTCACCTTCCAGTGGACAAAAAAAAATATTATTTAATTTTCATTTTATTTTCAATTTTTTTAGTTTTGATATTTAAGTGCAAGATGTATGTAGGAGGGCACGTGTGGAATTTAGTGTGTTTTCTCAACCCTCTTTTCACCCCCTCGGCCCTTTCCAATTCCCCCTTCGTCTTTTTAATACATGCCGGCCGCATCTCCCCCGTAATCTTCCAACGATGCTTTCCAGTGCCTTCCAGTTCAGTTTCTTCCCTTTGCTTAAAAAATCAGTATTTTATTTTTACAATACACACAGCTTAAGAATATAAAGTATTGCTTTTATTTCATACACCTTGTTTAATTCATAAAGAAGAATAAAAAAAAGAAATTATGAAAAAATTAAAATATTAAATGTACTGATAGTAAGCTAAGCTATGGAATATATTATATAAATAGATGCAAAACACTTTAGGATTCGGTGGGCCACCCCCTGTGTTTGTTCGCATCCTATGGTCTTTCATTTTTTATACGCCGATCCCTTTACAGAGGCCCCTCTTTTTCTACATTACAACTCTTAATTAATTACGGTTTTTTAATAGGTCAGTGGATCAGTTTTTTCGTCAAAGGCACTTATCGCATACTTTATTTACGCTACGCACTTCTATTTTAATTTGTGTTTGTTTTATAATTGAATTACCATTGTAAGTGTTGATTTTCGTCGGTTTCTTTGCCTATAATTATTAGGCTTTTTATATTCATTTGATTTACTAAGTTATAGCTTCTCATTGCCTATTAATCAATGCTTAACCATTCAAGGAAATCAACTTCTACTTAACAGAAAAAAAATTAATTAACAACAGCTGGTATTCCCTGGCTTGGAACTTAAAGAATGTTAATATTTACGCCAAGTCAAATTATTTAAGAAAGCTTTTAATTATAAATTTTGAGCCGACCCTTCTCAGTTTAAGATATCATGTACATGTGAATAAAAAATATTCTGATATTATGATACTGATAAATATTTTAGAAGGTTCACATAAAAAGATTTAATAAACCTCCATTAAGAATAAACCAGTGTTAAGATGATTACTGTAGGATTTAAAACAAACCTGCAAAAAATTATAAAAGAAAATAAATATAAATAGTTAATATCAAATGTTTTATTTTTAAAATTTCTTATGCGCGTCGAGGAATTTTCATTTATTTTTTATCTGATTTTTAAAAAATTAAATGAAAGCCTTTTTCACACAGAATGAAACTGGGCCTATAAAATTCCGTGCTTTAGAAGTGTTTGAAATTATTTTTCATAGTAGTGAATCCATCAGCTGGTTTGCCTTGAACTACAAACTCATCATTACGCTGTTGAGCTGTTTTTATGTATGTTTTTCAAAACCTTCTGTATTGTCTATCTACTCCGTACTTCAAGAGGAATCGGTTTGTAACAGTTTTAAGGCGTAAATAGGCCGCAGATAAGAAAAAAATTGACTTTGTTCGGAAAATGGCATTAAATTAATTTTTTACTATTCAATACACTTTTAAAAAAATGCGTTATCATAATGAAATGTTTCGTTTTATTTTTCATCTTATAGATGAATCATGGGCAAATTCTCATGCTGAATAATACTTTAAATAAAGCGCGCACTAATAAAGTATTTTGTATTGAAAAAGGTGTAAACTTAGGTAACATATATTAGGTTTTTGTCAACAAAACAATTCACTATATTTGAAAATCCCTAGCTCCAATTTAGAGTATACTAAGTAAAACAAATAGTTGTAGTAAATCAAATAGGTTTAGAGAAAATGGTACCGAAATATGGCAACATTTTGACTGATCTTTGAAACAAAAAATGATTTTGAAGTATTGTTGAAATAAGGTAAAATTATAAGTTTTAACCTCAATTACAAAATTCATACTTTCCTGCAAAAGAAATCCGTCTCAAAATTAAAATGTACTAAATAGAGGTTAAAATAAAAAAAAGTCTGATTAAAAGTATTCAAAACATTTTGTTAATGTTATAATTAATTTATTAGCATCATCCGTTTGAATTCAGTGAACACAGTTCGTTTAAAGATGAACAATGTCGTACCTAACACCGTCCCTTGGGGGACTCCCCAGGGTTTATCTGTAATTTTTTGTTTAACAGATAATTTGTTATTTGGTCCTTTATCATTTTGATCAGCCTGTCCTGAAAAGTATTTTCAACTTTTCGGTACACTCTTCTGCAAACCTCTTTTTCATGTTGAAACGATTATTTATTAATATTGTAGATGAATAATAGGTCAACAATTATAGTACTAACTATAATAATACCTAAAAAAATATAATACAATAACAAAAAAACTAAGCATAATTATACTAAGAAAAATATAACAAAAATGTTGGCTATAATAGACCGAGGCTTTGGGAGAAAATGGTACCTAAAAATGGCAACTTCTGGGCCTCTCTTTGAACAATTAAATGACCTTGAAATATTCGGAAATAGCTGAGAATTAACGTTTGATGCTTAGACCGCATATGCAGAATTTCCTAAAAGGAATAACGTAATAAAATTGCGATACGGTAGAAATATAGTTTAAAAAAATAAATTTGGCAAAAACCAGTTGTTTTTACGAAAAACACCCTCAACCCGATTAAAGTCCAATTTTTTCAAAATCCGATCACAATTTTAAAATGTATTGTTTCGAGTGGAAATATTTATATCGCATAGCATCAGATAGGACATACTGACTACTGTGGATATTAATAAGAGAAAATATTCAAAATATCAAACACCTTTACAATACTTTACAATTACTTGCGAAAACTCTTTAAAGATCGGTAGATATTTCAAAAACAACATATTAGATCAGATTATTTAACCGAATGGAAAAACTAAATGAAATTTCATTTTTAATATAAAATACCCCGGTGGCCATAGATTGATTCTTAAATGTAGAACGTATGGCATGTGAGTAGACGAATGAGTATATTTATTAGCGTGTTGTAAGTAGTTATTGGTGAGTGAATGAGTGAACGAATTTCGATTGTTTGTGTGTCCTGGTATGTGAAGGGTGCAGACGTGTCCTAGGCCATTGTAACCATATGTGTAAAATGCAGAAGATGAAAATGCAGGAATATTAAAAAAACAGAGGGGAAAAGTGTTGTGCCAGCTATGACCTAGCAGTTTGCCGGTAAAAAAAATAATAATATTTTTTTTCAATACAGATTTTTCAATCTTTTTCGTGATTTTCAATGTTTGATAATAAACCTTATTCGAAAAAAAATACTGTTTGTATTATTTTCTAAGTTGAGTAGTTTTTTCAGAAAACCAACCAACCAATATTAAGTTGTCAGACTTCTTGGGTACGAAGTTTGCATTTATTTGAAGGGGTAAAAATGCATCCACATATTTGCCGGATATAACGTGTTTTTAAAATAATAATTATAGATTTCCAAGTGAATGATTATTATTTTGTTGTATATCTTTTGTAAGAAGATGAAATGTAATTCCTTTGATCGAAAAGGGTTTCGTTTTTTTTCGTACGATTGGAAGAATAAGAGCGTAAAAAAAGAATGATGAAAAAGAAGAGCATTGGTGCCTTGCAGGATGTGATCGAGGAGAGTGAACGGGAGCGGTTTTCAGTTGGAGTAATATTTGAGATGAAGCCTTCCTTGGGGTGGGCGTGGGCTAAGGGTGGGGTCCCAACCCTCTACTAGTTATGGAGGTGTATTGATCAACATCTTCCCCTTCGTAAGACCTTACACTCAGTTACCATATTGATCCCGGCTCTCCCTCGCAAATAAGATTACTGTTCCTCCCACAATTAAACCCTCCCTCGCCATTTCCCTTCGTACGGGGTTCTTTTAAGCCGTCCGCTTCCTTTTTCTTCTTTGGGCGCCACCCTTTTCTCGTTCCGACTTTATCCGACCGACCCCTCGGACGGATACCCTTTCCTCGCGTTGTCGGTTCACTGGGAAAAGGAAACTTCTTTTTTAAGTATTCGAGCTGGCTCGTGTTATTCTGCTGACATTCAACAGAAGGGAATCGTCAGGACATGACAGGATTTACATAGATGGGCAAAGAGAGGCGTCGGAAATTTTTAAAAACCTCTAGGTTGAGTGATCTAAAAAATTTCTTTTGCATTATATTGGGTTGATCTGCTTAGAATAAAATTAATAGACAAAATTAGGTCTGAAGGACGATGATGAGGATAAGGATATTAGGAAGCTTAGATTTGGTATTACCCAAGCCCTGCAACCTTGTAGATCCCTTTTCTTTAGATCTGCTTAACTGGCTCGATCCTTCTTTATGCTCTAGGCGTATTTAGCCGAAGGTCGTGGGTTCGAATCCCGCTAGTGACACTAACTTTTTTATCTCAACCAAGACCTTACATAAAAAGAATAATTAATTGAAAGAAGCAACTTGGTCAATTGACCACTAAAACGTAAATGGATTTATACTCTTGGTTGATTCGCATTCAAACATTGCGTAGCCTATTCGGTATAAGTGTTTTCTCGCAAACCAGTGACCGCTATATATCCCTATTACTCCCGTCACTTTTACCTAGTTTTCCTAGGTTTACCTAGGCTAATGTGCCAGGTTTGTCGAAGGTTCTTTAACCATTTAATTCTGGCACCTCTATAGGTCGCCCATTCCTATGTTGCTTTGCTTGGACACATTTTGAAGAAGTCTGTTTGATCTTGTTATCAAAATTCAAAATTTCTGAGCCTGTATGTGGTCTTGCAGAACCTTCTTATGACCATAATTAAAATATGCAAGATCGACGTGCATTTAAAATAATGATTGTGAGGATCAAGGTGAGGTCTTCAACATGAATGGGCACCTGGATCCTCAAAATCTTTATTCTTCTATGTGTAATTTGTCTATTTGTTCCTCAAAAATATTTTGTTTCCTGGCATATTGTTAAGTTGTTATGTGCCTTATATGTGTATACATTCTATTTTTTTTTTTTTTTTTGGGTGTGCCACTTTTACGAGGTAATGCTTTTTGGGCTGCTTGGCTGTCTGATCTTATAACATTTGTATGTCAGTGTAACCACTTTTAAGAGTTTTTATCGTCAGGCAATAGCATGTATTTTAAGTTGAAAGACCGAGGTGTGCTTCCTTAATGACTCCTTTTTTTAAAATGGTTTTACACATTTGCCAGAGAATAATGTTGATACATGCACTATTTGCTGAGGGAAGTGGAGCGGTCAGAAAATTTTAGGAGCGAAGGTGGTGATCGAACCATATCTATCCCCTTGTAGAACCACGACTATGGGGTCTACAAGTTGAGTAACGCGCTAATCACTCGGCTACTGCAGTTCCCTTTCTAACAGTATTTTTAGCATGATTAAAATTTTTTTACACATCACTCAACCTGAAGGACCAGAGTTTGATTTTGGGATTCTATTACTCAGACAAGCTTCCCCAAAGCCAATTGCCCTCTACATCGGTGAGAGGTTCTTGCTAATACAGGATAATGCCCCATAAAGCACGTAATGTGGATGACTATCTGAATGAGGTTGGAATTGAGCGTTTGGTGTGTTCAGCTCTAAGTCCAGATTTGAACCCAATCAGACATATTTGAGACCAACTTAAGCGATGAGTACTACGCCAAAACCCAGGTTCTAACACCCTCCATTAGTTGGAAACGGGTGTTCTTCATGAATGGGAATGAATTCCTCAGGATTTTTCCGGAAACCTTTTCGAAGGAATGCGTTTAACGAACTTGATTTCTCCCATAGGTGGAAATACTTTGTATTAAAGGGGACAAGGTTTTTTTTACATATTCATTTGTTTTTATAATTTTCTGTTATTTGTTCTTTACTCAATAATTTTTTTTAAAATTAGGTAATAAACATTTTCTTTTTAAATGACTTATTTTTACAACCAAACCTATTTTTGTTATGCAAAATATGAATAAACATAAATTCATAAAAGTTAAGAGATTGGTGTGTTTATTTTTTCCACCAGTGTAGTTGTTATTGTTAAACGTTTCTTCAAATTAAATAATTAAGTATTAAACCATTTATGTTTAGTAGTTTAATTGACCAAATTACATATTTCAATTAATTATTCTTTTTATGTAAGGTCTTGGTTGAGATGAAAAGTTAGTGTCACTAGCGGGATTCGAACCCACGGCCTTTGGCTCAATACGCAGCTGCTCTAACCACTTGTGCTTGATTCTGGCCAGTGGTTAGATCAGCGGCGTATTGAGCCGAAAGTCGTGGGTTTGAATCCCGCTCGTGACACTAACTTTTTCATCTCAACCAAGACCTTACATAAAAAGAATAATGAATTCAAATTCAATAATTAATTTTTTTGTTTCTGTGGTAAACGGTGAGAGATGTATTTATAAATTGGAGAATTTTTTTACCCCCAAAGCCTAGTTTCGGATAAATACCGAACCTGATAACTACGTTAGTTTATTTTTAACGAATGTTTAACCCCGGTTGAGTAAATTATTTATTTAATCAAGAGAAAATAATTTTTGTTTTTGATTAAAAAAAGACGAAACAATTGTGATCAATCAACTTGTTAAATGCGTTAAACACTTTTTTTCTGAATCTGTCGTGAGATCCTGACAAAAGCGAAAAGACCTGATCGAATTTGATTTCCGAATATTATAATGCCCGTCAAGTTAATTATTTCACTGACTTTTTATTAACATTACAGTCTCAATAGTAAAGAGGATTAACTTCTTAAAGTACATTGAAACTCACATACACGACCGGGGAGAGAGGTAAAAAACGACAAAGGGAAGGAATAAGCAAACAATTGCATGGAGAAAATACACAGGGAAATATTTAGCCTGCTTTTCTATAAAGTAAATATTTGATCTGCTTCTCTTTTTTCTTCTTATTTTAACATCTCCTTTTAATCGACTCTGATGAAATCACAATGTCCTCCGTATTTATTTGTACAATTTTGTCTAATTCAATTAAATACACGATACGCAAGATTTTATTTATACATTAAATAAAGGATTTTCATTGGATTTTTTAATCAGAGACATATACATCTATATTAATTTATCCTGAAATCGTATTTAACTGACTGCAGATAGAGCAAGCCGGAGCAGCATGGCCATCTAAAATCCTAAGCATCTTTCCAGTCAAATGTCCTTAGCAAAATTGTCAAATCTTCTTATTAGATCGGTTAAAAAAACATCAGTATTCCTTTTGTCAACGAACAAAATTTTTCAACAAAACAAACAAAAACTGATACGATCTCACTTTCAAAAGTTCTACACCAAGTTTTCGATTCATCCACCCTACCCATGCCGGTTTTTACATTTTTCCAAAGCCTTGAGTCCACCTCCTCCTCGAATTGAGTGGCATCATTTGGATTTTTAAAATATTTTAAATTTATACATATGTCCATTTAGCATTCATAATTTACAGTACTAATTATTTGAATTAATTGTACTTTTAATATAAGGTCTTAGTTGAAAAAGTTCCTTGCATCCCGCTCGTTACCCTTGCTTTTAATCTCTCTCAAGTTAGACTAAAAGTATAATTACGTAAAATATGTTAAATGATAATTCTCTATTTGTAGAAAATAAATAATAATATATGGCTTGTATTCTTTAAATCGTAGTATAGGATATTAGTCGGCCTGTTTTCTTCTCGGAACCAGGAAATCCCGTAATGAAAAGATTCAACATTATAACGAAAACATGTAAAGTATGATTTGATTTTCTTTGAGATCCCCCTTTAATTTCGCACGTTCATTCGAGGGACGAGTAATTTCGTCCCGAAGGAAATTGGAAATCGATTGGGTGGTGCGGCGGTCTCGGTGAAAATGCCGAAACGCAATTCAGCATTTCTTTCCAACCTGTATTTACAAATTGAAAGTATCCGTAGGTTCAAAAAAAATAAATAAAAAATTTACTGGTCGAAATATAGGAAAAAGTTGTACTTAGGACTTACAGAAAGTCTGGTTTGATTAATTTCCAATGTAGGGACAGCAGTCCCAAATGTACAATCTTAAATAATTGCCTTCGCTTGATTTTATTATTCCTTGGAAGTCGTTTTGGCACTTATCAGAAATTGAATACTAATATTTAATAATAAATTAACCAATTAAACAAATAATATAACAACCATAGGGATTAATGTATTAATGTGAAATTTCGTTGATTGTTTGCCTTATCACTGATAAGAATCAATGATAGTAAACATCGTTGATCCCATAGTTTATCGTTTCGCCTTAAAATTTAAAAAATAAAGCAATTTTTTTGTCTAGACAATCTGAATCTAAAACAATGAGAGTCAGAAAATTACGACAATATAAACCATTACAATTTAATTCGGATTAGACAGGGAAACTTTTTTGTTGTTCTTTGTTTTCTTTGGTTTTCTTTACTTAACTTGATAATCAATTTTTAATTATTTACATATCAGCCTTTAACTTTGTAATTTTTTCCAGGTAGGAAGCGACAAACTTCATGTTTTTCATCCCGTCTACCACAATAGACAGAACTAGCCGATAATGAAAACTCTTTATTACTAACAAAGAAAGGCGGCGGAGGTGGTAAACATTTTTTATAATTCACTAATTTCGTGGTCCGCTTGACCAATTAATATATTATATTTAATTAAGGTTTTTAGTTGAGATAAAAAAGTCAATGGCACGAGCGGGATTCGAACCCACGATCTTCGGCTTGATACGCCGCCATATACCTTGAAAAATGGCAAAAAGGAGGAAAATTCAAAAAGGTGCGGTTGAGATGGGAAGTTGGTGTCCGAGTGGATCGAGGTCACGATAGCTCAAGTGGTAGAGCAGCGGCGTATCAAGCCGAAGATCGTGTGTTCGAATCCCGCTCGTGCCATTGACTTTTTTATCTCAACTAAAAACCTTAATTAATTATAATTTTTTATAATACTAGATCGGAAAATAATAAGCAGGATTCTAAAGAGTTACTAAACTGAAAAACGTTACGAATAAAATAGCCCAAAAATTTTTATTTTCTGAAAAACCAAAAAAAAAAAAATTAATTCGGGTTTATTTCAAGATCCCTTTAAAGCCCTTAAACACGAACTTTTACATAAATAAATAAAAATAGAAATATTTAGACGGGTTTTTGTCCCGTTTATCGTGTTTCACTAAAAAATCATAACACCACCGAATTTTATGCAAATACAACTTTATTAGGACCTTTCATTGGGACTTTTCATTTCAACCAAAACCTCACATAAAAAGATTAAAGAAGTAATTTGGTCAATAGACCATTTAAAAATAATGGATTGATTCGAACCGATTAGGACCGTTCGAAAGGTTAATTTCTACTATAGACTATGTAAACAGTGCTGAACCGGCATTGAGTCACTTTTTGGGTCCGCCTTCACTCCCGGGTTTGTTGAATTACTCAAACGCGTTTCGGCATTGTGCCATCTTCAGTGAGGAACTCATGTTTTCAGTTCTTCTCACCCAATGCCTATTCAGCACGAGTTCACCAACTCGCAGACAACAACCTGCATCAAATCTGGTTTAGATTTTATGCCACTATAAGTGAGAAAGAATGAAATCAACAAAAACTCCGCAAATGTTCCATTTATTTATTTTTTAATCTCCGGTTCATATGTAATTACCCAGACTAATTGTGTGCCATTATGTGTTAAGTTTCTACAATAAAAACAGAATTGTTTTTCGTAGGTTGGTAAAGCACCCTTCAAAGCCCAAAGCCAAAATAAATATGCATTTTTGTCGACAAAGTTGCAGGATCATATTAAATAAAATTAGAACAGTAGATACATAAAAAGGCACAAAAACCAACAGACGCTTTGAGTAAAGTAGGCCAAAAGATAGTTAAAACAACAATTTAGATTCGTTTTAAGCACGTTTTAAAGCACTTGAATTGGAATTTTTGTTGCGATAAAATAAAGAAAAAATATTTGGACTCGCAATTTTTTTTCTCCCGTGTCCTTTTTCCAATTCAAAAATTACTCCTAAACAATGCCTACGGATTTTATACAAACGTAATGTCATTGGTAAGGTGAGCATTTCAACTTTTCTACAATGTCAACAATGTTTAAATTTTATGAATATATATATATATATATATACAGGGTGAATTGCTACTCGTGCTACAAACTTCTCCAGTAGATTCTTCACCCTAAAATGAACANTAACAAAATATATTTTATAAATGAGAAAAATAAGGACATTAACAATCATCCTCAGACGTTATATTTTTTCAGGTTCTTATTTATTTTCTTCTTTATTTTTTCCATTTGTTACTAACTAAATCGCCTGATAAATAACCTTGAATCATGCTCAGAAAAAGTAAAAACTCAAATATTACATAGAAAAAAATAATTTAATTATTTTTGACCCGGCTTCTAGGACCATTGTCAAGAATTCGGAGACTTGCCTAATATTTTTCGACTTAGTTTCACCAAAGAAAAGTTTTATTCACATCGGAGAACCTACGGCTGTAGACTCTTGTCTCGAGTCATCGAAAAGCAAACAATAAGGATGATACAAAAACGTTCCTCAAATAATTACACTGTGTACATCTTTAGTTATAAATAAAATAAGATGCCTGTGGGAAAGAGTTCACTCTCAAGCCCCTGCTTTGTGTCTTTGAAACCTCACCAGATTAGTTGGGGTGAATGTCATAAAGGACCGGTCCGAGGCGTTTAGAGATGTTATTATTTTTAGAATGGGACTGAAGTCTGGACGTGAAAGAGGGGTCGAACTGAACCACCTGTGCTTTGAGAAATGATTAATCTATCAAAAGGATGCCCTTTTATGATTCAACACTACTATCGTTTTTATCAACGTCCTTGAATGGGGGAAAATGTGAAATGAACAGTCGAGTAAAGAAGGTTTTAAATTTAGAAAATAACATATTAGCTGATTTTTTAAAGAAAGAAATAGGCTTAATCCTCTATACCAGAGGTGGGGGAAACAGCCAATACTAACTGCGGATTTTGATTTTTCTTACTGCCTGCAATTATGTTAAGCTTTTTCGTTTATATATAAATAGTGAGTAAAAAAAAAGAGAATACGTGCAAGCTAAATACTACAAATTATAGGCTTTTCATGAAACACTTTAAATAGCTTGGAACTTTTCAAACATAGATGGATCCCAGTTAATGCCGACTAAATCTGGTAAACAGACTGAGTACGGGTCAAGAATTCAGATAATCCTTAAGCAATATGTTATTGTATTTCAGGTGGAGACTGGACATGTAAGATCAAAATACTGGATATTGCCAACGAAAGAATTCCAATCTACTCGGACAGCTAGGCAGCAATAAAATTTATACATCATCACAGTAATGCCCAGTGCCATTGGAAAACACATTATTTCCTGAGCAAAATAAGCTATCCTGTAGGATTATCTGGAAGGGTTCGGGATGCAAGTTGTTGAAACAGTGGGTTGGGATGAGGGTATTAGGTTTTATGAACGTAGAGAAGCGTCTTTGTCGACGTGCTATTTCGAGGACAGATGGATCTGAAGTGGCATCTTCAAAATCACATCGACGTGTCAGTAAATTTTGTACACAGAACACCTGAACTGAGAAGATCATGAAAAATAAATATACCGTTAGTTGTAAGGGGGTGGCTTCTAGGGTCTCCTTATACCGATTGATGATTTACCAACCTGACTCCTTATCAGTTATAAATATTCCGTACCACTTTTGGTTTTGCCTACTTGAAGCATATTGGACAAAGAAGACAATGTAAAAAAAGTGCCAACAATTGTATGGATGTAGCTTCTAGGTTGCCCCTATATCCGTTGCTTGCCTCCCAGTCAGACTGCTTGACTGGATGCTGAAAATATTCCGTACTACTTTTGGTTTTGGTCACTTGAAGTATATTGGACAAAGAAGATAATGTAAAAGAAGTATCAACAATTGTAAGGATGTAGCTCCTAGGGTGTCCCTATGTCCTTTGGTGGCCTACCAATCTGACTACAAGACTGAATGTTGAAAATATTCCATGCCAATTTTGCTCATCCAAGGAATATTGAAAAAAGAATATCTTGAATTTTTGTATATTTAAGTGGTAAAAATTTTAAGTTTGACCTATCTAAATTCTAGAATGATTACTCATGACGTGATAAACTTTTCTTGCGCTTAATACTCAAAGATTCCATTCCCTCCTTATCTTTCGACAGAGGCGCCTGACAAACCAACCTGACCAAAATCGAAAACTTCAACCGCACTGCATTGTAAAAAGGTTTCGTGACGTGAAGGTCAAAAGGCAAAGATATTGGTGTAAACAGGTGGACAAAGCGAGGGTAAAAAAAAGTATGCACGGCACGCGATTTGGGGTGTGTCCCCTTTCGGAAAGGGTGGGTTTCTTGAATGGGACGAATAACAGGTGCCTAATAAACGGATTAGGGTGGTGGGCCCAGGACTTATTCCGCTTTTTTTCCCTCTGCGGCGCACGCGACTGTAATGTCGGCCGGAGATCAAAGGCCGCCCATGTACATTATCAACTTTCGTTACCCACACCTACACACTTCCAAGTGTGTCTTTTTCCAGTGCATTGTTTTTATTCAGCTTCAAAGTGGAGAAATCACATAAAAATGGCAACTTGCGTTATTTAATAATTTAAATAGCATTATTGATTTATTTTCACGGGCTTTGCACTGGCGATCTTAAAGATCCAACATCAAAGTGGTTAAAATATTTTTAATAATAAACAGAACTCACACTATTAAGATTTTTATTATAATTTTAAACAAGAAAATTTTTCACTTACAGAAGGAAAGGAGCCTGGAAATTGCTAATTTCAAAGATCCATCACCGGGTTTTAACAGATGGAATTGAACGTCAAAATCTTCTGGTTCAAAGTTGTCTACACCAACTATCTAATTTATAAGTTAATTAAAGCCAAATTTTCGTCTTTCACCTGCCTACTTTTTAATAGTAAAGCTACAATGTTAGGAAGGTAAACCTTCTCATGTTTTAGAAACATGTTTGACTAATGATATTAATTTTATCGGGTTCCCTGTGTGTAGTTTCTTCGTCTCCAGTAAACAACAAACGGAAAGAAAAGTCATTTATTGATTTATCATTTGTGAAAATTCCTATTTCTGGAATAGAATTTCACCATCGAATTTACATGGGGGAAATTTTCCCAACCAAATTTTCCTTTTTATATCATGAATTTGAACTACGGTAATAATTAGACAGTCTAATAAGTTAAATAATAAATAAACAGTAGGAGACACGAGTCGCAAGGGGAGGCTAGAGGACTTCGGATCACCGAATTAATGAAACTTTTTTTGGTTAAACTAGGTCAAAAAATATTAAACGAGCCACTATTTTTTGTTCAAATTTTTCCACCATGACGTTATTTTTTTCGAAAATTACTAAACTAGTGACAACTTTGAAATGTTTCTCTCAATGAACAGGGAATTTTACGAAACCTTTTACTGTTCTAAACATAGGTAAAGGTACAAACTCGGCTTTCGGATATATAAAATAAATTGTTTGACGGAGTTTTGTCGATTTTATCCATATTTTTTAAACTTATTATAACAAAATCTAAATATTATGGACATTTCTACAAGACGAAATACGTTTAAGTATAAAAGGCGAAATATTCAGCTTTCGAACTTATTTACAAAGTTAAATTTTGATAAAATCGATAGGAGTTATAAATTTTCGAAATGGAAACACTGAAGAAGGGAGAAGACTCATCCTGTCTAAATATATTTTTATTATTATATATTTAATATAATTATTGAAGAGGGCTTAAAAAGAATACAAATAGTTTTTCAGAGCTGATAGCTCAGTGGTAGAGCACCGGCTTATCTAGCCGAAGGTCGTAGGTTCGAATATCGCTCGTGACACTGACTTTTTCATCTCAACTAAAATCCTTAATTAATTGAAAGTTGCAATAACCTTAAATTCGGATGAGAACGAGTGGAGTTACAAATTTTTATGTGGTACACCGGAGGAAAATTCTTCCTGGACTAATTCAATTCTAGATATTTTTATTTTTATTTATTCCTATCGAAAATCGTATATAAGAAAATAAAGGGTGCTTAAAAAGAATGCGAATATTTTTTTTAATGAATTATTTTGGCCTATTTTACTGGCAACGTCTTTCGATTTTTGTAGATTTTTTTATAATATCTAATCCTTTATTTTAAAATTTAATACTATCCTGTATAATATATTGTCATCTTAAGTAAAGAACAAATCGACTGATAGGTAACAACATTGAACTTGTACAACAAAAACACAAAACCATTTTTAAAAAAATATAATTAAAATATTAAAAATATATTTTTTTTAAACAGAAATAATGCAAACACTTAAGAATATCATTCTACGTAACATGGTGTATGCAGCATGTTATAATAATGTGTTCAAATCCTAGAAGGCTAAAAAAATATATTGTAATTTATTTAAATTATTGTTCAAAGGTTGAAATACCAGCAGCTCCACGTTTTGTCAATCACAATTTCAACGCTTTCTGCCTTTTTCATTAAATTACATCAAGTTAAAATTACTGTCGGCCCTCTAAAGTGCACGGATTTTCCGAACATTGAAAAAGGTAAAAAAATCGTAAATGGAGGAAATTGTCAACATGAACAGGCCATGCGATAATAAAAACCGTGTCGAGACACGGGGTGCAATCCGAAGGGCCAATCAGGGCAACAACCCTCTTGACTCCAATTAATTCATTTCCAACTAAGGTCCCAATTTTGTAACGATTTTTTCCCCTCTCTCTATCTCTCTCTCGCCTCAATCTGTTTGTGTGGAACAACACACCTTTGAGGGGGTGGCATTCGGCCGTTAAGTAATTAATTCAGTTAGGAGCAAAAGGTCGTGAGAAAGATCCACCGCTCCAGCCTCTTGGAGAACAGGTATGCTAAATAAGGTGAACGGTCACACTCATCCCTTTCTTGCCGGCGAATCTCCCCCTACACATCCACCCCTATTATTTACATTCTGGCGAGACTGCCACCCATTTTTTTCTTTTTTTTTTAATCGCCCTCGCCCTTCATCCTTTCTCGCACTTTCTTTTTTCCTTTCTTCTTCGCAGACGATTTCTTTGAGATGTATGGAATGTACCGTTTTAATAAATGTGAATATGTGTTTTACGTGGATTAAACTGTGTTAAAAACACTTTCTACATTAATAAATGAATGTACAGTCGGAGAGATACCGAAAGACGAAATATATTTTTTTAAGCATTTTTTTCCTTTAGCCTTTGTTAAGCATATACGATCCTTCTTACGTAGAATAATAAAATAATATACAGGATCGTATTAAATTTAACTAGATATTTTAAATCTAGTATGTTTGTTATTTTTTTAACTAAACATAACAATTTATTTTTATGCAATATATTTCAGTTGCTTATGCATTTCGGGCGAAGTTGCTGGTCTCTCTTGAGAACTACAATACTCCATAGTTAGCTAAATTGAACCGAAGGAGTTTGGTTTAAAAAATAACCACCATTCTAGATTTAAAATATTTTTAACACCAAATTAATAATAATAATAATTATAATGCTTTATTAAACATAAAAAAAGGAAAAAAGACAATTTAGATATCAAAGCATATAAGGCCATGGATCCTGGATCCGTCTGCCAGAGGTCGTTGATTAAACAATCAGAAACGAAAAAATACACAATCAAACAAAATAAAAGTGATAGCCCACGCAATAAAAAGGAAAAAAAGGAGAAACAACAACTGCCAAAATGCGAAAGAGAACAGAAAAACAGGTTATATTAAAATTACTACAGAAATCAAAAATTAAACTCATTAATTAATTCATATCTGTAGTTCCATGCATGCCTAGCGTAAGGAATTAAGGGCCGCGAATTTGAGCCACTCAAAAACCGTAACAGCTCAACCCTGGGGAGAATGAAACATCCGAGATGCAACAACCGAATCTCACCCAGGGATGAGCACTCCACCAAGAAATGGGATACAGTTTCAATAGAGCGCGAATTACACAAAGAACAGATTCCCAATTCCCCTCTGATCCAAACAGCCGAGTTTAAGTGCAAAACCTTACTTCTTAGCTTAAATGGCCATCGCAACTCATTGAGACAAAGACCGTCAAAATTATCTTCATGTAGGTCGAACAATGCAGGAGAAATTTGTACCTCCTTGTAAAGTGTGAGATGCGTAGATGCATGGACACGTGACCGGCATTCTTCGTGATGTTGTTTTTTAATTTGATTAATAAGAACTGAAAAATGATTATGTCGGTCACAGAGGTTGTCTAAGGATATGAGGAAGGGCAAGTTGTATTTTTCAAACAAATATTTCCAGTGAGCGAACCATGAAATATTGTCTTTATGACCGCCAACGATTTTATGTTTGTGTATCTAGAATCACACCAAATTAAGTTAAAGTTAATAAAAAATAATAAAATTTGAGACTATTGGGTTGTCCGGAAAATAATGCAGGATTTTGGTATTAAACAAAAAAAAAGAAACTAGTTACTTTAAAGCAATGTTCTTTAATCAAAATAATTTCCCATACTCTCAATACATTTCTCCCAACGTGTTGGTAACTTATTAATTCCGNGTTTCTCTGTAATCAAAGTATTTATATTTTCATTAACTACACAATATTTATAAATAATACATTTTAGATTATATACCTTAAACAATTATATTACCTGTAATCAAATAAACGACATTTACAAAATTTTATTTCACTTTATCTTTTATTATCAAGTCGATCAAAAACACCACTTCTTAAAACCTTCTAACCATCTTAACCTTCTCCTATTGTCTGCTATTCCGGCCTAACACGGGCATGCGCTATAGATGCGCCGTAAAATATAAATTTAAAAGAGGTTCGACGAACATCTTTTACATCTCTTGGTGGTGTAATTTCTTCTAGCAGATATCCTTTAAACTGCATATTCCCGTCTTCATCCATGTACGCATTTTTTATTTCCTTTGACATTAAAATCCAAACCTGTCTTTTATCATGCCTCTTTTGTAATGTACTCTTTACTCTCTGATAAGGTTGAGTTTTTATAATAGCTTCATGTAGTTTTACATGTTGGAATTGATCTGGGATGATGAAAGCATGTTTATCGGCTGTAGCAATTGAGGTTATACAAATTGAANTATATATGTCATAAACAAAAGACATTCGTTTTGTAGTACAATTAAAATCCTTTAAATACGAATTATTTAGCAATAAAAAAATGGAAATGTTTCGAATGAATTAGCACAGGGGGCAATTTTTTCTCCCATATCCAGTGTTCCAGTTAAAAATTCTGAACTCTGGATTTTATCCAAATTGAAAATTATTCCAAAAGCTTCTATGTCAACAATAATAATTATAATTGAGGAAAACAGGAATGAATTGAACAAATCTCGTTATACACACTAAGTTAAGTACACCAAAAATATATTTCAAAAAATAATTCATATTCGTTTAAACCATATTTTTAAGCATTTAATTATGAATTTTCACTGAAATAAAAAATGAGAATTTTTTGGACTGGATCAATGCCTGGGAAAATTATTTTTCTCCTATGCCCGGTGATCTACTTAAAAAATCCTAACTGCTTTGGATTTTATCCAAATTAAGCGTTATTACAAAAGCTGGAAACTGAATATCTCTACAGTGAAACTATATCAACAATATTAAGGTTTTATTTTATTGTAAGTAAGAAAAACAAGAATGTACTCAACATAAACAGTTCACATATTATATCTTTTTAATCTAGGATTCTTATTTATTTATACAGGTATAGTTTGTGCCATTACATGCTCGTAGAAGTCGTTCCTTGATTAAGCACTCTTTAAAGACCTTAAATTCGAAATTTTATAGCAATAAATAGAAATAGAAAAATTTGAGCTTAATAGGCTGGGAGAGGTAATTTTTTTCTTCCTTGGCACGCGTTTCCATTTCAAAAATTCGAAACTCCTTTAGATTTTATCTAAATTCAATGTTATTGCATAATTAAAGAAGCTGAATTTCTCTATTATTAGATTATTTCAACATCTGAACTGGATGACGCAGGGGGTAGTTTTATTTTCTGATGTCCTGTGTTCAAAATCATTTCACCTGAGAGAAAAACTACGAGTCACCATCATCGTAAAACCTAAGAAAGTTATATTTACGAAATCCAATCGGTAGAGTATCGATGGTTTTTCGTACTTTTTTGTGACGTTTTTACTCCCAGACGTCACAGTTTCAAAATGAAATCTGGATACATTTCCCCATTTTGATTTTATAGTGAAAAACTAAACAATAAGGAATTCAGAATGGTGAAGACAAATAGGGATGATAAATACACCCGATCTAAACGTTGCTCATTGTCAGTTGTTATTCAAGTGACGAAAAACCTGGTCCAGGTGTGCTTGTGTATGCGAGGGAGGTTCACCCCCAAACGCTACTTAACTGTGGGGGAGTAATATGCAGAATCGGGCATCCGTTAGAACGCCAACAATGAATCCAGGCTCCCAACTTAAAACCTGCACGTGTCTTTATTTCAAGCGCAAAACTTGTTCTTGGGTCCGGTATTTTAACACCTGCGCATAATAAAATCTATTCTGGTGGGTGGACGATGGCTAGTCGGGGGGAGGCTCCAGCCGGCAACGGTACTGACGGTTTTATGCTATAAGCAATATAAAGAGATTTATTAGGTTATATTACAACGGCCGACACGTACTTCCAACTCAAAACCCAGCAAATCAAATTTTAATTTATTTTATCACCGGGGACGTACTTAAATCCTTTAATCATTTAGATATATTCCTCAACGTAGAAAAAAAGTTAAACAGTATTTATTTAACATAATTTATACTCTGAAACATTATAGTAATTAAAGTTCTGGTTAATTTCTTACAAAAGTTAAAATACCGTTTTTCCAAATGATAACATAAATTTTCATTTTAAGATTAGTCAAGCCCTTCCAATAGCATTAAAAATGGCGAAAACCAACTGAAATTTGGTTCAAGCACATTTTAGATACTGCCAAAAAATTGCCACTGTTTGTAAGTCAAATTCAATTTTCTAGATAATGTTTGAAGTATTACATATATGGATCTCGGTATGGTCTGTATGGTAAATCAATTTCAATCGTTAAGGTTTTTTTTTCAAATATCACAAAAATCGTCATAACTTTGAAACGATTCCATTGTGTACAGGAAACGTCACAGGGGTTTAAAACCCTATAAAGTACAGCTAATGGAAGAAACCTGGTCACTGTAAATAAATGATAATTGGTGAAACAAAATAATAAGTCTGAAGGTTTTTTGCTGATTTCATTCTTCGTTTTATCACTATAAAATCGAAACCTTGTTGTTTTAGGCTGAAAGAACAATAAATCAGCTTCAAACAAAAGAACAGAATTTGGATATAATTTTTTTAAGTAGAACACCGGGTGAAGGAGAAAAATAATTTGCCCTCCGGCGGTGATCCAGCCGAAAAAAAATTTCATGTTTTATTGCGGCGAAAATTCATACGTCAAGGCATTGTTGAATGCCTTTTTTGGAATGTTTTTTTGGTTTGTTCAAAAAAATATATTTTTGGCCTATTTTATTGATGATAGCGAAGTTTGGTTTATGTAACTTTTCATGTATAGAAACTCATTCAATACAAGCCAAAATTATTTTCTTACCATAATAATGTAAGGTAAATAAATAATGCGATGACAGTGCTAGGATGCAGGTGTTGCTCCTAGAATTGTCATCAGCACTCTCTCCCACTCTAGAAATTTCATAAGGATTTTCATATTAACAAACGTTAGTCTTAAGCCAGATTTCCCGAAAGCATATCGACGAGATTTGATTTAGATTCACAAAGTTCTGAATGTATATCAGTAACTNAGCCTCCCTTAAGCATGTGTGAATAATAATTAATAATAAATAAATAATAAAACGAACGAAAAGAATAATATGTGTGCTTTCTTAGTTCCTTTTTTCGTTTGAAGGGATGGGGGAATAAAGTACCAATTTACTTATTTTTGGAAAAACAGGAAAGGTTTTTTGCCTCGTTAATATCAGAGCCACTAACGATATAAGGTTTTACCATACTATCACTTTGAGACTTCGTTCTTCTCCATTAATATTTCTTCTTTTTTTAACTTTTGGAAAGGTTTATTTTTTTATTTTATTACCCTTTATTCTTTTTCGAATCTTTTTCTTAGATATCGATAGACAACGATTTCTCGTCATTTTATTTGTTCTATTTTATGATATTTAATATATTATACGTTGTTGAATAAAAGCCTAGACATTTTATCCAAAAAATCAATTTTTACATGTTTTGTTTTTCTTCCAGAGAGGAGCAGACAGAATCTGAAGGAAGGAGCGAAGACGGAGTGAAAAGGTCTCCCTGGAGGTGGCTTTTGTGCACGCACGTTGCTTTAGATATGAGAACTCGGAGGTCGATAATCCATGTAGGAAGGGGCTGCCTTTTCTCTCCTACAACATCATTAGCAACAGGAATCTCTCCTCTCCGGCCTCACTTCAACTGCAATGAATCAATCCGTCTGAAAACGTAGAATAATTATTTTTTATAAAACCATCGAATTTTCAATAAAACATTTTCTAGTTGCTGTTTATTTTTTATCCCTTTTGTAATGCATGATTTATATGATAGTCTTTTATCGTATAATTTTACAAGAAATTATTCAACAAATGAAATATTTTACTAAAATCCACTAAGATTTTATTTTTAACGGTTGCATTGATATAAATAATTTCTTTTTTTTTTCTCTCTCGTGTGATAAGTGTTAAATTAGATAACTAAGATAAGATAATATACGCACTGATAAATGATATCTAAGGAAGAACAAAATAAGCTCATAAAAAAGAATCGCACGGTTAAAAAAGATTGATTTATTCGATTCATATCACAGAGGTAGGCATATTTAGTCTGCAGGTTTCAACACGTTTATTATCATTTATTGTACGTCATGCCTAGGAAGATCGTCAGCTAGGTAACTAACTTATGTAAGTTGTAATGCTAAATATATATATAAGATTTAACAGTTGATAACATTCTTAACTGAATTTTTCCTATGAACATACTGTTCAGTTCAGTAACGCTGGAATATTCGATATCCTTCTACCGGCTACATACAAAATTGACTACAGACATGGGAGCGCAGGTTTAGGGGAACTTTTTTAATTTCATATGAGTTTCTGCCTTTGTTCAGCATGTATTTCAAGTTATTATATATCAACCGACATTTTTTGACCTAGAGGAAGAAAATAATATGCAGAATCGTATTAATTGAAATTAAATATATACATAAAAAGTTGCAAAAATCAAAAGATGAGTAAAGCCATGTTAAAAAAAATCAAATTCATTTTAAGTATTAATTAAAGCCCTTAAATACGAACTCTTATAGCAACAAAAAAAGAAATGTTTAGGCTGGATATTCCGGGTGCCATTTTGCTCATCTCTGATGCCCGGTGTTCTTTTGAAAAATTCTAACTCCTCTAAATTTTATGCAAATTCAATGCATTATAACCGTAAGTAAGGGAAATTTCGTTTCTTTTAGATTATAGAAACAATGTTTAGATTTTATACCATTAAAAAAAAGTTAAATCAACAACATCTTATCAAACGTTTTAGTTTTTATTTCTCATTCTTAATGTGACTGAGCGATTTTTGTTTTGCTGAAAAGCGTTTTGACTGTCTGTTAAGGTAGTTACAAGCCGACTTAGAAAAAAAAAAACACTACTTACAGTCTCAACATCCTTGTCTTTGACTGCGGACTTGTTCTTGGTACACAAAAGTACAATACCCGTAATTTTCACCCTGGGATATCAAGCAATTATTAATGACCTGCAGTGTCATACTCTAAGGAATTATTCTGAATTTTCTCTAGCATAGGAAACATGTTTTTCCGGGCAGAAATGAATTTTGAAACGACTCAACCGATCTAAAGGAAATTGTTCAAGGATATAAAAGCATATAATTTATGCGTACTGTATCAACCTGATATCGATTTCTGTTAATAAATGATAATTTGATATATAAATATAATGTTGTTATATAAAATTAAACGTTTTGACGGTTCTTCGTTAATTTAATCGTTATGTTTCTTAATTATTGTGAAATAACATCTAATCATTGTTGAAGGCTGAAAGATATCTAAATTTCCAACGTTGTTTCTGGATGAAATCTTGAGGACATGAATTTTTGAGTGAAACTCCAGACACTGTTAAAAAATTACCCTAGCGAATCCAGTATAAAAATTACAGAAAAAATCGTAGGTAAGTGTATAGCACTTAACGACACTTCTGACAGTCCGGGTTTGGACCTTTATTATATATGACTTTTCGGTCTTTTTGGATTGGTTTCTTTAAAAATTGGATAGTTATTCAAACACGTTTTTATTCAAAAACACTCCTCTTCTCGTAACACTTTTTTTGCCCCGAGCGCAAGGGAAATATTACAACACACATCCAATAAGTGTTCACACAAATAAATACATTCACACCTCACTATATACATTGCACTCATTCTATTTAGTAGATGGAGTATTCCGCGATCGACCCAGTCACGTACAGCTCGAGGGGCGATGGGGATGCTATTTCACCATCAGCCCCTCCCCATTCACTCTAATAAATACACTCACTCATGCAAAACTCAGAAACACAAAACACAAATTTTGACGGCAATGTACAATAAAAAATTCCCAATTCACCTAAAAAACGAAACAGGGGATTCTGAGACTCGCTACCATGTCCGTGAACGATTCTTAAATTCTTAAATAATTCAAGATTTTCGCACGTTCAAAATTGAGCGTCATTAAAAACCAGCTTCTGATTGGAAAGTCGCGTTGACGTTGGATCGGCGGCAGGTTCACTCTTACAGTTCATGTCGTGTTTGTAACTCGTTCAACCTGATGATAAGGATAACCCGGATGATAACCCGAAATCAGGATCGTGTACACAACAAATCTGTTAGAAGAACCATCATTTGACAAAAAGTGAATCTACATACTCACCCCACCTTCATCACTCTTATCACGTTTTTATTATTTTGAAAACAAATATTATTTTGCTCAATATTTCGTTGGATTATACGACGTCAGTTGAGTAACCGGACAAGATCTTAGCAATAACATTTATTTTTCGAAAATTGAGAGCAATTCAAGCCAATAATTACAATTAGGCCGTTAGAAAATAACGGAGATAAAAGGATATTGAAGTCCAGCAGTTAAAAGACTTAACCGCTAGATTTACTCCCCTTTTTCGTGTTTATCTTTCTTTGGTTGTCAAGCCCAGACTCCCTCCCCTTTATAAAAGGGACAAGCTCTAATATTCGTTTAATTGTTCGCGTTGTTCGTGTGCTCTAATTCGGAACATTTCAAAGGATGTTGGACATATAATTTAATAGTTGCATGTTTTCTCGTTTATTCAGCTTGTACGTGAAACGATACCTTCTTGACGACTCGGTTGAATAGATTAAATTCCGACCTTCCAGCCCCCAGAACTTGTAATTCCATACGTTTCGCGACGTTAGATATTGCTTGTTGGATAATTTAAAAAAAAACCAGGGTCACACTAAATCACACACTGTATATTCACTTTACAAAAATAATAAAAAATAAAAGCCTGTATGGACTGATTTTCATGATTTATTTTCGTTTGAATGATACCTCTTTATAGAAATGTGGTCTGGTATCATCCCAACGCAGACTGTGTGGGCTAAGAGAACATAACATTAGATATAACAGGCAAAGTGTGCACTATGTATCTGTGCCAGAACACAAACAAAACAAAACTCTCAACTTGGCTGTGTTGATCGTGTTCATGCGGACAGCAGGATATGGGCGCACGTTGAAAATTGTCCGCGGGTAAACATTTACAAAAATCAACATCAACCGTGTTACCCAGTAATTAACGCGACTCGTTTTACTTAATGTCGAGTTATGGAATTTTTCCGTAATGAGTTCAAATAAGCAGTAAACATGATTCAAAACAAATCATCCCAGGCTTTTTCGAATTATCGACTTGGAATTCACAGGCATGAACGGCATTACGCAGCTGTCACACAATTTCCTTTAAATTTTGTTTACCTATTAACAAAAAAAGAGAAAAGTTATCCATTATAAAAGTATCAATCTAACATAAACAAGAGTAATTTCTGCAATTATAATTTGTACAAACGTACAAAAAGGCAGGGAAACATAAATCACCATGCATTACTTAATATAAAAAAAAAACTCAATAGCGTCGTTTTGTTACTTATCGTATTTAAATTTAAAACTACCTGTCGACTTGTCGGATAAAATAAAATTCAATTAATTAAATAAAGTGAAATGTATTCCTGTCATTCATGCTTTTTTTAATTTTAAACTGTTATATATCAAATATATTTCATTCATTTCAGTAATTAACGTCGGATCTATCGATTTCGATACAAATGACCGTGAAACTTACCTAAAATATGTGTAAATATTATTGATAATTGAGTAGGCCAATTAAGGGGGCAGAGGCCGTTTTTCACGACGAAACAGCTGTTTTTTTTTCTATGTTATTGTTTAACATCACCTCTACTAGATTGATTTTAATTTTGAGATGTATTTTCATTTCAAGAGAGTCCGTATTTTCTGTTATGTATCAAACTCTAAAATTTTACTATTTTATCAATTAACCTTTCCAAATGGCAGTACGTACTCACAGTTTGTTGTTTTCAACTGTTGTTTTAACGCCATACTCCACCTTCATCATTTCTATATACTTTAGCTATTTTCCAAGTTTAGTTGTGTGAGGCTAAAAAGTTGATATTTTTCGGTACTATTTTCACCAAAAACTATTCGGCTAATTATAACCACTATTTATTTGTTTTATCCTTGGTACCTTGTTAATATATACGAGTTTGTACATAGGGAGATTTAAATTTGTGAATCGTTTATTTTCAGAAACCATTTAAATTTTAGACAAAATTGTATACCTTTTTTTTAATTAAAACAAATATTTATATGTTTCTCCGCTACTGGGTATTTTTGAAATAATTGCTCGTGTTAATTGTTTGACTATTATTGCTCTTCAAAATTTACAAAAAGAATTGTGTCAATATACTGAAGGTCTTACAGAAAAGCGTAAGATTTCTGCACTTTTTCAGGTCATTTAGTTGTTCAAATATAGGTCAGAAATTCGCCGTGTTTTTGGTACCATTTTCTTCATAAATCATTTGGCTTATTCCACCCATTATTTATTTGTTTTATTCTACCTTACTTACTACGAGTTTGACGTTTGTTGTTTGTTCATTTTTATCGACCAGTAAAAAATCAGGCCAAATTTTACTCCTAATTTTATTCAATTTTTTGAAACAATTGCTCACTTAGATTGTTTGCCTTTTACTGCACTCCAAAAAAATTGTCTCTTGAAGGGTTTTGATTAATGATTTTAGAGAAAGAAAAACCTAGTATTGTTGGACTTTTTCAGAGTTTAAGGACGAAAAATTATTATTTTTCGGTACCATTTTCTGTTGGTGACGGTGTAAAATAGGATTGGTCCTAGGAGGCTTCCCGATGGAACTCCAGTACTTTATGCCGTAGTCGGAATAGTCCTTCCATGCACGGTCACATCTTTAACTTGTTTTTCTATTTCATTTAATTAATATTTATGTAAAGTATTGGTTGAGATAAAAAAGTCAGTGTCACGAGCGGGATTCGAACCCACGACCTTCGGCTAAATTCACCTCTGCACTACCACTTTGATTTTTTTTTAATGGCAAAAATGAGGGAAAATTCAAAAGGTGGGTTGAGATGGGAAGTTGGTGTCCGAGTGGATCGAAATCACGATATCTCAAGTCGTAGAGTAGCGGCGTATTGAGCCGAAGGTCGTGGGTTCGAATCCCGCTCGTGACACTGACTTTTTTATCTCAACCAATACCTTACATAAAGATTAATTAATTGAAAGAGGTTATTTGGTCAATCGGACCATAAAATCTAATGGATTATTTTTCTATTTTGCAATTCTATGTTAAGTCGTATGATCTCAAGTTATTGCCTCTTATCACCATTGTGTGGGTCAATTTTCTCCAGATATAAAATCGATAAAATTTTCGAGGCAATAAGTAAAGATTAGTAAGCTGTTTCTGCTAGAATAAACGTAATGTGTAACACTCAAGCAGTGCGAAGACAAGGTGATCAAGGAAGGTCCATGTCCCATTAATACCTAGATATTGTTTATATATATATACACATCCTTAATCGATGTTATTGTCAAAGTTAATTATACCTATAGCAATAGTGCACTGAATTCGAATAAAACTGTAAAAAAAAATCTGCGTAAAGTTTCAACAGTTTTGGAATTAATATATACTGAAGATGTGTTTCTACATAGATCTAGGTACGGCTATCGTCGTCTGCTGTCGCCCCGTTCAAACAATTGCCCCAATCTTATGTGCATACAAGAGGGCGAAAATATGCCGATTCGTCGATAAAGTCGGGCCCTAGGTTTCCAGAGGGAGCCGAAATTGAATCAGATGTGATATGGTTGAAAGGGGTGAGGCGTTCAATATTTAATGCCGTGTCCCATGTGAGAAAACTCGACTTCCAAAATGGCCGACTTGATTTAAACACGTGTTTCACAACGAGCGGGTGTCTTTGAAAGGCGTCATTTGGCGTCCTCTCTGCAAGCACTCCTTCATTTTTCAACGGCCTTGTTCAACACCACAAAACTTCCGAATAAGGCAGTATTTTTATTTTGAATTTATGTATTTAAATACACTTCCAATTTAACAAAACTACATTTTGTAATTTTAGCAATATTTTTATTCCGAAAATTTAAAAATCCATATATTCTCATGGTATTTTTTTCTTTTATTGCAGTTGGTGAACATAAATATATAAATATATAAAAAACTTGGCTTTTTAACAGCTCCCCTTGGTATAATTCAAAAGTAAACCCCTACATACAGCAAAAAATATACCGTATACATACCGTCGGGCATAGTGTGTAGATCGATTATAATAATTCACCTTGTATTTATAGACAGCTTAATACCAGAGAGCGAATGTTATTATTTTTTTATTTTGTACATATTTCTCCCTGATCAATATTCGGTTTCAAAGCAGTTTTATGTAAGTCGATTCAAGGCATTTTCAATCATATGAATTATTTTTTTCACATATTTTCCATGTTTCTTTAATTGTCATATTTCAATATGTATTGTTTGGATTTTTTCCTCTTAATTTGGCCAGGACTTTCGAGTCGTATTTGCCAGGCTAGAGGATCTGTGTTCGAATCGCTGTAGTTTGCAAATTAACACTTTTTAACGTCAAAATAACGCTTTTTAATGTCAAATAATCTTTTTCAATTTCGAATTAATTTTTTAAATTTGAACCATGTAATTTAACCAAGTTTTAATTTTCAATTAAAATAATTTAATTTTTAATGAACTTTTTAATTTTAAATTAATCCGCTTTTTAAGGCATTAAAATATAAATTTACGCGATGGTATGAAATGTAAGGATGGAAAGTAAAATTCCTGTATATTTGCGATTTTATTTTCAAATATAAAACAATTGGGCTCTTATAAGACCATGTGCAAATGAATCACAATCCAAATTAAAAATGATATAAAAATAAATATAAAAGCAATGATTTTTCTATTAATTCGAGGTTTTTTATATAAAATAATTATATTTAGACTAATTAATTTATATTAAAAAATAATATAAATATAATTTAATAGAATAATAATTTGTTTTTATATTTAATGTCAATTGTAATAAATTTTCTTGTGGTATATAAGAAATCATTTTATATTTTTTTTAAATTCGCAAATTAAAAAAAAATCCTTTACTTTTATGTAAATGTTAATTGCTGTAATTAATTGCTTTACGTTCTCTTACATTTTTAATGTTTTATAGAAAGGGTTAATTTGAAATTTAAAATGGTTAATTTGAAATTCAAAAAAGTTAGTTTGAAGTTAAAAAAAGAACAATTTGATTAAATTAAAAACTGTTAATTTGACATTAAAAAAGGTTACTTTAAACGTACAAAAGCTAGATTTAATTGGTTTTTTCTTATTTTGCGTATGTGTGCATGGTTAATAAAAAGCATCTGACAGCTATGTCTTTTTTATTAATTACATGGACATAATTGATCATCGACCTTCATCCTCAAATTTGTGTTAAGCTAGCAAAAATTGTTCTTTTATTTTTTCATTTACCTGTCCTCGGTACTTTTCACTTCATCTTTTCGCGCTTCCTCATCAATAATTTTTATTATCAACTCATAGGTTGAGGTACAAGAAGACATTAGTTTTACATGTTATTTTGTTATCGATCAAATTTGATACACTCTAGATTTGAGAATTTATTGAGTATGTGGTCCTTATTTATGATAACACACTCAATAAATTCTCAACTCCAGGACAGTTGTGCATACCAAACATTCTTTAAAAGTCAAAGGACTGTTTGGACAAAAATTAAAAATCCAGGATAGAGAGGATTTTAGATAATTGGACATAAGCGCAACCGACAAGCGGCTGTTGGACGAGTGGTTCTGTGTTCGAATCTTGCCATAGCCTAGATTTTTATTTGAGTTCTATAAGAAAAAAAATGAAAAAGTGTTTTTGGGTTCAGTTATTTTCGCTAAACATTTTAATAGTGTTGAAATTCCTCTGGTTTTCTCTAAATGCGACTATTTTTTTTACATTTGTTATTCCAAAAGTATTGATCATAATGCCAAAAATTAATTTTTTGGCTTTTACGTACAAAAACGGAGTTTTAATCTCTAACTGGAACAAGGATAAATTTCTTTGTATTGACAAAGCGCTCCCGTTTTGTTCGCGAACTTCTTTCGATCCAATCATGCCTATTGTCATGGTATCAAAGCTTTCACGAAAACTTTATACTAAAGGTCATCTGCGGTTATTTATTTATTTGATTTTTTTTTCGCAGTGTTGAGTGAAGATCATTTTCAACTGGCAACGATGGCCCGGGTGACTAAGGGAATTATCATTATTGAATTGACTCCACAGTCCTAATAGAAAACCCAAAGTTGACATGGAACATTTGGATTTTATGTCGCCGTTGTTTCTGTTTAAATACATTGTATCAACTTTTCGATAAATATACAATCTGAAAAATCGGCTTTTGAGATTGTCTTGATTGAATGCAAAATAGTTTGATCCCCATCTTCCGGCATGAATAGGTTCCGATACAGATCACACGGTTTTTCCTTTTTCCTCCTCCTTTCTAGCCTATGTTTCAATGAATGAAAATGAATACCCGCTATTAGAATCGTTTTTTGTCGAACACACCAAAGGCTTTTCAGTAGGACATTCCAAAAATTTCAGACCCTTTAAATATATGCTCATATATTAATGTGTCATCTATTAACGGATCACACGTTATAGACGGTGGGATTTTCAACTGAATCTAAGAGCTTTTGGGAAAATTAGTTTCTACCGTTAATTGTAAGTAAAAATAATAAACACTTGTATACGATTGAGCTTTATTATCTAGCAATTAATTAAGGGCCGGTGATGAATAAAGTAAAAAAAATTGAAAAGGCGATAGAAAACAATTTAAAACGTATATTCCTTCCTACAAACCCCTACAAAGTATATTTTTAAACTTATTTTATAGTTAATCCTAAAATCTTAGAATCCACCTTTTAATTTGATAAAGTTTAAAAGGCGAAACGAAATGATAAGAAGAAGAGCAATTAGCAGACTTGATCAGACTTAATTAATTATTGTAGAACAACGGAAGAAAGGGGCCAACTTAGCGATATATAAAAAAAATCTCCTTAGCCTATACATTTTGGCTCAATTAAGTCAGACTGAAAAGAAATAACGTACCAAATTTCAGTCGATCATATTACGATGAATTCCTTGACAATGTGCCATATTATTGAGTGATTTTTAAAAATATAAATAGTTGTCTGCTGAGAATCTAATTTAAGATTATATATACATCATATAGATATATCAGAGAATTATAGCTTTTAAGTAGGATAAGAAAAACTAATTAGTATCTTATTAAATGAAATTAGATGTATAATTTCAGGAAAATCAAAAGATTTATCCAGAAAACTAGGTTAATTAATTTGGTTTTGTTTGAAAAAGCTACTAGGATTCGTTTAAGAACCATCCAATTTTTTTAAAAATAATTTGTAGTACATTACAACTACCTTAAAGTAGGTAATAAGTAACTGTGAGCAAGGTAATTGAAACAAAACAAAATTAAAACCAAGAGTGGAGAAAACACCCATTGTTATTACTCCAATTCACAATAATATTGTTTCTTCAATTGATACGTGTGTCATTATCACTTTCACTGTCATTACCATCAGAAGATCACCTAGAAGATCTCGCGGCCATTGTCTCTTCAGTCGGCGGAGAGGGTTTGAGGGGATTCGTCGGGATACTAGGTTTCTGATGTGTTGGTTTGCGTTAGTTGGGAGGTTTTTATGAAATTTACCGTAACAGAAATGTATTTCATCTTGTACGAAAGGAATATGTAAATCTGTATGTGTGGTTTGGTTCGATACATAGAATGGAACATTTTTCGTAGTATTATAGACTGGGCAGTTTGAATGCGGTGGATATTGGAATGTTTGGCTGAACCCCACACTTCCAGTCCGTAAGTCCAGATCGGCTTAACTATGGTGTTGTAAAGCAACCTTTTATTTTTGAGGGGTAAATTAGAGCGTTTGTCAAGAAGTCGTGCAAGAACTCTAAATCGTGTCATAACCTCCTGACGTTTCAGTCTTGTGTGAGGATTCCACGTCAGGCGTTTGTCGATGTACAGTCCGAGGTACCGCACCTTGTCCGCAGTTGGGAGGGGAATATTGTTTAAGAAAATAGGGGGGGGGAGATCTTTTTACGAAGAGTGAAGGTAATGTGGGTGGATTTGTCTGTGTTAAATTTTATCCTTTTCTTTTTACACCAAGACTCTAGTAGGAAATGACAAGATCGGAGTTGCTAGAGAGAATTGCCGTATCGTGTGCAAATGTGAATGTGGTGGTTTCGGGATGAGATGGCATGTCAGCTGTGAAGCCTGGTACAGTGTAGGGGCCAGAACGCTACCCTGAGGGACACCAGCATGGATAGGAAAATATGAAGAGAGGGAATGGCCTTCGATGACTTGGAAGAATCGGTCAGCGAGGTAACTGTGCAGTACGAGATAGTAGGTGGATGGAAGGAAGCCCTTGAGCATGAACAGCAGGCCTGGGTGCCAAACTCGATTAAAAGCTTGGCTTACGTCAAGAAAGGCTCCGGAACTGTCCCATCTCAAGGGAGGATGAAATAATGTCTACCACGCGGTGACACTGCTGGACAGTTGTGTGGCGGTTGCGAAAACCAAATTGATGGTCTGGGATTATATTTTGAGAATTTAGAATCGGAAGAATTCTTTTCAGTGGGAGTTTTTCTAAAATTTTACCCGAAGTAGGTAGTAGACTTATTGGCCTGTATGAAGTAGTACATTGTGTTGGCTTTTTTGGCTTAGGGAACATTCGAATATACGAGTGCTTCCAAGCTATAGGGAAGTAGGTTGTACGAAGAACAGAATTAAATAGGTATGTAATGAATATGATGGCCTTTTTTGGAAGGTGTTGGAGAATTTTTGGGGTAATAAGATCAAAACCTGGAGCTTCCTTGGATTTTAGGTCTTGTATGGTAGAATGAACGTCAGAAGGTGAAAAAGCTTTTGGAGGGAGGGATAATAGAATCGGTGAATGTAAATATTCATTGATATGTTGTGAATAAGTACGGTCTATTATGTTGACATGTGGGGTGAACACTGGTTTCAGGTAAGAGGCAAAAGCATTCGTTTTTTCCTCATCTGACTTGGCCCAACTGCCGTCGACTTGGCGAAGCGGGGTAGATATTTTGTGGTAAGATAGAAGATTTTAGCTGCCGCCCAGAGAGATTTGTTTTCTGTTGCTAGTGATAGAGTAAATCGACTGAATCTGTCGGAGCGATATGCTTCCAATTCCGTAGTCAGCTGATGCGTTAGTTTATTCGGTTTCGTTTATCTGAAGGATAACGTGTTCTTTGCCATTCTTTACGAGCTTGTCTTTTTGATCGTATAAGGTAGCGAATATAAAGCGGTACGTTAATGTGCTGATAATATGTGAATTGTTGAATCACTGATCGATTCAGTTATTGATAATGTGAATTTTTCGATTGCAGTGTCTATTTCGTGGTGTGTTTTAAGGGGGGTTTTGAGATTTATTTTCTGTTCCAAGTGTATTCCAAATTGTTTCCAGTCTACTGGACCGTGTATTAATGTAGGTGTAGGGGCAGTTGGAATGGGATAGGTGTCGATAGTTAATAGAACAGGACTATGATCCGATGAGAGATTATTCAATGTATAAACATGGTGGTGAAGTGAAGAGATTTGGGATGTAATGAAGAAGTCTAGGAGATCTGGGCGTTTGTTAGTAGCAGTGGGCCAATATGTAGGATCAGGGGGCGATATGAAGTTGAGGCGTTGGGCGGAGAGGACACTGTGTACGACACGACCTCGTGGATTAGCTACCCTGCAGCCCCACTGTGGGTGCTTTGCATTGTAATCACCACCGGACAGGAAACGTGGGCCAATGCACTGGAAAAAGGATAGAAACTGTTGGTGGGAAATGTTATGATTTGGTGGACAATATACAGCAGCTATAGTAAAGTTGAAGGGTGTGGAGGACAATTTAATGGCCGTGTATTGTAAAGATACAGAAGATTGGCTAGGAATTAGATAATGGTTTAACGTGTTGCGAATGAAGATAGCGGTACCTCCAAATGCAATATCCATGGGATGGTCAGTCTTGTAAGTCCTGAAATTTCGAATGTAAAGATTAGATCGTGATGTAAAGTGTGTCTCCGTAACCAGTACTATGTCTATTCTTTTTTCTTGTAGAAGTATTTCTAGTTGGTTGAAGCGGGAGTTCAAGCCGTTTGCATAAGAGGAGAGTTAGAGGGTGATGAGATGGCATTAAGAGTGTGTTCGCGAAACGGGTGAGTCAAGCTTCTCAATGACGGTTGTAAGAAGAGAGNTTACCTTTAGACTGTGTTAACATTGTTAAGATTTATACCATTATAAATGAGAAAAATAAAGAGGAAATAATAAAAAAAACCTTAAACTTTTGATTTTTTCTTTAGATCTCCGGTTCTAATTTATTTACGGTGGCCAAATCCGTGTTGTTACTTATAGCATATAAGCTTCTAAACTTCTGTTAGCGTTTTTAAAGTGGAATGAGAAGATAATATGTAAGATCGTGTAAAATGAGATTATACGAATAAAAATTTATAAAAACCAAAAAACGCTTCCATATGGCCAATGTTTACAAAAATCAACGACAAAACAATTCAGATTCATTTTAAACGTATTTCAAAGTCCTTAATACAAATTTTCATTGCTAACAAAAATTAAATATTTTCTTGTAAAACCAAACCAAAGAGGGGGCTTTTTTTCTTGCGAAGTCCGTTGTCCTGAATAGACTGGTACAATTTTTCCTTTTCGAAAATGTACAACCCCTCTAGACTTTATCCAAATTCAACGTTATTACAAGCGCTTCAAACCAATATCAAGCAATTTATACTGTTAAACTATTTCAACAAAGGTTAAATTTTATGTCAGTACATGTGTGAAAAGTAAGGATAAAATCAACAAAATTTTTTTCAAAATTTTGGTTTTTTACTTCCGGTTCTAATTTATTTCTTGAGAACAAATTTGTGCGGGTAGTATATATACCTTATAAGCTTCTAAACCCCTGGTTGAATGTAAATTTTTAACGTAGGATAAGGATTAGAATATGTATAAACGTAGTTAAGATTAGACAAACAAAAATTACAACAATCAAAACTTGCTTCCACTAAAGTTAATAATTTTTTTTTTTTGACAAGCAATATACAAAACCAAAAACTGTCTTGTTTTATGCATCCTTTATAGCCCTTAAATCAATTTTTCATAGCAATCAAAAATTAATACTTTTTGCGAGTGTCCCGCCGAGGGCAAATTTTTTCTCGCGATGTCCGGTGTTCCTTTTAAAAAGTTCAGAATTTTAATGGTCTTTATCCAAATTTAACATTATTACATCCTTTTTTCAATTAATTAATATTTTATGCAAGGTATTGGTTGAGATAAAAAAGTCAGTGCCACGAGCGGGATTCGAACCCACGACCTTCGGCTAAATACACCGCTGCTCTACCGGTTGAAATAAATTGAGCTATCGAATCCCGCTCGTGACACTGACTTTTTTATCTCAACCAATACCTTTCATAAAATATTAATTAATTGAAAAATGTTAATTGGTCAATGGTATACTGTAATGGATTATTACAACCATCAAAAAAGTGAATTTCTTGTTCCTTAAGCTATGTAAGGCTATTAATATTTAATGGCATTATAAGTGTGAAAATAAGGATGAAATCAACCAAAAATACCTCAAACGTTTTATTTTATATCTCAGGTTTTAATTTATTTATGGAGTTTAAATTGGCTTTATAAAGGTTTACACAGTTCTAAGCCTCTGTAAAGTTTCGTTTAGATCGGTGGAGTTGTTTTCAAGTTATCAATATTTAGACTAATGGTACTCAACTACCCAATACAATAGAATATATTGCATTTTTTGAAAAATGTTATTATTCAGATGCAAAATGGATTTTTCATCTATCCTCTCAAAACCGTCAATTTTTCTTTCTTGTCTCAATGGAATAGAGGACCAAGGATTTTATCCACTTTGATCCTACCTTGTAATGTAAACAGGATACATAGCCCTGGAGATTTCTGATGAAAGGCTTTTGGTTAAAAAATATAAATAAATAAAAATTATATCGCTGTAAAATTGGGTGTATAGCTGAAGAAATTTAATGATCTACCCCAGTAAACATGAAGTTAAAAAAATGTGTTTTTAAAAATTATTTTCATTTTTTCGTCACGATTCACGATTATAACAGATATTGAGAAAAATCTAAAATGATTCGTAATCAGGTCTATCCCAGTGTGTTAATGTTGTTGGTTTAACGCGTTGTGAAGTCTTGAAAAACATTATCGGGTAGATTTTATAGGGCGCCCACCCCCTTAAATCACCCCGGTTCAATCGTACAAATAAACTGGGCAATAAAGCATCAGTCGGCTTCCAGGATATGAACAACCACCTGCTACAGACATCGCGGAAACGTTTTTTTTTGTTGTTTTTCCCCCCAGCTGGTGTGATGATTAGTTGCGAATACTCTCATCCCAAGCGCCACAAGTTGGGCGCGTTGGATTTCGCTTTTATCGGAAGACAATCCATTCAGGAGTCTAATTTCGTGATATTTGAATTTTTTTAGAGATAAGAGATATTTTCTTCAAGAAATAAATCTGCCAAATAAGAAAATAAATTTAATAATCAGCGTGAAAAATAAGGAAAACCGTCTCGAGTTTGGCGGACAAGATAGAAAAGAACCAGGTGCTAATTTCCACCCTTTTTTTTTTATTTTAATCAAAATTTAATGTTCAAAATTTGCCTTTTTTTGATCCGCTACTATCGGGAATGCAAGGGGGACGTCATGCCATCTAGTAGGACAGGGGAGAAGAGGAGGTCGGCCGTACTGTATCGCCCCTGGTGCTACTTTGGCCCAACTACCTTCCCTTTTGACCCTTTCAAATATTTATCAACACGTCCCATCTGTCTGTTTCCCTAAGCCGGCCTTCATTTCCTGATACCCACTATTTATTAGTACCAATTTTATTTTTTTATGATCATTTTCTCTTTCCCTTTGCATTGCAACTTACAGCCTGGGTTTTAAAATTCAAATAGCCATTTCGTTTTAAGACAATATTTTTTTTAAAAACAATATACGGAAATATTTAACAGTTCTGCAATACAAACGGTTCTTGTTTTGTTTAAAACCTTAAAATAATGGCATGGAAAACTCGCCCTTTGGGTTTGGTGCCATGTAATATTTACGACATGAATGAAAAATTCAACAAAAATTGGAATTTTTAATTAATTTACCGTTCGATTCGCTGATTCGCCAAGCGTTTAAATTCTTCTTAGAACATCTTCTTTCTAAAAATATTCCTCTTCTGATTTCGCTATTTAGAAAGAACAGAGACCGAACATTTAGTAAATTTATTTCGTTATTTGTATCCAATAAATTAATAAGTCTAAATACTCAAGAAGTATTTTATTATCTTCAAGTTTTCCTAATGAGTCGTGCACGAAAGGAAAACCAGTAAGTTAGTTTAAAATTATACAGTATTAGAACTTGCTAAGGACAGCCATGGTGTCATTACGTTTGTCCTCTTTTGAGAGGTATCCTCTAAAGAGAGATCATGTGATAACACAGTTTGTATGTGTATGTGTTCAGATAATACGCAGTAGGTGTAAATTTAGATGTACATTTTCAATGAAATTACAATTTTTTAATTTATTTTTCCACCCTAGAATTTTACTAAAGTATAATTTAACAGCTAATGAACACTTGCACTCCCAAACTTTTCACTAGAAGTTTTTTTAAATTTAATATATTTATTACCATTTTATAACATTATTTACAACATGTAATGAGTTAAATTTACAATTGGCATGAATCATGTGTCGTGAGGGGAGTTAACAACCATTGTTGTTCAGTCGTTAGAAGTAAGCATTTTTCTTTATTTTTTTCGTCTACCTTTATCTAGCCAGAACCCGGTTAAAATATGTAAATATAAAAAAAAAATCAACTGAAACTGAAATCATTAATATAAAATAACATTAGAAAGAAAATAAGATAATTTTAAGCGTAATTAGAGATTACGTACCATTTGGTATCAGGATATCTGCCGATGTATCGGTTTCTGATAACAGAGACCGCATCTGTCTCTGTTTTGCCTATTTTAAGGTGGCTGGTATAGAGTCCTAAATGTTCCTCATATCCTGCTGAGAAAGAGCGTACCTTCGCCTTATTTTCGAGAAATTAATAAATCACTTAACTTGCCTTATACCTGGTGTTATTGCCCAGTGTTTGAGCTTTTTTTCCCTTAAGCCTTTTTGCCAATTCCAAACTGTACACTCTCAGGTGCGCTTAGTTGGGGTTCTGGTACCATGGGTGAGGGGGCAGCCCCTTTGGGCCAGGTCGTTTTCTTATATACATGAGTCCAGGAACTCATGTTAAACATTTCCTATAGTCATTAGAGATGTATAGCATTCCCAGACTAGTTGGGAGCTAAAAGCATACTCGTTTAGTGTTTTTATAGCTGCATGACAGTCCGAAAGCATGTAAATCTATGTACCTTTCTATAATCTTCTTTATCAACCTTCTTCACAGAGTTGGATTGCACGGAACTCAGCTTGGAAGATCCCAAACAAGTCTATATGGTTTTGCTAGGGCGTCTGTCATCCATGGTCACTTGGAAGGATCTGTCAGAATTGAATTTCCCTCTCATTTCGTCTGACCTAACCAGATAACAAATTAGCCTGAAGGGGCAATTGTTTCATCCATGGAATCGGAAAAAATCCACCGGAGAGAAAGTGCTAAAATTGGGGCTGGAGAGTCTTGAAAAAGAAAAACTCAAGCACTGGGTCAAAGCACGATTTATAAGGCAAGATAAGAGATTATTAAATTCTCGCCAATAGAACGAACGTATTCCTCTCTTTCAGCAGGATTTGAGGAAAATTATTAGTCTTTATACCGGCCACTGATTTGATAAGTACCATCTAAAGAAGTTGGGCAAAGCAGAGACTGATATCTTGGTGTAACCTCTTTTTTTTCCTGGGGAGCACAAACCCCAAACCTTGCTACCCAGTATTCTCATCATCATCATGAACCACTCTTTTGCCTTCGAATAAACATTAATAACCAACACAACCAAAACCAGGTAGAAATTGCAGCGCTGACATTGTGTTTCTTCTTAAAAGATGGATGGCGTCTATTAAACCGAACTAAGGAACTTGGAAAAAGTGCACTAAACCAAAAGGCTGCATTTCTTGGGGGACACCGAAACCCTTCTTAGAATCCTTCTCATCATTATCCAATCAATCAGTTCAATCATGGTCAATCAGTTTTAGGAGGGTTCGATTGTTGCTTTATGTAAACAGTATAAATACGCACTAAAGCATTGTTATGAAACTGAAAGTAATTTATTGATGAATGGGCCATATTTAAAACAACCGCTCAATAAAAGTAAAATCAAAGTTGCATATTATAATTTTAAATTAAGCTCTGTTGATATAAAAATCCCGGAACCCATTAAAAGAATATTATAAAAATGAAAATCCAGGATGGAAAAGCCGGTCGAAAACGGGCGGAAATGTCATAAAGCCCTTTCTATTAAATAATCGCATTTCGTTGTATCTCCTGATAAAATTAATAACATTATTTTCGTATATTTCTTTAAATGCTGGGTGAAAGGGAAAATCTTTCATCAAGAGTGCACTTTTTGATTTTTCGTTTCAATTATCGCAATTCCCCGTTGCTGTTTTCTCCCAAAAAATAATTATCAATCGTTCAAATGAAAAATTTATAAAATCAAAGTTCGAATTATAAGTCTATAATCCCCTAAACATATCTTCTGGAATCGATATTGAACCATTTGTGAAATTTCAAATAGCTTAAGAATCACAATATTGTTCAATTTAACGATTTTGTAAAAAAATCGTGAAAAATAATTTTTGCTCAGACTCCTAAACTTTAATTTAATGGAAAGAGTTATACAGGGTGTCCCATAAACAGACGTCAATATTTCAGCAGCCTATTCTACACGTAAAATCCTACTAAAAAGTCCCTGTTTTCCTGCTCAACGTATCTCATAAAATGTCTATCCTACTGTAAAGTTTATTACATTGAAGAAAAAATCATTAAAAATCATATAAAAATATCTATTCTTTTATTTTAACCTTAAACAAATAATGTTAAAATCAGTTAGAACATGAAATTTTACTATTCTTCAAAGTTACTGTCTATAGTTTAACTAAGATTTTCTTGGTTCTGTAAAAACTGATAGATATGGCGTTATAGAAATGTTGTCCCTTCTAATGAGCTGCAACACTGCAACACATGCACTTAATTTCTCATAGGAAAAATTACTGTTTAGTTGATTGAAGGTGATTGATTATACTTGTGTTTTTGGTTACAAATGGTTTAAATCAATTTATCATTAAGATGTTCAAACTTTTATTAACAAATTATAGAAGCAATAGAAAGTAAATAAAAAAGATTCTTTGGTTTAAAATTGAGCATAAAAAAAGAAACAATTGGGTTGAGAGTTGCAAAAACTGTCAGGCTTGCATTGTTCAGAACGGTTTTTTGAATTTTGAATACTTAATTTATTTTTTTTCGTTTTTATCTTATGCTTAAATTTTTGCCAAAGATTCTTTGTGTTTACTTTGCATTAGGTTCTTTATTTTAAAAAAATTAAGAGCAGTAAAATCTGTCAGGAAATCATGTCTTGCTTGGATTCTTCAGGAAGGTGGACAGTTTGAACATTTAATGTAATTTTTTGACGATTTTTTTTATTATGTTCAATTATGTGCCAAAGATTTTTTTCTGTTTATTTTGAATTACGTTCTTTATTAAAAAAAATTAAGAGCAGTAAAATCTGTCAGGAAACGATGTCATGCTTGGATTCTTCAAGAAGGTGACATTTCGAACATCCAATTTAATTTTTTAAACTCTTTTTGTTTTTTCTTATGTTCAATTCTGTGCGTAAGTTTATTTTTTTACTCTGTATTACGTTCTTTATTTTTTAATAAAAAACAAAAAGCTTGAGGGGGTAAAATCTGTCAGAAAACTATATCAGGATTGGTTTCTTCAAGAAGGTGACATTTGGAACATCCAATTTAATTTTTTAAACTCTTTTTGTTTTTTCCTATGTTCAATTCTATGCGTAAGTTTCTTTTTTTACTCTGTATTACGTTCTTTATTTGTTAATAAAAAACAAAAAGCTTGAGGGGGTAAAATCTGTCAGAAAACTATATCAGGATTGGTTTCTTCAAGAAGGTGACATTTTGAACTACCAATTTAAATTTTTAACTCTTTTTGTTTTTTCTTATGTTCATTCTGTACGTGAGTTTCTTTTTTTACTCTGTATTACGTTTTGCGTTGATTTGTGCGATTTTTTTTACCAAAGTGTATTTTTTTTTATTAGTAATACTTTCATTATTGTCTTAATATATGTTTCAACAACTTGATGACTAATATTATAAAACCAATTGTAAATGAAAAACCAACGTTTCATCAATAAAACGTTAATTTTATAAAGAGATAACAGACTTTTGAGGAATTAAGTGCATGTGTTTAAAGCTAATTAGCATGGGCAATTTTCTATAAGAGCCACATTTGTCAATAGTTACAGAGCCAAGACAAACTTTAGACCAGAACTTAAGAAAATAAAAAAAATTTATGTTCCAACTAATTTTGTACTTTGCTTAATTTTACAGTAAATAAACAAATTCTTTTTTTTAAGCATTTGTAATGCTCATTCCATTGATACAATCAAATTACAGCAGGATTAATATTTTACGATATTAGTTGGACTTTATTTAATAAAGTTGTGAATGGTTGAACTCACCTGAAAAGGGAAATTCTCGATTAAAATTGAGAATCAGATATTGGGCAAGAGGGACTTTTTAATTCTATTTATCATGTGGAATAATAACCTCCTGAAGTATTGAAATAAGTTCCTCGCCCTTTCGAATCAATATGTGTTATCCGCAGCAACACCATACACTATTAAATTAAATTTTCTGATGTTTTTCCTCCATAATTGAAATAATTCCGAAGTTTGAATACTAGAATTGTTGGATTTTGTGAAAATCAGAGATCACTGTTCAAGTATTAATATGTGTCCAGGCTGTACGACGTGACGTTGAATTAAGGAATTTGTTTGAAGAGAGGGTTGTTTGATTGGTGTTTTTATTGAGACTTTAGCCGAACGGCCTCCATCAATCAAGATTGTTTACCTATACCGACCTGCATCCCAATGAAGGATAAGATTAACTCTGATGTTTTTCAACATAGTATAAAAAAATTCATAAATTATCCATCCGGAGGCCGGAAAACGGAACGCGGTCGCAGAAACACTTCCATTATAAAACGTCTGGCTGATAATTGACCCCTTTTTCACCTTTTTCCCCGTCACGTTCATTCTCCGCCGGCGTTAATTCCATTCATACATGCCAAATTGCAATGTTTGCACATCAACTTCCTATTGCCTTGGCCATTCCAGTAATAAGTTGGAAGGTAATATTACTGTAATCGAATTTTCTTTCCAGATAATCCAACTGGAAATTATTTTCTCATCCGACCTCTTAACATATAAAAATTTACGTCATCTGTATTAAGTTATGTAGACCTAATCACTCTAAAAATCATTGGGTACATAGTTAAAAAATTGTAGTTCTCCTTATCTACCATACAGCCATATAATTCTCATCCCAATGGAAATTTTCCCACAAAGCCTAAAGATTATGATGATGATATGGAATGTTAGGGAGCAGGTGTTTTGTATTCGCTGCAGCTTTTTGGCTTATTGTTCTCTTCCTATTTTCTTAGTTCAATCAGATAATATCCGACATTATGTTTTGGCTATTAACAGTTGCCTCAGATTCGAAGATAATATGGGTGGTAATTTTTTCTCCTCAACGCATAACCTATAGTTCATCGCAGTATATACCGATAATGTTTAAGTGTTTTTCAGATGCCATCGACCAGTATAGAACCCTATCACTCTCCTAAGTTTCGTCCTGTTTAGCTGTAACCATCTGCTGGCCAGTTTTGAGGATTCAACTATGTATGTACTAAGGGTGCTGGCGCCTATAGAACAGTCTATTTTCTACTTTTGTGTTTTGTGAACCAATTCTGATAAAGAAGACACTATGATTGACCGACCATCCCTATTACAAGTTCTGCGCAGTTGGTCTTACAAGTCCTTCTTTGGTCAATGCTTCTTCTTTGTGTTTGTTCATTATCCAAGGTCATGTCTTCGGTGAGCGGTGTCTTAATATCCGAAGATAATACTATGGCAGTTACTAATATAGTAGTAGTATATAGATAGTACTATGGGTATCTGGAATATACCCATGTACGTGTGCATTGAGATGTCAGTAACCGGTATACAGCTGTATCACTACCCAGGTTTAACCTGTCTGACCGTACCAATGTGTTTGCCAGTTCTGGTGAGGGTTCTTTAACCATTTACTATGTCTGGCACTTCCATCTAATATGTTCATTTCTTATTTCTTAATTTTAGACCCCTTGTTAGATAGAGGAGAGAGAGTTTGATCTTGTTATCCTAATTATAAGTTCTGGGCATATAGTTTGCTTGTTAATTGCCTAAAATTCCTCTGTGACCGTTACATGCTAATGCTTTCAGGGCATTTTGTTCGTCTGATCTTATGAGGATTTTTGTCAGTGTAACCTATTCTATGGTTTTCTAACGACAAGTATTGATAGTATGTATTTCAGATTGAAAACCGAGTAAGTGAAAGACTAAAGATATCACCAAGGAAGAAACTAAGGATTAAAGACATTCCTCTCTTAAGACATTACTTCCTTTCATCCATGACTTGGCAACAAGCCTTTTTGAGCTCCTGTTCGTTCATACTTTAAATCCTTTGTAGCTGTACAGTTAAATAATGCGAGGATACTAAAATAAATTAATCATTCACACAAACAAGGAAAAATACTTTAACTAAGAAAGCTTCATCGGCCATGGCAGTAGGAGCTGATCTGAGAGCTTAAGAGGGCCCTTTTTTTATCTACTACTTCATTCTATAATCCTATTTAACAGACATACTTTCTAGTCATGATTGGTTCCTCTCTATCAGCCGGTTATCGCACAGGAGTCACCCAAAGATGTATCTTTGGACCATCCGCAGTTACCCCCTGTGCGAACGATCTCATGTTTACTTTTTTCTTTTTGACTTGTATGACTTGGTTGTTCCAAGAGTATTGTCTAAAACTCTTTTGACCTCTTCGTGAAGCTTCAGGTTTTTTTCAGATCCCAAACTTAGTTGAGAGCTTCAGGCCTTAAATTTTCTTATCCCAGTAGAAATCTCAACCTCATTTACAACAGAGTGCACGATCCACAGTTTCTTTTTTGGTTTGACAATATCTGCATTGGCTGGTTCTATGTGGCTCCGGAAGTCTGTAGTTTCAGTCAGCAGTACTGCTGCCATTCTAGTCCTGAAATGATAGGTTTAGCGGTCCTGCTGTTAGTTTCTTCGATGGTCCTTGAATGAGCATATGCCTTCAGTTGAACCTTGGACTTAGTCTTAACCTATTGTGCGATGGATCTACGTTTTTGGCAATTTGGTGAGTTGCAAAATATTTCAGGACCGATAGGTGTCTTCGTCGAACTTCCCTTTGCTATTTTATCGGCCTTGTCGTTGCCTATCTGTCCTGTAAACCCTGGTGCCCAAACTAGGGTAATTTCGTAGTCCCAAATATCTGACAGGGTCTTGATGCAATGTAATTTGTTCTATAGCCGAGGACCAAGGACTTATTCTTAACAAATTGTCTGATGGATTTAAGATGGCCAAAAGGGTTCAGCACCGATAGGTGTGCTTATGTAACTTTCCTTGGCAACAAAACACTATCTCAGCCTGTTCCACAAAAAAGGTGGCACAACCTTTCTTTCTTTTTTACGATACTATGGAAAAAAATGTCTTAGTCAAGAGCTATTGTAGATTTCAGTCTGAAACCCCAAAATTATGCAGCAATTCTCTAAAAAAATTAGTTCTCCTTGAATAAAAACCTCTTGTGTTCGTTCTGATTCATGACTTTTAAAAGTTTTTGCTTTTTTGTCATATAGTCTAGAGGAAGACGTAATGTAACACCATAACGGAATGGACCTAAAGCTGACGAAATTTGGTACTCTAAATTGTAGCCTGTTAGAGATACCATGCTGGAGTACCAATAATTAATCTCCTGCTAAATCCTCAAAAGATTAGACAGCCAAGATAAAAGCATTAGTATATAAAAAATGTCCCATCCAAAATAGTCAGTGAATGCATCTTAAATGTTCAAAACTTAATTAACAAGTAAACCAACAGCCAAGAACCTATAATAGACAAGACAAATTTTGACGTCTTTGTTTTCGGAAACGGCAACATGTATGAGGGGTCAAGCCGGAGTCTATTTCCTGTTTCTTCTGGGAGAATACAGGGATGTCCAATTCAGTTTTCCCTTCACCTTGATGACCTCCCATCGGTTCTTAGTGATGGAGTCAAACTATTGAACACAAAAATAACGTTTTAAAGTAAGTAAATGACATTGTCATACTGACACTGCAGTAAGCATAAAAAAGAACGTTAACATGGAGTCATAGTGTGGTGGAACTTGTATATCAATCTTAATAAATCAAAAATCGTGGTCTTTGGAAAGTGGGGTCGATTCGGTTCATCAGATAGGTGGTTCTTCAAAGGGGAAAGGATCGAATTAGCCAATAAATACAAATACTTAGGAGTTATACTCAGAGCTAATCTTGCCATACTCTTCTATCTATATAATGGATTGACAAAAAAAAAAAAAAAGTAGAAGTGGACGAACTTCAGAGGAGCCAGACTTGGCAAGATTAAATAATCCTCACTAATACTTCAAATAATAGCAGACCATCTCTTTTATTCTTCTTAACAAAAATTAAAGAAATTAAAAAAGCTGTTGGACTGGATATTCCATAGTTTGAAAAACAACTTCTTTATACTCCTTAAAATAATCGTTTGCTAATCGGTGATAATTTTGCATGTGTAAGTGTGGAACAAAGGACTGGTTGAGTGCACGTAGTAGACTCTCGCATCAATTGTAGATAAATTTAATGGATTCCCCCCTGCAAATTAATCGTTCAGCGTGCGAGGACACGTTCAAATTAATAAAATTGAAGAAAAAAACTTTTCCCAAACACTTTCCCTCTTGCCAATTGCTAAATCAAACCTCTCACCCAATTAGGGGAAACCTAATCCGAAAATTGACCGGAACCCATGTAGAATACTCTGAGGCTATTAATAATCGAAATAGGTTTGCCGAAGTTAAATCAAAATTTCCTAAATCATAAAAAAAAGAATTTTAAACAAAAGTTTATTAGTAAAATTTGGCATCGTTCTCCTGGGCCATTAATTGACGTTAGGACAGCCTCTGGAATTTATCTCGGACTGACGTTATTAAATCCAACACCTAAAATCGGCATTTGAACTGGAACTAATTGGTGAACTGCTAAAGTGTTAATACCTTACACATTTTTACCTCAAGAGATACTAATAAAAAAAAAATTTAAAAATGAGCCTATGAACAATCAATCAACTAAAGTCTTCTAACAAAATATAATATAAATAAATTCGATTTATTCAGATGCACAATGTGATTCCTTTTCAGGTGGATGAATTTATCTGTTATCAAAATAAAAATTGAAAAAGACATCAGTGTTAGTGAACACAAGAGTCACAGAAGAAGACTATGTATTAGTTTGTCTGGAAAATAAAGCAAGTTTTCTTTCAATTAGTCCTCTATGAAATAAACTGTTTAGCTTTGATGGATTATTCTTTTATACGAATGTCAACGCTTTTTAATCCTATTCTAAATAAAAATATTTGTTTACCTCAGCAACCTTGTTACTTTGGTATAATCCAGTCTTTACTAAGATGTCAACGCGTGTTTTTCGCATAATTTCGTTTTATGAGTTTCAACTCGGAACGGTGCCAGACAGCCAGAAATATGAACGATGTCTGGGGTGATGATAGTGAGTGAGAGCACAGTTCAGAGATGGTTTAAAAAATTTCTTCAGCCTTGAAGACAAAGAAGATCGTGAGAGGATTTCTTCCCTAGATGATGTCCTACGAGATTTGTTCGAAGAAAATGCCAAAACAACTGTTCGAGAACTTGTGGGGAACCTGTCAGTCAGTTAATCGATCGTCGCTGACCACCTTAAGGCAATTGGAAAGGTTAAAAAGCTCGAAAGTTGAATTCCTCATGCATTTATCGACTGCTAAAACAATCACGTTATGAACTTTGCTCAACGCTTGTTAGTTGAAACAAAAACAAACTTTTTGTTGATAGAATTTTTAGTTGTGATCAAAAGTGGATTCTCTACGATAACATTCTAGACAGTGGCTCGACAAAGGAGAAGCAGCACTACATTTTCTAAAGCCCCAACTCATCAAAAATAGGCGATGGTGACCTTCGGTGTGCTTCATTTAGGTTGATTTACTACAGCTTCTTGAATCCTGTCGAAACAATCAATCCCGAAATGTATTGCTGTCAAAATGAAGCAATGCAGCAGAAATTGGTATTAATGAAGCCATTTTTTGGTCAATCGTAAAAGGCCGATTATGTTACACGACAACGCACGGCCCTTTGTCTCACATGTGACAACGAAAACTGCTGTATCTTGGTTATGAGGTTCTGCCTCAGCCTCCCAATTTTCCAGACCTCTCACCTACCGACTACTGATTTTTTACCTGGACAACGTTTTAAAAGATAAAACATTTATTGAATAAAATTCGTTAGAACATAAGAGTACAGGATTTGCTAACTCACAATTCTATTCAGAGCGTACAGAGAAGTAGTCATCACGTCGGGAAAAGTGGGTTGGGAATGATGGAGTTGTATTTTCATTAATAAAAAATGTTTAAATAATTTATTTAATTGTTTTTTTATAACCGTAAACCTGCATTATTTTCCGGATAACCCAATACTAGAAAAAAATTGGAAATGTTTTTATAAAAATCACTGGGTAACCTTAGAGGTGAAAATACACAAACAAAGAATGATAATATTTAAAATAAAAAAAATAAAAACACATTATTTAATTAAGATGATTTCTTTTATTGAACCACAATAAAAAATATACTTTATTTAAAGTAATTTAAAAAAAAGTTCTTTCGTTTTTAACGTCTTGTGTTTTGTAACGATGAAGTGAGTAGTTGAGCTTCCTGGCTGGCTTAAACCACGAGAGTAGATCGATTTTGTTCCACGCCGTGTCATCAGGCCCTGAAAGACAAAAAGTGCAAGCTGAAAAAAAAATGGCAAAGAAATTCTAATCGACTTTTTCCCCCAGTATGGGTTGAAAATAGGGGGCTAAGCGTATAGGGAGGGTGTGAGGCATTATATATTGATTAGTAAGATGAGCTGAGATGGTGAAAAGACCTAGGCGGTTCAACAACCACGAGTCTGTTTTATCCTTAATCGTAATAAAAAAACTAATTAATTTTTAATTAAATACATAAAATATTATATAAGTTTCACGTATTTGTGTTAATACGATTGTTGTAATTATCGATAGGTAATGAGGCTCGTCAAAAATATCGCACCTTTAAATTTTTTTTGTAGTTTTGTACCTTAACTCAAGGTTTTATTTATAATAGTATTATTTGATACATGAGAACAATAATGCGTGTAAAATGACTTAGATAAATAGACTTCCAGTCTCTCGGTACCTTTTACTGTACCTTCAACCAGAAGCGCAACGCTCTTCATTAATTATTACTTCATCCTAAAATCCTATCAGTCCGATAAGTAGTTAGGAGTCTCGCAAGGCAGAATTGGTCCTATTTTTTATTTATACAATGCAGCCATTCCTTTCAAACCCGATACAATCAGTTTCAATGGAAAATAATATTAAAATATTTACAAGAAAACTGCAACATTAGGAGGAAAATTAAAATAAATTAGCATTAATAGTGGAAGACATCTAGCAGGCTTAGACATATTATGATTAGATAGAATTCCAATTGATATAAAAACTAAGAAATTTGCACGCTAAGGAGATATTGGTTCTCCCAATATATCCGCAAAAAATTTAGAAGACGCCCCCATGCATATACCGAAACGAGTCTTGCTCAGGGCAACATCCTTCGTCCTTTTCTATATTTAGTATAGCAGTAGCAGACATTCCTATCAATTCAGTACGAATAAGCGACGATACCGCCATCAGTTCAGAAAAATAAATGATACCCTTGAGAAACTTCTAAGACCATTTCTATTTTTTGGAGAAATGGTTCAAGAAAGATCAGACTCCACAAGACATACCTATCCAATAGGTAAGCTATTACCAAGTCAAAGTAGAAGCCCATCTGTCCTCTTTCTTCCTTGTCGGAGCTGAAGTCCCGCAATCGATCCTATCTATCCCGATACAATACTCGTAAAACACGCAGATGTTACAGCCATGCTTTCCGCAAGCTCAGACGAAGTGGTCTTCAGAAACTTGAGAACCTTTTCTGTTTGGAAGACTGGTTCAAGAAAGAGAAGTGCAAACTCATGAAACCAATTCTAAGCAAATAACCTTCACTTTCCTCCTGTCTACTACAACTCTCTCCCAGCAACCAATGGGGCGTTTACATGGACAAAAAACTTGGAACCACTGTCAACTGATTAAACCCTCACTGCAAAACAAACACTGAAACTTGAACTGTAGTGTTCAACCAATCCAGTAGCTGCAGTCAGTCCTTCGTATCTAGCCTTACAATCCACACAGACTTTCAAATCCTATGTAAAACCCTGGACGCTTGAGCCTACCCTCCAATCCAGCACGTTTAATCCTAAACTCTTCCCGAAAATCCTCCAAGGCGCCTAAAGTGCCAATGACCTCACGATTTCCTTCCGTATTGAGGAAGGTGAATAGTTTTGTGGTAGAAGTCTAATTAATGAATTAATAATTAAATAACATAATATGATAAATAAAACAAAACGAAAAAGTTGTAGTTTAAAAAAAAATCCAGAAAGATCCAGCAAGATTGATGGAAAGTTGTCTTGCCAATGGAAAAATGATGCAAACTGCTTCCTTTTTTATTTTTCTGAATCCTTTGTTTTATTGCAAGTGATCTCTAGAGAGTTTTTCGACTAGCCGGTAATTATGTACGGTTTTACGACGTATTTGTATCTTGTTTTTGCAATTCAAAAATAAGATAAATATTATTAATAAGGGAATCGTAAAAATGCACGTTGTGAGATGATCCGAGACGATGGTGCACCGACTCCTTCAGCGCGGTTAATGCGTTCAGTAACACGTTTTAGGTCAACCCTCTCGTAGTGCTTTTGTTTGAGATGTACCATGAACTGGTCCGTCCTGGCAGAATGGTGGTACAGCGCACATAGACGTACGAGACGGCTAAGGCCGGGACATCCCAACCTCCGGGACTTAACCGCCGATCCGGCCCGCTGACAGTAAGAATGCAATGAAAAACATAATTTAAAGAAGGTGGTAGCGTGAATGGGCCGGATCGACAGAGAAACTCCCGCGTATTACAGAGCACTGTTCATGGGTAGCCTTCGGAGAATTTGACACGTAGAAGAAGGGTCATCCTCTCCAGATTAAGAATATGCCATGCGAGGTTGACGCATGGACGCTTACTTTTGAGCCAAAGACCGCGTATTTGTCCGGCATACAGAGAAAGGTTGTTCGATGTGTCCCACCTAATGGAAGGGTGCAATTACTTGGCTCTATACAAAGAGCGCGCGGGAATGCCAACCGTTTAAGAATTGTGCTTAAGCACGGAAGCGAGTATTTGGGTCCCCTGTTCCGATTCTTAAAGGAAACGGGGTTGTTCTATTGTTTATAGTAATAATAGTCGTGCTGAGAGTGAATGTATTTATTAGCGTGAATGTGTGATGTGAGAGGTTTGATGGTGGAATATCGAACACCCCCATCGACCCTCAATTAGGTTAGTTGTATAATATGTATAAAGAGTGATGGAGTAATAACGAGTATTCCATCGCTCTAATGGAAAGAATGATATGTAATAGGAGTGAACGCATTTAAGAATGAACGTGAGTACGAATGGTTGCTGCGTTGGGAGCTTGATTGACCAAGCTGTTGACAGCACCCCCCCCCCCTGGGCCGAGCCCAATTTCGTTGGCTGGACGGATTTGACTGAAGTCTACCATGGACTGCGAACACCCGGGTGGGTGATTCTCGAATCTGCCGGCAATTAATTGTAAATAGCAAAAGCTGGAATTGCCGGTGGACTACTACAAGCGAATAGGCTCAACTCGAGACATGCTTGTACGTACGTACGTGCATGTGCGGAATTGAGCCTGTATAAATCCAAATCCATATTAATCATAAAAATATATAAAATGTTCAAAGAATAATGTAAAATAAAAACTTTTTCCAGAAGAAACAGATAACTTGAAAATAGAACAGGTTGGCCAAAGTCGTTAAATTTTCTTCAAAAGTGTTAATTTGAAATTAAAAAAGGCTAATTGGAAGTTAAAATTTTTTAATTTGAATATGATAGTTTCCCATAATTTGAGTCACCTTGTCCTAACTCGTTTAGTCTGTGAGAAACGTTCGGCCTGTAGTTCGGTCGTTAACGATCATTTCTTGTCCGCTTGTTCTCTCTCGTTTTTGACAAAAATCACCCTGACATGATTCTGAAGATGGCGAGAAGGAGCAACCCGTTTGACAGACCAAACCAGAAGGATATGATCGATAATCATCTTCGAAAGAGAATAAATGTTTTTCTTTATTGGTGATCAATGTACAAAACCATTTTTTTAATAAACATTTTATGAACTATATGATCATAATTGTCAATATGATTTATTAATAATTTTTTTGGTGTGGTGGGAGGCTTTTGAGCTTGGAAAAGAAAGAAAACCCGAACGATATAAAATTCCAAGTTTAATGCGAACGTAGAGCACGGGGGCGGATAAATTTTTGAAATTATTCTGATGTCTGTTAATGAGTATAAATAATTGAAGTATTTTTCACATGGAAAACGTGGAGTATTCGAGGAAAACTGCGATGTATTATATACATCCCTATAAATAATGCCATATGACAAGAGTGTGCAAAGGGAAAGACGTAAAGGCGCGTTTGTCCTGATTTCAAAGGTCACCTTTTAACCAGTTTGATTCAAAGTACCATTTTTTCATGTCTTTGAAAGCCTTTACTATCTTTTTGACGCCATGGGAGTAAATTTTTAACAATTCCCCCTTCCACAGGACCTCTTTTTTTCTCTAAGTGTTTGGCATCGTTTGAAAGAACTTTTGCTGATTATGTTTGCCGCGCGTCTACCTTTGTTGAGTCGGTAATTTGTAAAAAAGAGTTCACAATTGTTAAGTGGTCACGGTCGAGCGCGCACTGTGAAATCTTTGTACTTTTCGCCCTGTTAATGGGGGCCCAGAAGAAACGAGACTTTACTTCTCTCTCTCTCACTCACTCTCTCTCTCTCTCTCTCTCCCTCTCTCTCGTCCACTTTTTCCTTTTTTTTCTAAATGGGATGAGCCCCGGGCATTTAGTGTGTTATCCTGGGGAACAAAGTACGGCAAGGCATTAATTGCAAATCCTTGGTGCATATAGATACAGGGAGGTGGGGCCGGCTAATATATGGTTATCCACGGCTCCTTTTTCACCCCCTCATTTCCTACCCTTTGTTTATTCCACTTTAGGGATTTTTTTGCTCCCCTCTCGGGGTCGGCCATTGTGGGACATGCGCGAAACCTTCGCTGCACAAAAAAAAAATCCCAAAGAGCGGTGCTGTGGAGCAGGTGGCCCTTAATCACACGTCTTAGTCGCTAAGATAAACCTGCCCCACCAGATATAACTCGACCATTATAAATTACAGCTCCCTCGACAATACCAAAGTGCAATTTTTATACCAGGTTGGGAAATGAACGAGCCACCTAAGTGATACATAGTTGAGCCTTATATTCTCATAAATTTCATTTATCTAGTCACCCTTATAATGACCCGGAGCCTTATCTTCCCGGTAAATCAGCTAAAACCTAACATTAAGAAAATATTGTTTCGATAACGCCGAAAGCCTCGATTTCCTTTTAAATCGAACAAATTCGAAATTCCTTTTATTCCAATCTTTGTTTACAAATTACCAACGCAAGCTCACTGACTCGGCGTCCCAAAAATATTTCTTTATAAAGTAATGAGAACATTTGGAAAGTTACAATTAATTAAGGTTTTTCGTTGAGATAAAAAAGTCAATGGCAGGAGCGGGATTCGAACCCACGATCTTCGGCTAGATACACCGCTGCTCTACCACTTGAGCTATCGTGACCTCGATCCACTCGGACACCAACTTCCTATCTCAACCCCACCTTTTGAGTTTTCCCTCCTTTTTGCCATTTTAAAATTGTTTAGGAAAAAGCTTTCTTAATGTAGCAAAAGGACCTAATAATATTGTTAGACTATGTTGTCTCTGCTTGGAGGGTGATGAGGTCCTGCAGCAGGAGGGTTTTAAAAAAAGGTAAAGGAGGTTGCGTTGCGGATTGGCAAAGGAATTCCAGAGATTTGTGGCTTAACCTAGGAAGGACTGTTCAAATGAATGGTAGATGTTATGAACAGGAAGGAATAGGTCATTGGGAAACGAGGGGGTGTTAAGATTAAAGATTAAAGATGTGAATTGAAGTAGCTGGAAAATGTGTTTACGGATTGGTAAAGGAAGGAACCTAGAAAATTATTCTTGCGGAAGGAGAGATATTGCAAGGATAGGTCTGAAATACAAGTTGAGATTCTGGACATTCGAGGGGGGGCCGAAAATAAATCTGACACAACAACTCATCAATCTTTCAGACTTCTCTTGTTCCACCGAAAGTCCACCATAAGGACAAACAGTTTACGAGTGGTGAAAGGTAGAAGAAGCCAGGACCGGCGGAATCGAATGAGAAATGCAATTGGGAAATTTGTTGTTTCAAGGAGAGATTTTGGTCGAAGGTAAAACCGTGGTTTTTAACAGAGCAGCAGACGGAAATGGACTGGTTGTTGATGTTGAAAGGAGGGATGTTGGTTGGTGAATTATTTAAGGAGGTGGCTGGATCCTAAAACGATGGCTTTGGACTTCCTAGGATTTAATCTGGATGTTTTTATGTGCCCATTCGTTTATGGAATTCAGATCTTCCTGGGATAGCCAAATGTAGGTCAAAGGGATGGAAGGATTTATAAATTTGGGAACCGTCGGCATAGAGGTGTTAATCGCATTGCTCAATGAAGGGAGATCATTGATATAAATGCTGAAGACGTGAGGAACACCTGAAGTTAAGGGAAGGAAGGATGTGTGGGCGTAAATAATAGAATCTGCTTGAAAGCGGAAGGTAAGGAACGAGTAGAACCATCGGATGGTACTGTTGGAATAGGCAAAGGATTCAAGTATGGACAGGATTTATGAGTTAAATATATGCGTTGGGAACTCTCAACACGACACAGAAGAATGACTCATCTACACAGAAAACAAACATTTTGAGCCCTGAAGATGATCTCAATAAAGATCGAAACGTTGGCACGATAAAGAAAAGGTTTTCTAAAACCTATGTTACACCAGACCGCATCTCACGATCTCACTAAACACCACACATTTATATAATTTGTATTAAAAATATTAAAATACACAGCATTAATGTCAGAGACATCACCCGACTTATGTGTTTTTTAAGACATTAATGATAATGAAAAATCAGGAGCATATTAATAAATTAGTAAAAACCAATAATAAGGCAAAGTTTCTCTGCTGATTTTCATAATCAATTATATGTCGCCGAAAGTTCTATTTTTTATATGCACCAAGTTAGAAGTTTATATTTAAATTAAGGAAATGTTTTATAAAAATTGCCCTTGCCTGGCTTTTCTTCTTTAAACTTCTATCAATTGATCATAAGTATGGGACAAATGTATACCGTTCAGAGTAAACAAATTTTTCGATTTTTCAAACGACATTTGTATTTTTGGAATTTACCATATAACTGTATATCGCCAAAATTTTTAATTAGAAGTGTAGGTTTAAGTTAAGAGAAATTTATTATAAAATTGCCCTTGTCCAGCTTTTTTACATACTCACCCCCCCTTCATCATTTCTATTAAAGGCTTTGTGTTAGCGGAACTAAAGGCAGCTACCTCTTCGTAATAAATTGCAAAGCCACATATAATATGTCAACCCAAGTCCATAGCAAATTTAGCAGTCTTGGTTTATTATCAGTCAGAGTTTGGTATGATAGGTGTTGCAATAGGGGTGGGGAAGATGGTCCAGGGTTTTATGGAAGCATGAAAGCATTTGTATCGACTTCTAGAGGATTCGAGGATGGTAGCTGAATGGGGGCCTTCTAAATCTAATTGCTGTGTCAGTAAACCTTGCACGCAAAATGCCTTGGACAAATTCCAGTGTCTTTCAGGCTGAGACAGTGGCTATGGAACACTGCCTGGGAGATAAAAAGGTTGGTATTACAAATAAATCAAGTGAAACCTCCAACAGTCAAGCGGCACTAAAGGCTCATCTCGTCGGGAATGAAGTCCACAGCATTTTGGCTATCAAGACCCTGCCAGACATTGAGGAACAAGGCAGAGGGGATATGAGGGAACTGATAAATCGACTAAAGATCGATTAGGACTATTATCTCCCCTAAACCCTTTTGCGTTATAACAAAAATCTGTGTAGGACTGCAGACAGTACCGTATGAAAAACAAGCCTGCCGATATTTCCAGGAAGAAGAAGAATAAGCTGCATATGTCCTATGTTGTTAAAGCCTGTGCATGTTGGAGGTCCCTAATACTGGCAGAGGAATAACCTAAGCCAGGCATAAAAACAGGAACCTTTAAGAAATGTTTGGAATGGATAGTCGAAAGAAAAGACTGATCTATCTATAAGAACTTGAAGGTAAGAGAACACATATGACATACTTGAGTTATTTGGGAGAAATTGGTTTAGAAGGAAGGGAAATTTGTATAGGTTCGTTTAAAATTCGGAGAGTAGACCCAGTCGTATCAGAATCTAAAATGAAAATATTTTATATATTCACTAATTTCGTGGTCCGCTTGACCAATTAATATAAGACAATTAATTAAGGTTTTTAGTTGAGATGAAAAAAAATGGCAAAAGGAGGGAAGACTCATAAGGTGGGGTTGAGATGGGGAGTTGATGTCCGAGTGGATCGAGGTCACGATAGCTCAGGTGGTAGAGCAGCGGCGTATCTAGCCGAAGGTCGTGGGTTCGAATCCCTCTCGTGCCATTAACTTTTTTTCATTTCAACTAAAAACCTTAATTAATTGCATATTTTATATATATTGAAATTGTAGTGATCCGTCGGTTTGTTATACCGGGAGGGACGTGTGAAGAAAAGACTAAATGCTGGGTTTACCATGGTAGAAGAATAAAACTATTTTTCCTCACTGCAGAATGAAGTTCGTAGATTGAAGATATGATGTTCGTTGATCGACCTGCAGATAAACTATGTACGGTTCCAATCTTCGTAGTGGTATTAGCCGTGTGAAAAAAGACTAAATTCTGGGTTCATCATGGTATCAGAATAAAACTATTTTTCCTCACTGTAGAATGAAGATATGAAGCTCGTTGATTGACCTGCTGATAATCTATGTAGGGTTCCAATCTTCGTAGAGGTCATTAGGCGGTTCTATCACTATCACTATCCTTTCTTCTTTTACCACGGTGAACCCAGCATTGTCTTTTTTCACCCGTCTACTGTCCTCTACGAAGATTGGAACACTAAATAGATTATCTGCATGTTGATCAACGAACAATACATATTTAAAAAAAGTATAAAAAAATAAAGAATTAGGTGTAGGTACAATTTCTGTATAAGAAATTCAAAGTTAAGTTCATTGGTTAACATTTGAGAGTAGGATTTCAGGAGATCAATCTCACAATGTATGGCCCTTATGTTTCCACGACCACTCAGGAATGATTCGAATGTTCTTAGCCTAAATTATGTCGATAATTACCAACATAGTTGTCTGGTTGTTCTCTATTATGTAAGAGAACAGTGGTAGTATTTAAAAAAACTTAAAGAACTGTAATTATAAATGTATATACCTCGGGAGGTATTGGACGTTGTTGGTGTAAACACACAAACGCGATATATCTCTGGCGAAAGCCGGTTGCAAATGTTTCGGGTTAAACAATACAAGTCAGTAATGAGTTATCCCTCAGGGCTCGGCCGGAGACAAAAGGTACGGCATTTCGCGCGGTTAGAAAGAGGAGGGAGGAGCGGGAGCGAGGAGAAAGAGTGAGTGAGTGTGGCAGGAACAGAAAAAGTGGGATTGACCGGACGGGGGCGAGGCCGAAACAAAAAAGGAACCACTGACTTCCTCTTCCTGGAGAATGAGAAAATTCTCAACTGAATAACGTAACCGGGAATCTAGCTGCGAAGTGAAACAATACACAGAAAAAAAGGAAATTGTTGATACAAAACACTACTAAATAATATAAACTACATGCTAAATTCTGATTACAATCCATAATGCTTGTCTACTTGTATTTTCGAACAGGCATTAATAAATTATGGTTAATCAGTCACAAGGCACCAAATAAAAAAAATCCCCCGGTTGTGACTGAATTACTTATCAGTCCTAAAAACCACCCTATAGATATTTACAATTATCACAATCATGGAACCCAAAAAACACGTGCATAACGTAACCTCCGATAGACTCCTTCCCTTGATATACAAGAACCTTGAAAAACTCCTCCGTCTTTATACCATCGTTCGGCACCACCTCATTTGAGGTTAAACAGCACTGGTCAGTCCATCTCGACGTTGCGCAAGTATTCGATGGGTTATGCTGGGATGCTGTGTTATTTCAAACGCATCCTTATTAATATCAGACAGCCAAGGTAAAAGTATTAGCAAGTATTATATCACATCCAAAATGGTAAAATGCAACAAAAAATTGGGACATACAAATCAATTCGGGGTAATGGACAAGAAGATAAACTGTGCAGAAAAGGATATCCGAGACTAAATACCCAGAACCTACAATTGGCAAAACAAGATCAAACATAGAATCATCTATCTAAGAATGGATCTACAAAGAACAAAGGAGTATTAATGGAATCTAGATGTGCCAGACGTAGGAAACTAATGGTTGTTCTTTAACCTCGCCAAAATTGGCGATCACATTACCATGGTTAGACAGGATAAAAGCCATAGGAATGATAAGGCACTATAGGTCATTTGTATCTGAGAAAACACCTACACAATATGTTCAACGATAACCTCATAAGTAATGTAAAAAGAAGAAAGTAACTGCCACTTTAATTATCTTAACCTTTAAAAACCTCTTAAGCTCTAAAAAGCAGACGGAATTTTGGGGGCACTCCATTGATTTTTTTTTCAAGCAACCGTACTCCGTAACATTCACCAAGTAGCAATAATTTTAAAACTTCCAGCTAAAATCCTCATGAGATCAGACAGCCAGATAAAAGACCAATTGGCCAGAACCTATAATTAGGATAACAAGATGAAACATAGACTCCTCCATCCAGAAGGGTTCACATAAACAAAAAATGACGAACTCCAGAGTCGTCAGACATAGTAAACTCATGATTACTGAACCCAAACCAAATCTGGCAAACGCATTGATACAACTAAACAGGGCTAGATGCAGGCTATGGTATCTGAGAAAATACCTATACAACATGTTCAACAATGAACTCATTGGTTATGCAACAAAACTGCCATAAAAACCAAGGCCATGAGTGGTTGGACTTAAAGCAGACGGAATATTGTGATACTACATGGATTTTTATTATTGCAATTAAAGCTAGTCACATTTACCATGCAGCAGTCGCAATAATTTACTAAGAACAGACAGCCAAACAGTCCTGAAAGCATCTGCACCTGAAAAGGTGATATCCCAAATCTACAAGACCTGGGAAATCATAACAACCTGACAATATCTAGGGTGTAAGGGCACTTGGAGTAACAGGATCTGCAAGACCTATAATTGGGATAAAAAGACAAAACATAGAATCCTCCATCTCCAGGGGTCCAAACACCAAAATTGACGATAGTGATAGTGATAGAGATGGATATCCGAGGTTATATTTCATAGAGCGGTAGCTTCGTATTCGAAAATGATATGGGTGGCTAAAATCCGACGAACTACTGAGGCTCAAGACATAATAAATATATACAGTTAGACAGGGTAAAACTGGAGGAAGAAACGGCCACTCATATCACCTTCAAATGCGACGCAACGGCACAAAGGAGACATAAACTTTCAGGATGACCAGGGAAAAGGAATTGCATTCACAATAACTTTCTTTTTGAAAAGTCACTTCAATTTAACTAAGGACCTAGAAACACATTAAGCCACCAGATTCCAGTGCTTGGTAAATACCACAGCTCTGTCTTCCTAATATCCTCACGACCAACCGCTGATGAGAACCCGTCTCCAGAGGACGAGTCCTAGAAGTCCAAGAAATGAGCCTTAATCGGCTTCAGGGGTGACCTCCTATTTAAAGTCAAAGCAGCTTCCTTTCCATGAGCTTTGCACCTTTCCGCCCCTGATCTTGTACAGCTTCTACCATCATATTTCAGCTCGCAGAGTTAAAAGTTTATTTTTTATACAATGCTGCCCATAGCAACGATTTCCCTGCTGGACGGGACGTTTCTTACATCCCATATCAACCATATCAACTACTGCCGAGTTTGTTTGAATTGTATTTAATAATGTAATTAAAACAATAAATATTTAAAGAAAGGGGTGATGAAAGTATAATTCCACTGCAATGGAAAAGTGCCTATATGAGTTAAACCCAATAAAGAACGGTTCAGCTGGGATTCTTGCACACTGTTTAATAACCAATGGACCTAGCAGCTCGAGTCAGTTGAACTGATCTAAAGAAGTAGGAAAAGTACGATCCACATAGCTACAGAGTTTTTGGAAAATATCAAACCCCCGCTTCCTATCCTCAATAACGTTAATATACCCTTCGTCCTTTAGAAAATTTGATCCGTCCCAGCTTCCTCTAGTTACGATCCAACCTTTTCTATTATCCTAACCGTTACTTCAGCAGTGAAAGTGCCAACCTAGGCTGGTTACTCAAAAGATGTGACAGGAGTAGTGCTGACCGTATTGGCAGTGATGTTACCTGATGAAGGTAGCAAGCACAAATTTGCAAGAAGTATAAATGGGTGTCCATTCAATTATCCTTCTCAATAGTTGGAATTTTATATTTATATTTATAATAAAATCCTCTGTTGTATCCTCGAAGCATGTTTCATGGACTGAAATAAGTTTGAACCCTTTGGCAATAGCATTACATTGTATTTGTTTTATTCGAATTTTTTTGTTCCACTTTCAGGTCCGATCAACTTTTGCATTTGGACGTTTGTTAAATAAATAGACCGTTCATTTTGTTTGCTGGGTGCAAACGGATATAGGAGTTTACTACGGCTAGCATCGAGACCAATCTTCTTTCACAGCTAATCAATTTGATTTCATCCAATATCGAGTTTTTATGTTTCGATCAATTTGTTTGTTTAATGATGAAAAGGGTCTAAATGTACTGAATTATAACGATAAATAGCCAGAGTAAAACACACTTATCCTTATCAATCATTGAAATAAAATTTAACCAAACTCCTACCCTTTATTCCTAGTCTCATAAGACCAAAAGATCAATCATCATTATACTTTGTTTTCCGCGTAACTTTCTTCGTTCGGTTTCATTTCGTAGCACTCACTCTTCATTTAGGCGGAAACCTTTTTTTTTACCACCGCGTTTTCCCGAGGAATAAATAAAATATTAAGCTTTTGTGATAGACGTGTATTTTTTTCTCCATTTCTTTTACTCAAAAATTCGAGACATTTTGGTGATTTTTTGTCTTTTCATTCTTCCAAATTCGAAGTAGACCAATAGAAAATAATTTTTGATGGATACTTCATGAAATTTAGCTCTTTGATTAGGGCAGTTGTGGCAGTTTTTACGAGAAGGTCTAGGATTTTCGATACAAAAATAAAACCAACCAATCAAAATAAACGTAAAATAAAACTACCATAAATTATTTTAAAAAATCCGAAGATGGATATGATTAACGAGTTCGCAACAACAGATGTCATATAAACCCTCAGGGTGCCGGTGTTTTTGAAAAAAGGCCCATTTTTAAGTATGTCGGGTTCGAATGCAGGGCCGCTGCTGGCTGGATTCGAACCCGGGACCTTCACCTTACAGTGATGAACGCCGTGTCAACGCCTAAACCGTTGCGGCCACCGACGCCCCGGATTCGATTATTATCCTCGTGTAAAGCAAAAGATCTCTTTCGCAAACTCTAAGGGTTTATCTAAAAAATTTAATATTAATAATAATAACGAGACTACCTTCTCGTTTAGGGAACCATCTGATATTTATTAAAAAAACGAGGAAAAAAAGAATTCTGTAATCGGGCTTTATTTACTTCTGCTTATTTAATGATGTGGGCGAGGGGGCCGTTCCTCATCAGATAATATTGGAATTTCTGAAGGCAGAGTATTTTCTCTCGAAGTCTGTTATCTGAAAATTAAACAATATCTCGATATTGTTTTACGGCTAAGCTCTTAATTTTTACCACGGGACTTCGACCATTGAAAGCTTACGTATAAGGTCATACATAACAAACAGAGATTTTTAGATTAAACATTTTGCTGTATGATGCCTATATGTACTTAATTATAATAAATAATTAATGCTTTAAAGTGTGGTCATTATTAATGTCACCCCTTGGTTTTCTCAAAAACCACTCATCGTAAAAAAAAGGTTCTTTTTTTAACATAAGCTCAACTTGGGTTACCATTTCAAAAAGCAGTAATATTGCTAGTTTTGAAAGCAGAATTTATTTAAAAAATGTATTAATTTTGTTTCTTGGTTGAATAGTTTTTGAGAAAAAACTAGAGGGTGACACTACTAAGTTGCCAGCATGAATAAAAATCAAGTTGCACAGAAATTTAGAAAGTAATATTATAACAAATACTCTGACAGCACGAAGAAACGTACTTGTAATCACCGATTTCAATCCAACTTTTTTGATGATACTAGGTTGAAAAATGTTATGGATGTGACTGAAAGTTCGTCCCAAAGAGCACTAAGAACCAACAAATAAATTTAATATATATTTTAATATAATATATTTTTTAATATTATTTTCTGCCTGTTTTGTGAATTTATTTCAAGCTGATTAAATATCAGTCTATATTTTGTTTTACATTAGATAAGAATATAATTTGCAAAATCGTATTAAATGAGATTATTTATTGCAAAATCCAAAAGACGCTTTTTTTTCTTTACATTTCCGCATTAGCCACTTTAGACTTTAAAGTTCGTGTGCAACAACATGTGGAGGGTTGCCATTTGGGAGTACCAAGAGGGCCACCAACCCGGACGCAGCCAACCAGCCAGGCGGATCAACGGGCTTGCCATTTGGGTATTCTCCTTTAGGAATATTCTTTCTCTATAACGAGGGTCTTAGCGGAAATGTGGATAAAAACCACTAACATCGAAATAATGTGGAAAAATCCACATCCCCCAAACCCCCGGAGCAAACTTCGCTCTGGAGGCCCCCTTCTCCAACCAGCAAGAAAACGGCAGCCGGACCGACGGCCCCCCGACACCAGCCCGGAAACCTACCCCTGATTGTTTAGAGTCATCCATACAGACTCGAAGTCAACTAGAGAAGACCAGAATAAATAAATAAATAGCCAAATAAATAAATAAATGAACTAACAAAAAAACGAATAGATAAATAACAATAACAAATCACTTAGTTAATATTTAATTCTCATATGGTTAACGCGTACTTATGTATAAATTTTAACAAACATAAGTAGATACCTTTATTTTTTGAAGCCAATAAAGTTTTGTAGTTGAAAGGCTTTTCGATGTCTTTCATCGCATACATTTTTACGAACCTCCATTCTCTTTGTAGCGCATACTTTTTGCAGATCATTATAGCATGTTTAAGATCGTCTTTCACAAAACATCTTTCACATTTGCTATTCTCGCGCTTTCCAATTTTATGTAGGTACGCGCCACAGATTCCATGGTTCGCCCAGAGTCTGGTAATTATGGTACAGTCCTTCTTTGTCATTCCGGAATTATAAAACCAAGCATACCGATTAATGTTGGGGTTTATGGATATAAAAAATGCTCCTGTGTGTAGGCTTTCGTTTTCTTTGTTCCATTTTTGATTCACCATGTTTTTGATTTGCAGCTTTACCTCTTGGAGGGGAATAGGAATATCTAGAAGCTCACCTTCATGAATAGCCCGCTTAGCCAGGCCATCAACCACCGTGTTACCAAAAGACGCGTCCAAGTACTATAGGAAGTTCTAAGCATCCTTTACTCCTCCTGGTTTTGTTGGACGTGGAAATAGTACAGGTAATACAGATTTATAAAATATAAATTTCCGAATTATGTTGTGATAATTATTCACTCATACCTACAAAATAGAACATTCTCGGTATCCATGAATGAAACCCTGTTCAGACATTTCAAGATAGCAGCTGGAGTGCCTCAGGGTCACTTATTGGCCCTATACGTTTTTTTTTAATATAAATCTTACAGTGTGTAACAGAAATTGCCACCTGGGAATGTATGCAGATGACATCGCTCTCTACAGCTCATCAGATCAAATCAGCTGCATTGTTAAACATCTGAAACATCAAGATCTATACATCACGCACATATAATGGTTTCGCGATCAAGGTTAACAGAATGCAAAATTTCCTCACCTTCGCAGATTGTCTTCCCTCGTTGTTCGAGTGAAGGAACCAGTTTCCCTCAGCCTCTGCTGAAATCGTTGGAAGGTGCGATCTGCAGGAACGTCTCGATGTGGAAAACTAGCTTGGTATTCTCCCCTTGCAGCAGTAGTTTTACCGTTGCAATAACCGTAAATGAAATGCATATCAGCAAGATGTTCATTAGGGAAAAAACGGCATATTTTAGGGAATTTGCAAAGCTTCAAGTGTTTCTAGTCATTAACAGTTACCAATCCAACATTTTAAAAAAATTCTAGATTTCAACATTTTGTTTTTCTGAATTTTTCGTGCAGAACTTTGTAATCAATTCTGCAATAGAAATAAGTTTTCTTACAGCAAATTTAACGTTTTTTCAGGTGGCACAAATCAGATTTTTCTACAGTCAGTAATTCTGAAGTTTGTAAGCAATTTAGTGGACCCAAGAATTGAAACTTTTTGGTGCATATGGTGCAGTCACCCTGTATAGGGTATAGGGTGTATTAACTTTTACAGTCCACCCATTTAATTCGGAAACGATTAACTTTAGCAAAACATGGTCTTATACAGAAATCGCGTGGTGGTAACAGATTTAACAGAACTTTCTCATCTAGCTGGGAAATGTCACTAACTTGGTTATTTTAAATAAGAACGCGCATTTTCGATTCTCTTACGATACTTTACTGAAATGCTGCAATAATATATATGTNAATTAGCTTTAATATATAAAATTAGCTTTATTATATTTATTAATAAATAAAGCTAGGGGCGGCGGTGGCTGCAACGGTTTAGGCGTTGACAGGGCGCTCAACACTGTAAGGTGAAGTTCCCGGGTTCGAATCCAGCGGCCCTGCATTCGAACCCGACATACTTACAAATGGGCTTTTTTTCAAAAACACCGGCACCCCGAGGGTTGATATAACCTCTGCTGTTGCGAACCCTCGTAAAAAAAAATTAAGTAAATTAGAGCTATTTATGTAGTATTTGTGATCAAACGAAGCGTATTACTTAAAATTCATTATTTGTACTGTTTTTTTATTAATTTTTTATGCTTAGTATATTTTTATGTGCTTTCGAAAATGTAACTAGAAGGAACAGGGAAAGCTAGTGCTCCTGAAATCGATTTCTTCAACATATGGATTGGATGGAGTGGCTATGAGCTCCTTTAAAAAATCTTAAAAACAACTTATGTATGTATAAATTTTTAGTAGTTTTTAGTATATTTTTTCCGAGCCAAAAGAAATTTTTGTCATTAATTGTAACAAATCGCAGTTTAGGGATGTTAATTTTGCCACGGCATGATCGCTCTTGAAAGAATGAAGCAGGACTGTCATATTTGTGATATTAATGTGACATTAAATATTATTTGTCTGTCTATCAAAGCCCTTAAATAAGAATTTTCATAGCAAACAAAAAATAGATGTTTTTTGGCTTTATAAGAAGCAAATTTTTCTTTGTACCGATGCCCGGTGTTCCTCTTAGGATTTGCAATGGAAGAGTGTTCCAGTAAAAAATGATCGCGCGATGAGCGCGGAATCCCCAAGCGACCTGATCGCGCGACTAGTCCAGAAGTCCGCAAGTAGCACTTGGTGTGTGTGGGTGGTTTTGTCTTGGTTTTTTTTAAGGAAGTACAATAATTATGTCCCTTGCAAATGGCTCAGTCGAGATTTTCAGCGCATTAATCCCCCTTCACTAATGAAACGTAGATCACCAAAAAGGAGAGCAGAGTGGATCAGCGATATTTTTGCGAAACTGGAAGAATTAGGAGAGTGGTCTTACTTGAAGAAAGATTTATGTGCTCCCCTCGTATTCCCCCCATTCACCAATATTACTTCAACTATTTCCGGATGGAGCAAAGTACATTCCGAATGATATTTAAAACACATCGAAAAAATGCTATTTCACCCCATATCTTTGCCTGGAGTTTCGCTGGTGATAAAACTGGATTTTTCGACCCAAAAAGCGATGTGAAGTGATAAAATCCCAACTAGTTCGTAATTTCGTATCTACTATCTAGTAACAGTCGCCATTCGCACTCTCCCGGTGGAGGTGGGTTTCCATTAGTTCTACTTATTTAGAAATCGTGAGATGCGGTCTGGTATGATGTAGGTTTCAGAAAAACATTTTCTTTATCATGCCAACGTTTCGATCTTTATTGATCTCAATAAAGATCGAAACGTTGGCACGATAAAGAAAATGTTTTTCTGAATCCTACATCACACCAGACCGCATCTCACGATTTCTAAATAAATATCGATTAACGGTCACTAATCACCACACATTATTTCTACTGTTGAGATTTCAGCAAGTTGTCGCCTCTTTCGCTCGTGTCGCGCGAGTACTCTTCCCTTGTAGATACAGCTTTACAAATATGTAAAACTGAACTGTTTTATATATTTTTTAATACGGTTTTCTGTCCTTGATGAGCATGTAATGAAAGGTTGATATATATATCAATGTATTTATTTTGTTTTTTACGGAGAATAAGAAAATAATACGCATTATCTTATTGCATGAGATCACATATATAAAATATTGCAAAAACCTTCAAGATAAACCCAAAAATAAGTCTTTATAGCCACATCGTATGAACGATCCCAATGAGAAATGAAAAAAGTAATGATGAGGCGGATTTGAGTCTATCTCGGTCTGGTACCGTATAACGATTCGAAAAAGTAATTATTTCTTCGCCGGGAAAATCTGGGAAAATATTATCATAAAAATTTTGTAATTTCCTTCTTCTCATCCCACGTTTTTACGGAATTAAAAAAACCTTTTTACTTGGTCCTTTGAGTAAGTTTTTTTTATATCGTTTTGTTATATATGCTCTGCTACTTCGCTGGCCACAAAGAGCAAAGACAGTTAACATTTTTCCACCGCAATAATTAAATTAAGTGTTAATATCACGTTTATAAGAAGAGGGGAAAATATATTTTTACAATAATTAAGAGAAGGCCTTTGTCAGGCAGGAAAAGGTTCTACGTTATTACATTTGGAGTTCGTAATGAATTATGTATTCACAGCATGGTTTGCGCCCTGGCAAGACTGCTTTTTTTAATTTTTTTTTAATTAATGCTCTTTCCTTTTTCCTCTCTTCGGAATATACTTCCAAAATTCGTGAAAAATTCAAGAGATGTATTGTAGGTTCACGGCCCAAGCTGACCTGCTAACATGAATATATAAACTTTCGAACCCGGCTCGTGCACAAATGACGTTTTGTATATAAACTTGTGTATTATTTATATTTGGTGTTTTCAATATAATCGGAAGTTGTTAATGAAAAATAAATAACAAATCGCAATTGAACTATATTAATTAAGTATACGTCAGAGATATCATAACAAAAAGAAATCACTAGAGATGATGCAAAAACCAAATGATCTCTTTCACCACTCGGAGCATTGGTTGTAAAGAGAGTGGAATAAGATTGTAGAAGCAATGGTCCATCATGGTGCCAACCTACCTCCTGCGACTGGTGCATATCCACTTTAGTGCAAGAAAGCTGTTCTTTCCTTCAAGAAGGTACTTTCCTCTGTTACGCCGACAACACGGAGGTTAATTAGGCAAGAAACGTACAAGCCGACCACTAGAGAAATCATTGAAGTTGGTAGCATTAGATGTAATGGGTTCCTTGTCCGCTGGAATATGATGGTAGAAGCTCTAAAAGCAATTTTCATGGTGCCAACCTACCTCCTACGAACGGTGGATAGCTACCTTAGTAAAAGAAAGCTGCTTTTCGCCAGTAGGTGTTCAATTGTAGGACTTGAACTCTGAACTATGCTGTGACTCCGGACATATATTCGGTTTATAAAAACAAACTTTCCCCTACTTTACAACTCGATTACGATAAGGTGATAAGTCCGCCTACCACTTACTACTTCAAAGACTACTCCGACTATCCATCCCATTTAGCAAATAAATTGTTTATTTCCGAAATTAATGAGTTTTTCCCCGGCCACCATCTAATTTTCACCGATGGTTCTTTACTAAACAAGAGAGTGGGCTGTGCTTTTTATGACCCGGCTCGTAATTTTTCAAAAAAAATCTCATTACCTGAATCGATTTCTATTTATACGGCGGAAATGTATGCTCTTGCAAAAGCTCTCGAGTACGTAGCCTCCCTAAGTTATGACAACTATTGTATCATTTCAGACAGTATGAGCTCAATAGCACAATTGGACCACTTTCAACCCAATGCTAAATGCGACTACCTGGTTTCTGAATTAATAAATGAATTCTGCAATCACAAGGTCCAAAATAAGAATGTAATTTTTTGTTGGAGTAGAGGACACAGTGGCATAAAACATAATGAAATCGTGGATTTAATGGCCAGAGATGCCACAGTTGACGGGGAATTTCATGAAATCAAGCTGCCCAAAGCGGACGCTAAACGCCTGTTGAACTCAAAATGGATGGAAAAATGGCTTTCATGGTATGGTAATAGATCGGGAGGCTTGATCTATAAATCCCGGTTCTCACAACTAAACCGTATACCTTGGTTTTCGGGCAGGAAAGGAAGTAAAAATTTCTTCGCTACGCTAACTCGAATCAGGTCAAATCACTTAATATGTGGCTCCTACTTAAATAAGATTAATCTCAGAACATCCCCTAACTGCGCGACGTGTGATGAGCCGGAAAATATCAATCATATTGTCCTGATCTGTTCGGAATATGAGAAGGAAAGAAAGATATTTTTTGATCGGTTAATGCTCCTGAAGGAGGTTAACAAGCCTTTCAGTTTGGAGAGCCTGATAGTTTCAGAACATGAAGAGACGTATAATCTACTTTATCTGTATCTGCAGGATTGCAATAAGGAGTGCTGAATTTTGAGAGAGTGTCGGGAGGGGGCTGGCCGGGGTCCTGCCTGCTGGGCGCGGGCGGTCCTGCCGGGGCTGTCTTTGGGGGGTGTCACGGCGTCTTGGGCGGTTTTGCCCCGGGCAGTGGGGGAGATGTGAACTTTTCCAGGAGCACTTGCTGCTTTGTAAGGTTTTTATTCACATCTTCCTGATACGCCTGACAAGGGAGAAGATTTCCCATGAATAAAGACAAAAGGACGCAGCGACGCTAGTGAGAGTCCCCTCGACGGCTGCTCCGGTTGGCTTGCCTGGCCTGGTTGTGGGGCCTGGGCTGGTTTCCGATCGGCGCATTTTAAATGCTTGTAGTATGGCTGGATACCTGACGGTGAAGCAAAAAAAAAAAAAAAAAAAAAAAAAAAAAAAAAAAAAAAAAAAAAAAAAAAAAAAAATTGCTCTACTACGGCGTATTATACATTGGTGTCTCCAGGGCGTGTTGAGAGTGAATGAATATATTGGCGTGAATGTGAAGTGTGAGAATGCCACCATTTACCATTTAAAGGCAAAAAAATCTGATATTACTAAATGCTTTATCATATAATGTTAAAAAAATCTATCCAGAAGAAATCTGGTCATAGGACATTCTTAATAAATAACCAACAAATTTCAAAATTAGTTGAACTGATGTCAATCGGTTTGCCTGGTATATTCTCGCTGATTTCTTAAGTTCCCCGCACATTCAGCGAGGAGTTGCAGGAAACTAGCGAGAATAGACGGACCTAAGAAAAACATCAACGTTGATCAGTTCAACGTAAGTTCATCCGCTAAATTGAACTCTCACAATCGTCGTATTTATGTTAAAATTAAAAATTACGACTACATAAAATCAGCTAATACCATTATAACAAATTATTCTGTAAATTTTAAACTTCCCCTATAATTATGTAAGACGCACACAATTTTCTCTAAAAATGACGGAGTTCCATGAACATCGTATTGGATTGGCTCAGTTTTTATAACAAGTAAACATTATTCTTTTCATCGGCAAAATTAATCAATTACAAAATTAGCAATTTTTATTCTGGACTTTACTTTTAACTTTGTAGGACTTCCACATTTCTCGCACCTTAAACTTTCGCGCGTTTTCCTTTATGCTTTTTTTTTTCTTCAAAAGTTTGTACCCAAATAGAATAAATTTAAGTTTACAACTTAACTTAGTTACGTTGTAACGAGTAGTCTCGAGATAACATGCTGATGGTGCTCCTAAAAATAGAGGCTAGTAAGCCGACCTTGTGATCGGAGGATAACTGAAAACTAACTTCATTCCATCCATGTGTGTATTTAGGTCAGAGTCACGTATAAAGCACGTTTTTTCTTCGCCTGCGTCATTAACCATTCAAGAACCCTGTTAGAAGGTTGGGTTGCCCCCGCCGCCACGGGCACCCGCCCCCAGCGTCGCCGACCAGGAAGGTACGTACTGGTAAATACGTATCGTACCAGGTGAAGGGCTACTGGAAGTCTCGATCGAAGAGATGGTCGACCGCGATGTACAACAGCTGGAGGCGATCATTCATTGCTCTTACCACACTACGAGCCGGCATTTAAAGGCTTCCTTGATAGTTTGTCAACTTCAAAAGGTCCGTAATGTAAGAATGGGCACAACACGAGATTCTCGAGTACTACAGAGGCATCGAGAGAAAGGAAGGCGACTATTCGCAAATCATCATCTCGCTTGGATACTTGAATAATTGGGGGGGGAGCTTTTCATTTCATTAAGTGCCAGTTTGATTTGTGGCAATCAGAAACCGGGACTATCTGTGGAGAACGCTCTGCTTCACGGGCCGTGCGTGGGTCACGGCCTTTGCAAAAATAGTTGTTATGGTATGGGTAGAATCAACTACCATGCCCGTACCGATCTCATTATCATTCGGAATGGATCTTTAACAACACTAAGATACATTGAGGAAGTTCTTCTAGAAGCAGTGACCTCATTCGCATTAGAGACAACTTCGTGCTATTGCATGATAATGCTCGACCAACTAACTGTTCGTGTGGTCAGCCATTACATGGAGGATATTAAGATTACCAAAATGAATTGTCCGGTACGTTTTCTTACATGGATCTTCCTGGTCACCTATAGAGCATGATAAAGAGACGGGTCAACAGGGGGTTGAACAGCTTCAAACCGCTCTTGCTGAAGAACGGGGTTCTGTTTCACAAGACCAAATTGGGAGTTCGTTTACTCGATGCCTAGGAGAGTTAAGCACTCCGCATTATTAAGAACAAAACAGGGTAATAAATTGTTAGTTAAATTTGAATAACTAAATGATTTTCTAATGTTTTAGTGAATTTTTTCGAACCATCATAATTAAATAATTTTGATCAAAACTTATAAATTTCTGATCTCTTTTCATCTGTTTTACATTAAAAAAGTATGTTGTAATTGATATAACGATAAAAATACCAACATCTTTCGTCGCCCTTGATGGTGAAAAAATAGCAAGACGGAAATAAAGAATGTGTGTCAATTGATCCAGTCGTGAATTTATTATTTGCCATTGATCGTCAAATGACGTCTGACGTCCGTCCTCCTCACTGATAAACGTAGATACGGGGGGGGGGGACGATTTCGATAAGGGCCTCGGGAAAGATAAAATCGTCAATTCCTCCTGGATTCAAGTCCTCGTCGTCAAATTAAGGCGCGACCAAATGTTTATTGAAAAGCAAGGTCGACCACGCCTAAATGTCTGTTTTTATTTAAGTATTTTTTAATTTTTTTTGCAAGATCTGAAAACCGAGGCAGCATATTACGAAGCTAATAAAAAAAATGCAAATTCTAATATGGTGAAGATGCTTTAATTTTTAAATTTACGACAACATGCGGTGTTTTTCAAGGGAATTCGATCAAATAATAATAAAATGGAATGTAGAACCTCAAGTAAAGTAAAAACCCATTTAGCAAACAATTTATAAAATCTATAAACATTTTGACAATAAAAAAGCATTTGTACACTCAGTTTTTTTAATCATAACTGAGCTAAGTATTTACACATTAAAATATTAAACAAATGAATCAATGCAAAAAAATGTTGTGATGTGGCAAAATTAAACTGTTTATAATCAATAACAGATTCACAAGTTATTCAAATAGAAATTACTTTAGTATAATAAGCAATAAAAAAAAAGGAACATCATCTTATCTGCTACAGTTAAAACCGCCACAAGCATGTAATTTGGCAAATTCAGACTCAATTTTGCATAATTGTCGAAACCCGTCCGATCAAAGCTTATATAACCTAGAATGTCTGTCTATACGCGTGGCCTTGATAGTCTTTGTTGACGAATGATGTAATAATAAATTTAATAAGACGTAAGGTCATTATTTTTATTTATACACGTTCAACTGTTCATCATTAACTGCTGTAATTTTACAGATAAATAAAGTAATCTTATTTTCTTTTATAATCTCAATATTTATTATTACAACTATTTTATTTTGTTGGGTCGATTGCAATCATTTTGGTCCGATTGTCCTTAATGTTTTTGTTTATTAGGCACGCTTCGGCTTTTCACTATGCACAGAAGTGGGTTTGTGTAGTCTGTTTGGACTGGGTTGGAGGATTTATGCGCTTTTTGGTGTGAAAGTCTTATTTAGGTCTTCGCAAACTAGCCAGGGAATATGCCAAACATCTAAAACAGCGAACAAAGGTGAGACCAGAATTTACTATAATGCCGACCTCAAGAAAAACTTTCATAATTTTCCACTAGAATCTTCGAAAAAAACTAATTATATTACTATTTTTAAGATTAATACTTAAAATTTCCGTTTTTTGTTATATTACATAGCTATTCCACAAAAGATGCCACCACCGACGTATTTTTATAGTACGTATTGTACTACCTAATTTTTTTTTTTTATGTTTCACTATTAAAACAAATTTGTAATTTCAAATCACACATTTTTCAGAATTCTTCCCGAGCAAAAAATTAATCGTATTATTCGGTTCAGCACGCGAGGTACAGTTGAAATTGTGATGGGCCTTATAAAAAAAAATATTTTCTGAACCTTCAACTATACGTTAAAGAGACAACCAGAAAATTACAACAAATTATTCAGATTTGTTCCGTATATACATATCTTAGGCAAGTAAGTTTGTAAATGTGCAAATTTCTACCTTGCAATACAGCATGGTTGAAGGAAATAAATGTTCAGATAGGTTAAACATCCAAAAATTGACCAATTCCAAATTGGTGATCCAGTAGTCCTCAAAGTCGAATACAAAAAGCAAAGTTGTCCTATCAATTTTTTGCCTTTTTTTAACTTTAGATTTTCTCATCAGGTATACGGGGGGGGGATGATGAAGCAAACAGTTTGATGATCCTCCGATCCTCCAGGTCCGCTAACTAAAGTCTGCAATCCCAATAGTCCGCACTAAAAGTCTCGTGTTCAAAACATTACAGAACCGGCAAAAAATCATCTGGATAAAGTGAAAACTATGTTTTTTAAATTAATTTATTTTTTGATCTGTAGCCTACATGGACGATTTGACTGAGTACTTTTGATCGGAAGGATTGGATACGATAGGTGTTGTACTTGGCAGAATCTCACAGTTCCACTCTGTTGTGTCCAAAGTAGTCGCGGTAAAGTTTTATATAACGTTTACACAGTGCAATAATGTGTAAATGTCCACTGTAAGAATTTTTCCTCATTTGGTATAGTCTCAAACATCGTAGGCCTAATAACCGACCCTTGACGAGATCGCAGCCTTCATCAATCCATATAAGAAGAAACTGAAATGTAATACAAGATTTACCAATTTACTCAGCTTCTATGAATTCAAATTTAAAATCAATCTTAGCTAAGTTACATGCCAACGTAGATGAAAGATACAATTCCATAATGTAGCAAACTATTTCAAACATTATCAAAAGCATAGTTAATAAAATAAATTGACAAAGGAGCATGAATAAATGTTTTTTAGTTCATCAGATCTAATTAACTACTATATCAATGCAAATATTTTGGGAAATTGCTTCCAAAACTTCTTTATAGCGAAAGATTAATCGAAATATCAAATTTCTGATTTTTTTTCTAAATGTGTTAAAATGTGTTACTTTGTTTCTCCCCAACCTATATTATTTCATTAGTAACAGCGTAAGATCCTCTCTTCGTTTACACTTTCGAAACTCTTTCAAATATAGGGTTAAATATTAAATTAACCCCAAAGATTATGAACCACTTACTATGGAAGAAAGGGTTATTTTGAGCTGTAGAATGAAAAACTTTAGCACAAAACATAATGCTGCTCATGATATCCTTGAATCTAGTTTCGATTTAATGACCCCAAAAAAGTCAAGTCAACCCATGATTCCTTGATAACAGCTATGAAGGATTCCCTAATTATTGCCCAGGGTTCCGAACACCCATCATTATACGCCAAAAGAACAACCAAATGTGAAGTGTGCAAGCTTAGTGGGTAAAAATAAGGTAAGTTTGAAAATTCTAGTTCATTTGATAGTTAGTAAAGCTGAGGGGGGCAACTTAAATCCTGAATTTTAAACCCTAGTAGGTTTCAGAGCGGGAAGGTTGTTCTCTCTGTAATCTGCAAGCTAGAGAAGATACTTTTCACTTCATTCAGATTTGCCCTTCATTTCCGAAGAAAAAAGGTTATTTTTCAGTGAGGACTTAATAAATTTTCCGGATGGTGAAGTACAACAAAGCAGCTTGGATTTAAAGAAAAGACTTAGTTCATGAATTTAAGTTTTACGAAAAGAAAACAAGGGATATATTTTTATACTTTTCATTGAATCACGCTGTAGACCGTAATTCAATTATTTTTTAGAAAGATTTTTTAAAGATTTTATATTATGCATGTATATGAATTTATGTGAATTTCTTTGTGTATATATACATATGATGTATTCCTGAACGAATGCAATTGCTAAGGTCATCTTCTGGCAGACGGAATTTTCATTCCGTATCTTTTTATATATTTATACATTTCTTTTCGTTTCTTTTCATAAAATGTAATATTATGTCCACCTTACTTTGTTATTATTATTTTAGGCACTCTCAACACGACACACAGTAATGACACATCTACACAGAAAACAAACACTTTGAGTGTACAAAATACTTTGATTGAGTCTAAAATTTCTATCATTGTATAAATTCATTCTTTCACATCTTTTGTATATTTTAAACAATGTTTACAAATGCCAGGCCCTGAAGATGATCTCAATAAAGATCGAAACGTTGGCACGATAAAGAAAATGTTTGTAAACCTACATCACACCACCAGACCGCATCTCACGATCTCCAAATAATCATTATTATTAACACATCGAGATAATAACAACTAACATTCAACATCAGTACAAAAATGGAAGTTATAATAATAATATATAGTAAGACATCCACTTATATAGTAGCATACTCAA
>NW_019392988.1:0-126677 GCF_000648675.2 Cimex lectularius
TTGAGGATTTTATTCGATTCGACGAACGACTCCAATCTGTTTAATAGAAGTCCACAGAACAGTTTGCCTACACAGTTCAAAAAGGATAATCCACGGTAGTTTCTGGCCTCATATGTCGATCCCTTTTTAAATAGGGGGAAAATTATAGATTCCTTAAAACTAGAAGGAACATTTCCTGAAAAATATATTTCATTGTATACCTGGAGGAGTTGTTCCAAATATTCAGAGGGCGCATTCTTATAAAACTCATAGGCGCTAATAAATACATTCATACTTTATGTTCAATTAAAATTTACATTTGCACAATGGGTTTAAAATACTGACCTTGGGGTTGATGGGTTTATGGTGTACTTGATTTTCCACCACAGACCCACCCACGCACACACTACTGTCACACTAATAAATACATTTACTCAAGCGGTAACCACTCATTCTATATGTACAGGTAAGAATGCTGAGCCACTGTCGCATTTAATATTACGACAGTGCTTCCGCCCATTCACTCTACAAGAATCGGTGGTCTATGGATTGCTTGATATTCCTAAACTACCCACACATTCACTCTCATTTTCGTGCCAATAAATACATTCATTCTACACAAAACGCACAAAAAGAAGACGATCAAGGCTAGCAAAATAGCATGAAATGTGTTGACTTCTTTTAATGTAAATTAATATTTGTTTAAATGTTTTCAACAATTAAAAATTTAAGATATTTGTTATGAAAAGCAAGGAAAACAGTGTGCTATGTGGGATCTTAAAAAAAGGGGTAGAATAATATTAACCTGCTTTGCCATACCCGGTCGTGTCTCCGTATCCTCTATCTAGGCTATAAATCGCTTTCCAGCTTGATCTGTTAAATATCGTGTACATGGAGAGGTCGAAAGGTCTAGCACACTATGCACGTCATGCCTGGCAATATAGGTACGATTATAATACCGAGTCATAATTGTTTAATTTGTATCTAAAATCAGCTAATTTTTATAATTTAGGTTTTACTTATAGTTTTCTATTATTACCATTATTATATAGTTTATTTTTCGCTCGCCTGAAAAAGAACAGCCAACTTCCGGCAGACGGATAAACATCCAAGCTGTAAAATGCTTTTAATATTGTATATTATGTAATGCTTCTCTTTAATGTAAATAAAGCATGTTATCTATCCATCTATCTATCAATCATACCCGGTCGTGAGGTGCTTCTTATCAGATATGACTGATTGTATAAACACCAAAAAACATTACATATGCATCCAGTAATGAAAAAAATCTTAATCGAAATTGCAGACGAACAAGATATTATTTAATTAATTTGTGATAATTACCAATAAATGTTACGGATTATGGCACAATCGTGAAAACGATAAATTTATAAGACGTGACTGTTTACATCAACTTTACAAAGAAATCATATATATTAATTTACTCTCACAAGAATGCACATACATACATACATGCAATGCTCAGGTTATCAATTCTCGAAGTCAGCCGGCAATTCCCGCTTTTCTAATTTAAAATAAATTACCGGCAGGCCTCGAGAATCACCCACCACGGGTGTTGGCAGTTCCGAATCAGACCTCGGTCTTATCCGTCCAGCTTCCGAGGTTGGGCTGTAGGCTATCAAAAGCTAGGTCATATCAGCCACCAACGCAATCAGTCCACACTTTCACCTTTTTAAAGCCCTGTTTCCTCTAAAAATTGGAACTCAACCATCTCCAAACTCAATATTCCGACAGCGATCCCTTCACATTATACGTTCACGCTAATAAATAAATTAAACCTCCACACAAACAAAGAAGTTCTAGGCGAAAAATCTATTAAGTATTATGTACAGTAAAAAAGCCCTGTATCCTCCAAAAACGATACTCAATATTCCGCTATCAACCCTTTTACGCTCTACATTCACGCAAATAAATACCTTCACTATAAACACGCACTAGTGTACATAAATCTTGTAAAATATATCAGCACTATATTGAATTAAATCCGAAAGATTTATTTGTCATGAAGGGAGATCAGAGTGACGAGGTAAAATCCAGCCATTACAAAAAGCTAATAATTGCAATTAAAACTGTTTTTTTTTTTTAAATATTCATTTATATTATTTTAATGTATATTTATATTTATAGAAATAACTTTTATGAAAATAATGTTCCTATAGCAGATTACAAAATTGTTAAAATATGATAGCATATTAGTTATTATGCTGTGTGATTATTTGAGTTGAGATTTATTATCAACGTTCTTGACAGTATTTGTTTAGTATACCTTGTTGAAGGTTTGAATTGATGTTTTCAGTAATAACTTTTATGTAAATATGATCCTAAACCAAATTATTGAATTGTTAAAGCGGAATAATTTATGAGATATTAAGCCAACTCAACAGACGGGCACAGCTCATGCTATTTGTGTTTTAAGTTATTGTGCATTTATCATTTAACGTTTTTGGTAAGAAAATGTATCTTTTAAAATGTAATAAAAAACAAATTTCTATTCTATAAAATAAAACAGCCCTGTTTCTTCCAAAAATCGGATCAGGGACCCAGATAAACATTGCCGTAGTCAAGCACAATTCTCATTTCGAGTGGCACACCTACATTCTCACTATATGGAACCAAGACTTCAATTACTTGTCGAGGAGGTTTCTGTACATGCCGGATACATATGCAGGCTTTGGCCCAACAAAAATATTAACGGTACAAATTTAATTATTTTTAACATATTTTTGAAATTTTTGACCAAGAAGTCTATTGTAAGTTAACCGAATAGACTAATTTAAAACATAAAGAAATAGATTTTGTTTTCTTTATAGACGTGTTTTCTTATATCAAAAATGACATAATAAACATTGGACGTATACATTTTTTTCTAATGTTCATGTTTTTGTGGCAATTATTCAAATGACTTCGCCGGTGTTTGCAAACAGGCCGCGGTCAAGATGCACGACTTCCGATTCGGAAGATGTTCATGCATCTTAACGGCTCAGAAGATTAATAGCTCCCGCCTTCGCCAATTCAAACGTCTGCTCCCGAGCAATAAATTACTTTTTAATGAGATCCTCAGGGAAGTCCTTTTTCAAAGGCAAGTGGGCCTTTTTAAAAATTGGAAACATCAGTTAGATAACAAAACGTAAATCCTCTGTTTGCCAGTCACTCGAATGCGATCCCTCCGGCAAAATAATAGCCTTTGACTAAATATAAAATGGTTCGGTACGTAAGAAATAACCGTGATGAGTGTTTTTTTTCATGAAAAAAAAAATTTTCATCCTTAACGTTGGCCCCAGGAGTGTAATAAAGAACCCTTTAAACCAAATAATACAACAAAAAATAGAACAAAGTTCTGTCTTTACTTTAAGTTGGTACAAATACTTAAAACATCAGATCTCTAATTTCAGAGAAAATATTATAAAAACTTGTTCTGAAGTAGGTAACTAAAAAATTGTAATAGTCAGTATTTTATTAAATTTTATATACGAATAAAACCAATACTATGTAAATTTAATTAAAAGTACTATTAAAACTAACTGAAGAAAGTAATACTGTGATAATGTATAATTCAACAGTAGATTATATTAGTAATTTTTTGCACGTGCCGTCGCCACACCAAGTGTCTTTTCAGTATAAAAGCGTTTTAAAAAAATTATTAACTGGCGAAAGCAGTTTCATATTAATAAAATACAAACATCGTCCACTAGTGAATGGAAAGAGGTCAGAAAAAGTTGAAATAAGAGAATATAAATTATCATAAAGTATACCGTTATAAAAAATATATTTATTTAATTGTTATTCAAAAATGCTGAAGTTAGTCAACTTATAATGTTCGTAAACTGCAACAACAGCAATTTTCACAAATTACTTATTTACTTGTAAGATGCTGAACAAGCTCAAATCTTCACAACAGTTGTTCTTAATATTAGTAATGTTTTATTAATATCCTTTCCTGTTATTAATTTCAGAATTAGTCTGAAAGTCCAGCTGAATTTTATAATTTATAGCTACTAATCCTCAACTTGAAAATAATGTTTTAAAAAAAACTGTTAAATACGTTGTAACAATATTGAAGTAAACAAATTAATTGTTGTCAAGAGACAAAACCATAACACAAATTTCAAGCCAATTATAAACTATAAAAATATAGTTTAAAAAATATATAATTCTTAGTAGATATATTTATGTTTCCTCAACAACATATTTATGTTTTTAGTACAAATTTTAGGTTGTAAAACATAAAATCTATTAAAACGGTTTATGTAATAATTTATTTTAAATCTGATATCAGAAAGAAGAGTTTCTCTCTCTATCTCCCTCTCCCTCTCTCTTCCTTTCACTATTTTTATCTCATAATGTAGTGATTTGTAAACTTTTCGTGGTTAAAGACCAGTTGGTAATGAAGTAATATGAAAATATAATTATTTTTTGATCGTGAAATGCTGTCTGGTGTGACGTAAGTATTCGAAAAACATTTTCTTTATCGTGCCAACGTTTCGATCTTTATTGAGATCATCTTCAGGGATCAAAATGTTTGTTTTCTGCGTAATTGAGCCATTCTTGGGTGTCTTCGGGCACTCTCAACATGACACACAATACACAGAAAACAAACACTTTGAGCCCTGAAGATGATCAAAATAAGGACCAAAACGTTGAATGATAAAGAAAATGTTTTCTAAAACCTACGTCCCACCAGAAAGCATCTCACGATTTCCAAATAATCATTGGCTAACGGTCACTAATCACCACACATAAAAATATAATTTTACTTAAGACAAGAAGTCATAAATTAAAATGTTACTAAGTAAAAGCATACCTACTACCTTATTGTAACATAAGTATTAACATTATTGTGTCAAATATTATTATTTTTATTTATGACCTATTGTTAATTTGATCAATCATGACATATTGACATGTAATAAGTCCACATGGAGGGTGAGAACTTAAAATAGTAATTAACCAAATAACGATTTGAAACCAAAGTTATTGCAGAATGGTTTAATGTTGTGACACAATGTACTAAGCTTCTCGACACTAATTACAGCCAGGTGTCCTCAAACTTTCATCTAATTAGTCATACAACAGACCCTTCAACCAGTGAGCAACTATTAATTGGCCTACGATCTAATGGATGGCGTCAAGATTCAGGATTTGAATAGTCCGTGTAATCCTATTTTAATCGGACACATCGACTTGATGGTTTTTAGATATTATAGTGTAACTAGAAAGTAACTAGTAAACAGGTTTATTAATTTCATTAAATATTTACATATGGAGTTAATGTTGTTATCCTATAAATTTTGACTATCTTATGGTTTTCACTCTCACCCTTCTTCTCTCTCCCTCTCTTTATCTCTTATTATACATACATTTTAATCACATTTATATATACATATCGTATGAAACAGGGACCGAAAACACAATTATTGAAATTAAATTCAATTAAAAGAAGTTCATCTTGTCAAATTGTACAAGTGAAATGACTTTTTCCTTTTTAACATATATATTAACAGTTAATTTAAAATAGAAATTAAATAAAACCGCACAATTAGCCGTAACGAATTCGAATTTAATTAATCCCCGGGGCAGACGTCTCGGGTGGTGGCAGAGTTGAGAAATTTAAACGGCCTATTTAGCCCAGCGGGGGCGGTTAACTCTTAACTCTTCAACTTCATTAACTACCCCATTAGATACAAAGGATCGACCTGGATCAACACACCCTCGGAGCAGCCACCCCGAGACCACCACGGCCCTGTAAATTCGAATTAAGTCCTGCAGCAATCGGAGGACTTTTGGACTTATTTAATTAACAAGTGGATGGTTTATTCCCTATTTTATACCACGTTGAATAGGATAATGTGATATATATATGTGTGTATATATAAATTGTCATTTTAGGCCTTTATATGTAATATAAAATTAGAAAAAATAAAAAATTTACCATTTAAAATCAAATTTAAAAAATTGTGGACTAGTCAAATAGAAAAAACGAGATATCCGGTTAAGGAAAATGCCAGTATTAACATTTTGTTACATAAAAAACTGAAAACTACAAAAGAAATTGGTGACTGGTCTTTAAAGATAAACAGTTGATGACCTTATCATCACAGATACATTACCGCGGCCGTGTATTCTCGATGGTTTATTTTTTCCTCATTTCTTGTTTCCTAGCGTATGTCATCTTCAGAAAAGAACTGTAAAAATGCCAAAATTCTTACCATGAAGCGTGAGTTTTGCATTGCAGTTGCTATTTAGCATCAAAATTGTGTATTAAAATGTACCTTATTGATACGAGGATAAGCCCGTATAAATGAAACCACGACAATAGACGGAGCCAATAGTTATCAATGTTGATTAAAATGTCATTATTGTCAACGTAGCCATTATTATCCAAATAGAATCTTGCTATAATAGAAAAACTATTTTTATAGATGTATAGTCCTTTAATTTTATTTTGTTGTTGTATGGTAACTAAGAGAAATAAGGATTTGATTGCATTCAACATTATCATGTATTACAATTAATTAAGGTTTTTTAGTTGAGATAAAAAAGTCAATGGCACGAGCGGGATTCGAACCCACGATATTCGGCTAGATACGCCGCTACTCTACCACTTGAGCTATCGTGACCTCGATCCACTCGGACACCAACTTCCCATCTCATCCCCACCTTTTGAATTTTCCCACCTTTTTGCCATTTTTCAAATGTTGTGTAATCGGTTTGGATTCTCGAAGACAAATGAAATGGGGACGGAGAGCTTTAGTAGATGGGAAGTTGGTGTCCGAGTGGATCGAGGTCACGATAGCTCAAGTGGTAGAGTAGCGGCGTATCTAGCCGAAGATCGTCTGTTCGAATCCCGCTCGAGCCATTGACTTTTTTATCTCAACTTAAAAACCTTAATTAATTGTAATGTATTAATTTGTCAAGCGGACCACGAAATTAGTGAATTTAATGATTTAAAATATAGTATACTTCACTAAAGCTATCCGTGGCCATTTCATTTGTCGTCGACAATCCAATCCGATTACACGACATTTGAAAAAGGGCAAAAAGGAGGGAAAATTCAAAAGGTGGGGTTCAGATGGGAAGTTCGTGTCCGAGTGGATCGAGGTCACGATAGCTCAAGTGGTACAGCAGCGGCGTACCTAGCCGAAGATCGTGGGTTCGAATCCCGCTCGTACCATTGACTTTTTTATCTCAACTAAAAAAACCTTAATTAATTGTAATGTATTAATTGGTCAAGCGGACCCCGAAATTGTGAATTATCATGTATTTCAAAGATTTTACAGATGTATGTCACCACAATTAAGTGCATAAATTTTTTTATTAAGGTCGTTTAATACGGGATAAAAAATATACAGAGGGGTATGAAGAATTAGAATAGATCAAGAGCTAAATAAGAATGAGAACTTTTGGAAATGGGATAGGATCAGTTCGTATATAAAAGGAATTTTGCGGTTTTTTATAGTGAGGTTCGTGACTGACAATTTGTCTTATGAGTTTTGAGCGGAAGAGTTGGATTTGCTGGTTATTAAATTCGCTTGTAGACCCCACAGTTGCATTCTGCTTGTTTATTTATATTTGTTTCGGTAATGCCTTCAATAAAGTCAGTTGTGGTTGACGTCTTTGTGATTTTCCAAGTATGTTGTGCTATATCTTGTATGGGTATTTAACGTACTGTCTGCTGTGTAGGTGCAGTCTTAAAGATCCCTAAATCTAACAAACCCCCTAACCAGATTTCATCCTACAGACCTATTAGCCTTCTTCTCGCACTGTCCAAAATCCTAGAACGACTCCTTTTAAAACGCTTAATACGAATCCTTGACACTTATAATATCATTCCCTCTCACCAATTCGCTTTCCGTACACAACACTCCACTATTCAACAATGCTTGAGTAGTCGACACGATCTCATCGGCCCTAGAAAAAAAGGAATATTGCCTGGGCCTCTTAGACATGGCACAAACTTTCGACAGGGTCTGGCATCTAGGCATACTTTTTAAACCTAAGCGCTTCCTACCCTCCCATTATTACCTTTTAATGAAATCCTACCTAACTGATCGCTGTTCAGAGTGAGGCGCGGCAATGAATTCTCGGAAGTCAAACAGACACAAACCTGTATACCTCAAGGTAGTCTCCATGGTCCTGTCCTATAGATCATTTATACTGCTGACCTACCAACACATCCTGACACTATTATCGCCACCTACGCGGACGAAACTGCAATCCTATCATGTAACTCGAATCCTATCCAAGCTACCTCCAACATCCAGGAATACCTTGAGCTTAACTGGTGTAAAAAATGGAGGACAAGACTGAACGAAGAAAAATGCACTCAGTGTACTTTTACGCTGAAAAAGCAGTCTTGCCCTCCATTGTACATCAACAACATAGAGATACCAGTTTCCACTCAAGTCAAATACCCGGGACTATATCTCGACAGCAGACTGAAATGGAATCCCCACACAAGACTTAAAAAAAACAGCAATTTAATACAAGGCTTGGACTACTACGAAGACTTTTAAGACCGAAATCGACTTTGACAATTAAGACAAAAACACTGTACAAGACCGCTAAGACCAATATGGACATACGGAGTAGGACTGTGGGGCACTGCCAAGCCTTCCAATATCCAGCGCATCCAGTCCTTCCAAGCGAAAGTTCTTAGACAAATTGTCAAAGCACCTTATTGTGTCACTAACCTTACTATCCACAAAGACCTCACCATTCCTTTTGCCAATGAACTAATCCAGGACCAGATTCCAAACCTTCCATATCAACCTTTCGAACCATCCTAACCATACTGGTCGAGCCCTGACAACCCACCACGTCGCCTCAACCGACGATGGCCTCGGGACCTCCTTGATACCTAGTCATACACAATGAGTGCCAGCAATGGCTGGCTCCTCAAAGCACGTGTTCTACCGGTGCAGGGCTGGCATTAGTGCTAGTGTTGTGCTGTGTGATATATCATTCATGTATACATATTTGTGTAGTATACAATTCTGTATGGGTAACAAATAAATTTAAAAAAAAAGATCCGATACGAAAAAAGATACGAGTATGAAGCCGGTAGCTGCTTGTTATTGATGTACAGTTGAGGCAATACTGCTTATTTTCAGTTTAAATGTACAGTGTAACAATATTTATAGCTGTAAATATCAAATAAATATAATATAAAAAAAGTTAAGCCCAAGCTGAAGTAGGTCGCTTTGGTAAGATTCGGTTTAATGGTCATTGGGATATCTAGGAAAGTCAGCATTGTAAATCGTATAAAGGATGGGACTAAGAATGCTCCCTGGTTGTGACGCAAACATCGAATACCTAACGCTAAACTACTTGAATTTTATATTACGGTTTACTAAAACATATTTCATTTGTAATTTTATAATTTGTGATAGCTTTTTGAAACATGTGTAGTGATGAACTTAGAGAGGATCGTTCCTAATCAACAATTTAGGCTGATTATCGGCAGTTCGTATTAGACACCTTTTCGACATTTAATCATCTTACGGGGACCGCGGTAGCCGAGTGGTTAGCATGAGAGACTCTCACGCCGCGGTCGTGGGTTCGATTCCCACCGTCGCCTCTGGCCCTTTTTTCCCGATAACCCCCAATTTGAACACACAAGAATTCGTACTATGGCTAATATGCAAGATCATAAGGCCAATAAAAAAAAAATTCATCTTAATTGTTTAATGTGTTATTTTCATTTGTCTAGTTTCTTTCACGAATTCGTAAAAGCTATGAAGGTCGTGTATTTTTGTGCGTCGGCTGAATCGATAAAATTTTGATTTTACTCATAATATTTTATATTTCGCTTTTAATTTTTTCGTCTTTTTTTATTTTGTTTATTTTAATAAATGATTGGTTGGACAAAAATTGCCTCCTATTTTGGGTCTTATATACATATTTAAGATTTCTATTGTATCCATTTTGTGTTTATTTTTCAAATCGTGGAATTTTTGAGTGTATATAGTAAGTTGTATATTTAGATTTTTTTTTTCTGTAAATAATCTAATATATCCTTAGTTCTTCAGGTTTCTTTTACTTTTAGTCGTAACCTTCTACTTTCTCCTACATTCGTAAGTTTTCTACTGTCATCTTCTCACATTTAAATTATACTTTGTAAAATCGGTGAAATATGATTTGTCTTTTTACATACTTTTCTCCATTTATTACTTCTAACTGTTAATTGAGGTAAGGCGATTCAAGTTGTTCCAAGGGGTTTAAGATAAAGACTTTCTTAATGTGCGAATGCCTGTAATTACAGCGGAAACGTTTTATGCACCATCCAGCCACTAATTGCAACATTACGTAACGACAGTTAAAAGCTCGTAGGCCGTTTCAGCCGTTTTGTTGAATAGCTATTTTGAGGAAATACATAAGCAAACATTGATCAATTCAAGCGACGACATTTGGCCTGACATTCGTGAATTAAAATGAAATTTTGTGCGATAAATGGAGCGGTTGGCGACACATAGCACTGAATAATATATGTCAAGCACAAATGTCGCATTAATGTAACTATGTTTTTCCTTGTGGAGGATTCCTTAAACCATCACCGAGCCACATTCCATTTGTACGTTGCTGTCATATTGCAAAGAGAGGAGGATAGTATAAGGTTTTATTATAAAAAGTGGCATTTAATTACTATTCTGAAAAACAAATCTATCAAATTTCACTTTTTTGATGGTATAATCTCTTTGTATTGAAATTATAGAAGAAACACTTAGAAAAACATCTATCGCCACGATGAACGGTCACTTTCGGTCATGCCAAAGCTTTTTACCCAATGCTACCAGCAGCACTTCGGTCTTCAGTTAATACAAAGATTTTCGTTACTTATTCAACAGTAATATTAAGTGTACAAAAATCTTTAAAGAAAGTACGAAGTGGAAATAATTAGAAATATAAAGATAAATGAAAGATATATAATAGTGGATCAAACGTGATAATCACATATCACACAAAACATTCTTTTTACATTAATAGAAGGTAGAAATGATGAATGGTGGAGTGAGTGCGGTGTTTATTACTTTTTATAAAGATAGTTCCTACTCGCAGTAAGTTGTTTTGCAACGATCCGGTATTTCGAGCCGTTAGCTCATCATCAGGTTGAGGGAGTTCTACAACCACGTCTTTCGACATGAATTGCAAAAGTGAACTCGCCGATACCCCTGCCAACGCGACGTTCCAATTAGCAGCTGGTTTTTTAATGGCGCTCAATTTTGAACGCTCAATTTGGATCGTTGGAAAGCAACTTACTGTGAGTAGGAACTATCTTTTTAAAAAGGATTGAACACCACACTTACTCCAACATTCATCATTTCTATTAATTTGCTAGTCAAAGCAGTAATGGATTATAGCACAATTAACAATATTACCTCCACTTACTTTTACGGTATTTACTAATATAATATTTACTTGTGTTATAATTCCTGTTTTTCGAATGTTCAAAATTGGGCGGCATTAAAAACCAGCTCTCATTGGAACGTCGCGTTGGCGGGGGATAGGCGGGTTCAATTTTGCCATCATGCCGATTCCAAAATTCTTTTAATACATAAATATGACTAAATTTAGTACGTGTAGGGTTGAATCTAATTAATTATAACCTTCTTTCTTCTTCACTTTTAATTGTTTTTTTTTTATTTTAACGTAAACCTTCAGAAAGTAGCTGATAAGTGATACATGAACCAATCCTCTAGTTTTATTTGCTTTTAAGGCCACACCTAGATCTGCTAACGTGCCTCAGCCAGTCCTATTCTTCTGCTTATCTCTTCACTCTGTCATACCTTCTAAAAAGTGCCCGAGGTGCACAAAGCTTTCAAATCTTTAATAAATTTTTCCTTCAGGTTGATAGATAAGTAATTCCTTCTACCTCGTAGATTACCTATTTATTTTGTTCAACATTTAGTTCTATCCATTATATTTTGTGGTCCGAATGACCAAATAAATCTTTCAATTGATTAAGCTTTACGTAAGGTATTGGTTAAAATGAAAAAGTCAGTGTCACGAACGGGATTCGAACTCGCGACCTTCGGCTAAATACACCATTGCTTTACCACTTGAGCCATCGTGACTTCGATCCACTCAGACTGACTTTTTCATTTCAACCAATGCCTTACAATTAATTAATAAAGTTCTGTCTAGTTTTCGTCGGTTATAATTCAACCTACAACAAATAAAGACTAAGATTTATTGACATTTGCAAGCACACAGTCATGTAACTAAAGTGAAAATATAAACTAAAATGGTTATAGGGCAAGGGGACAACAGTCCAGTTCGGATTAGCACGTTGATTTTACGAAGTGAACCACCGAGAGACGTGTTGTAGAACTCCTTCAATCTGATGATGAGCTAAAAGCTCGAAATCCGGATCGTTGGGGAGCAACTTACTGTGAGTTAGAACTATCTTTTTAAAAAGGATTTAATAGAAGGTTATAGTTTTCAACTAGCAATAATCGCATCTCAGTAGAATTTCATTGATTACGATATTGCCACTATGCAAGGTTTTGAACGCGCGAACCAAGCGGCGAAAGCCGGAACGTCCCTCCCTCCGGATCGGACCATCGCGATAAGGCCCCCTGACGCTAAACTCGCAGTAAAAAATGTGATAAAAAAAAGATGGCAGCGTCAGTGGGCGGGGTCGTAGGAGAGGTTCTTACGAGTCAAGAGCCGGTAGATGGCCCTCACAGAACCTGAGCAGGAGAAGAGGGATTGTCCTCACCCGACTGGGGATTGGCCATACGCCAAAGCCCGCGCAGATGTCCCTTATGCAGAGAAAGGTTGCTCGAAGTGTCGGACATAATAGAGACGTGCCATGCCTTAGCTCCATATAGCGAGTGTGTAGGTATGCCGCAGAACTTAAGAAGAGTTCTCGAATACGGTAGCGACTTTCAGTGTCCCCTGTTCCGCTTTTTTAGGGGAAATTGGGGTTTTTTACTGTATATAATATGTCTTATGTGTTGTGTGTTTTGTGCATGTATTTATTAGCGTGAATGGCGAGGGGTGAGGGTGAAATATAACGTCATCATCGCCCCTCGAAAGTTGAGAGCGTAAGAGTGTGTGTTCGGGGTCGTTGGCGGAATGTTTATAAAAGTACTCCATCGACCCCAATCTAGATTATTTTAAGGGATGGTTAGGGATATCAAGTATATCAAGTGGTGGAGGAATATCAAGTTCTCCACCGACCAAACGGAATGAGTGTACTGTATGGATGTAATTATGTGGTATTTATTTGTCTGAATGTAGTGTTTGAAAGAGTAAATAGAATATATACTTATTTGGGGGATGAAATGACCTAGATGTCGGAAGCCCCAGTCAAAAAAAAAAAAAAGTTATTCAGGAACAGAACTATAATATTGTATTGTTTAATTAACACAATTATGAAAACGTTTCCCTGTGTGAGTAAAACAAGTGTTATTCACAAATATTATTAAAAATGAATCATGACGTATAGTAAATTAATATTTTGACGGCTTGTTTACTGCTACTAACACACGTTCATATCTATTAGACTTCTTCATTACATTTCATCTCTCCATACTTTTCCTGCACATTGAATGATCTCTCATCAGACATCAGTCCTGTTCTATTAACTATGGACACCTATCCCATTCAAACTGCCCCTAGAGCAACATTACTACGCGGATCAATAGAGTGGAAACAATTGGAACAGAAATTTATCTCAAATCCCCTCCTTAAACACCAAACGAAATAGACACTGCAATCGGAAAATGTACAATCTCAATTATTAATTGCATCGGTGCCTAGCAATATAAAAACTTAAAAGAATTCTCTTTACGTTAACGTTCTTCTTTTAAAAAAAGATTAGCTCGCAAGCAATAGCAAAGAAGTAACAAACTTCAGATAAACAAAAACTGAATAAGTTAACACACGACTAAAAATTAAAGACAAGCATAACGCTCTGAAAACTTTTCATCACAAACTATCTACCCACCTTTCCCAAGTCAGTCGAGGAGAAAGCAAAAATTCCTTCTTACCTGAACAAAGTGACTGGTATCATAAACAGTACTTACACAGCTTACCGAACAATATTTTCAGTCCCTGATCCCATTTTCCTACGAAACTTATTCCATCTTTTGACATTCAAATGCCATACAATATCTCCAATTAAAACAAGTTCCAGATTTTGAACTTATTACTTCTTAAATCATCCAACACCAAAAAGGTCATAGTACTTATCAATTTAATTTTACTCATCATCATCATATGATGGGGGTAGATACGATCTCTGGATTGGATGTGGCGGTGTGTGTATGTTAAAGGAAAATAAAAGAAATAAAAAATAAAAATAAAACAGAATTATTCTGTCTTCTCTAATGGCAAGCAGGCAGCTTAGAAACAATGAAAGTTAAATGGCAAAGTAAAATAATGATAATAATATTAAAAAATAATAATAACAAGAAAAACTTGTGGTGTGGTGAACTGGGGAAAGCTATGGTCTCTCGGCTGGGTTGAAACAGCAACCAAGGCGATGTTCAACTTCCAAGTTCGACTTTTAAAGAAGTTAACAGGATAAAGGGTCGACTGGTTGCTTTGTAGACGGTGCTTGATGATGCAAAGATGCGTTCCTAAACAATGCACAAATCGGAGTATGTTCTTTTTATTGATGTTATCGCCGGTGCCTCTCCAGACCTAGAAGGGATAATCCCCTCAAAGAGTATTAAATTGTTGTCTTAATCATCATAATCATAGACCGCTTTTAGTATATATTCGTGTTCCCTTTCTATACATCTTCCTTCATGTCAATGTTCTCCAACTACGGCTTTCCTATACTTAGGACCTACCCAAACCGACGTAACCTATTCTCTTTAGTCTTAGCTGGTTTTACTGAGAAGTTGATCCTTATTGTAGCATTACGCACCCTTTTTCTTCTAATCTTTCTCAAGTACCTTCTCACTCCTACATCCACGAATCCGTCTTTATTCAGCTACGTTCCTAAGTACCTAAACCTGATTATCTGATTTACGTTTTCCCTCTTAGCTCAAATCTCATAGACTTGTGAGGCATTTTACCTATCCTCGTTACTTTCGTCTTTTCTTTTCTAATTATTATATTACGAATACTCTGGATAAAGGTATGGTCTTTAAGAAGAAGAAAGCAAAATATAGTTGCTAATGCCAAGCTTTCGACCTAGTTTAAGGATATCATCAGGACAAAACAAGCTTAAATATGTCTACAGATAGAAATTTTTTTTAATGTCGTCGAAATTTCTAATACTGAAAACAATTACCATATTGACTGTCTACAATTCAGTTTTTAAAATGTATAGATTATGGATTAGACTTTATCTTTCGAGAAAATACGACAATACTTTCAAGTAACAGTATTCTGGTATTGCGTCTAGAAGCATTATATCAGACTGTTCGCAACTTGTTGAAATTAAATGAGGAAAATAATAATTATTATTTTGTTCCAACAGCGGACTGATGTGAAATCCCCGAACACGATTTAAACTACCAATCCAAATCGATACAAATCCATTACTTGAAAAACTCTTATCCTGCCAAATCCCAGTCAACCGCAGAAAAGAAAAAGAGGCGATGGTATAAATTTTCCCTAACAGTGATAATGACGGGGAGAGTAAGTGAGAAAGCGAAAGAAAATCTTATAAATCAAACTATTTCGTTTAATTTCATTACTCTTAATATTTTTCCTATATTTTATTGTTAATTTGCCATAGCATTGTTAATTGTTATCCGCACAAATGGGAAAATGGGCATTTTTCCTCCAACCTATTAATTTCTATATCTGAATGTTAATGGTTAATTTTTACAAGGAAAAGAAATTTCGCATATTGTACTGATAAATTTTAAATTACATAAATTTAAAAAAACGCGCGAAATGCAGGGGTCTAAAAATTTTTACTTTTAACTAGCACAGAATTCACAGCATTAAATTCCATAACAGAATAGCACAGTCGTATCACAAGAAATACGACAGCTTCCTACAAAAAAATCACCTGGTCATGATTTGATAACAGCTGAAGTTCTTCAAGAACTTCCCAAAAAAGCAGTCGTCTTTTTGACTTCTTTGTTTAACGCAATTTTGTGGACTACACACTTCCCCATACAATGGAAACTTTCTTACATTACAATGATACCAAAGATCCATAAAAATTGAAGCTCCCCATCATCTTAACGTCTAGTTTGTTACCCGTTCTTCTAAATTATTCGAAAAATTAATTTGCAAAAGAATTATCTCTATTGCTACTTCGAATCACATCTTACCAGACCATCAATTCTGCTTTCGCACCCATCATTCCACCACTCATCAACTTCACAGAGTGACTGATTTCATTACTTCGTGTCTCGAGGAGAAACTGTACGCGACTGGAGTGTTTCTAGATGTTTCTCAGGCCTTGGACAAAGTATGGCATGAGGGATTATTATACAAATTAAAATTATTTTTACCCCTGGCCTATTATCTGATTATACAATCATACCTTAAAGAGAGATTTTTCGCAGTAAACCAGGATACGGAGACTCCTGGGATGGGGGAAGTGCTTGCAGGTGTGTCACAAGGGTCAATACTCGCTCCGCTGTTGTACACAATTTTTACTTCTGATATGCCCACAAATGAGAATACACTCACCGCCACATACGCAGATGACACCGCCATATTAACAAGCCATCTCTCTTCTACACAAGCTTCACTCATGTTACAAAACCACATAACAACAATTGAATCGTATATGGATCGGTGAAGTATTCCAATATTCAAAGATTACAAAGTTTTCAATCCAAAATTTTAAGACTAATTGTTTCTGCCCCTTTTTATGTAAAGAATAACATACTTCACAGAGATCTTCAAATCCCAACAGTTTTTTCATCCATCAAAACATATTACAGACGTTTTCATAGTAAATTACAAAATCACATCAACACACAAATACGATTACTCCATTCCCCACAATTACCACGTAAACGTCTGAAAAGAATATGGATAAGAGACCTCTTAAATGATTAATATCATTTCATTAATCCAGAGCGGCTGCCAATTGGTGGTAGCTTTCTCTATAACGCCCATAATGCCAAACACATAATCTGAAATCCAATCTGCTGGTTGTATATAATACATGTACAGTTGTAGATACAAATAAATGAAGTAAAAAAAAATAGCACAGATATTTTACGTTAAAAATAATAAAACAAGCAATTAATTCATGGTAAAAGAAAAACATTTTGACTCTTTTGTTAGAGGAAGTGTACTGGAAAACCATAAATTCAAGAAGCACACATCTAATGTATTATAATTTTTGAAAAAAATTGTACAAATACATAAACCTGTAAATTGGGCATCGCGTACTAAAACCATAGAATGCGTCTGATTATTTTAATTTCCTTAAGCATGATTGGGTTCTGGATCGTGTCCTTTGGGATGAGAGGTTGTGTAGGTAAAGCAGATATCTACCCTATTACAAGGGTGCAAAGTGGTTGGTCGTGTTAGCTCTGCCTAAACCCTAATCAGTTTGGTTTATGGGCCGATTAAAGTCAACCAACAGATATATTAACTTCCGGAGTTACATCAACACCCCTGGTGTACGGATTTCCGCCCCAGACCGGAAATATTCTTAACCGGAGTGTCTTATCGACCCAAATGGAAAACACAACGCTCACCGGGAATGCGCTGGCGTTGAACCTAATTATCAATATTTCAAAATTTTCCGTTTTTCTTATACTAATAAAGACGATATTTGATCACTCGACGTCGGGCAAATTGAAATGTGCCTTATACCTCACCACGCTAACACCTGTTCAATTTTAAGGGAGTTGCCGGCGAACGAAGTTCTAGCTTCATTCTAACCCGCGGCCTACAAGAGTTTAATTACAAAACGTCCCGTCAAGGGTCTTATTTGCGTGAAACCGACTTGTGTTTCTAGCGTTACGGCCTGTAATGAATTTCAACCAGCGAGTAGAAATATCCCGGCGAAACCGTTCAATTTATCTACGAGATCTACCGTGTCACCTCAGAAAAACCGCAAAACTAAGTCGTCAACTAAATGGATTCTGTTTAATGCCTGACATTTGTTCAAATGGCTGTCACATCCAGAAAATGTGCACGCAGAAACCAGATTTTGACGTGGAAATTGAGTCTTTACTACAAAATGGGACTTGTGTTGAATTGAATTTGACATGTTTTGGTTCAAAACTCGACGGATTTTACATGAATTTTTATAATTACAAAGGTGTTGTTATTCTTTTGTGGCATAAAATAAATACAAAATTACAAACTGTACGTAAAAACTAGTTGTGTTATTGACATGAGAGAAAACATGAAGAGAATCTATAGTAGAAGTATTTTAAAAAACCACTAGCCATAAACCAACGGGATAGGGATAAAAGAGGCAGCCCCAAGGCCTTTCCTATCTCCTCTGGGATTTTTCTCCAGCATCAGGATCAATCTCTAAAGCGTTGCCATCGGTTGATTCTGTGGAATCTTAGTTGCGGCTTATCCTCTCGTATTTGCAAAAATGCGCACTTGCATCGGCCTCCACAAAAACATAAAATGGGTTCTGGGTCTCCTCCTCCGGCAGTATCTGCACTGTGTTTCTACTGTGTGTACTCCTATGTGTACTCCTGTGCATATGCCTACTTTAGCCCTGTTGGGAGTCCAACCGGAATCCTGGTTCGATCGCGATTGCCTTCCAGTAATTCCTTCCTAAATTTTTCGGATGGCCCTTCTATAAATCTCGCGCTTCATGCCTGGGGCCCACCAAACTTTGGACTCATTAAGGATGTTTTGTCGTTAGGCCACTGTAGGGTTCGGGACCTAGAGAGTCCATGTTGGCTCCTTCTTTGGCCAACATCATTATCATTATGGCCAGATCATTAATGTTGCTGACTTCCGCCAGGGCCTCCATTCAGTTCCACCCTCCACTTGTACATTTTAGTCAAATTTTAGTAAACTTTGGATTATTGAGGATCCTGTTAAGGCGCATTTTTTCTTTTATATTTTATCGTAAATTACGAAGTCTAGTCTCCTTCTCCCTTTTTTTCTCTTTCTTAATTATATATTTTAATGTTTGATTTATGTTTGCATGCATTAAGTTTATTATTATTTTACACATGTATCGGGGATAAATCGTTAATTTTGTTCAAATAATTGTTGATTACGCGATCCATAATGGATTAAGCGGACAAAACAAGAAAGGATTAGCCGTTATCGCGGATCCTTGATCCAGAAGGAGACGTCGAGATGGCAGTCTTTGCGCAACTTTGAAAGATAGAACAGCTATTTCCCGTATATCGGCCTATCGATTGTTATATCGATTTCGTTACGTCCCATCGTCGATCCCTGTACCTTCAGGGACCACCGCCGAAAAGATCGGGGAATCAACTGCTTATACCGTGACGTCACCAGGCTGTATTTTTTTATCTTCTTCATCTCATCTTTATCTCTTTTTCTTCGTCGTCGTTTTCGTATGTTTCTTCATCCTCCGTGGTTTCTTCATCATCTGCGGCTACACATCTTCAATTTCATACCTGCTTCGCCATTTCATTTCATCCTTAAGTTTACTTTATTTTATTATTATTATTATTTTATTGCATGCAAGTTTATTCGTTAAGTTAATTTAATTCATGCACGTCTTTACATGACTAATATTATTAAAGTCAATTTTCATTCATTTCTTTTCATTAAAATTTAATAATTTTCATTTTGTTTCAATCTGGTCAATCGAATACCACGATCTGGTTAAATGATCGTAATTCAAGAAGTTGTTTAATTTTAATGTATATATAGATCAATACAAAATTCAATTCAAATCAGTAGAAAAAAGGTTTATTTCAATTTTATCTGTTCTTGTTTTATGTTTTTAAATCCAGTAAGAATACATTTATTTTATATTTTATTAAAATAATATATTTTTTACATGTATAAAATCATATTATTTATAGTTTTACCCGTATACATGTGTGCATGCCATCTATTCAAATTTTAGGTATTTTTCATTTATTCAAAAGATAAAAGGGGAAAGGAGAGTTAAATATTCTGCATAACTATCTTCAATTTAATAACAATATATATTTAATTTATTCATCTTCTCTGAAATTAATTGAGATTTGGAAAATGAATCCCCACATTGAACCAGAGGGATATTGGGTAAGGAAATCGGTATTTCAAATTAACGAAACGAATTCCCCCCAACGATCCATTTTAAAATGTATCTTTTATGTGCCACGATGATAAGCCACAGTAAGGTTCAGGACCTAGAGAGTTCTACTTTCTTTGGCCAAACATGTTCAGTGGTGTCGCTGTTCGCCAGGCCCTCCAGGCAGTTCCAAACACTCTTTGCCTTCACTTCGCATGAGGCTAAGGCCTTTAGTTCTGCTTGACTGTCAAAGAAGAGAACATCTTCCGAGAATGTACTCCTAGCATCTTTGGCGTCAGTTCGGTCTTTGGATTCATCCCAAAGGCTCCAGTGTTCGTATCCTTTGGCAGTTTTGGAACCGTATGTGTACCGGTAGAAATTTGCCTTTACATGTGTTCGGCTAGTCCATTCTTTCCGTTCTGGTATCAATACCTTGTAATTTTCAGTAAAGTTGTATTTTGGAGCAGGGCCATCGGATTTGGAGTAGTACGGTACCTGCAGCCATAAGCCCAACTTGAATTTTAAAAAAAGTCGTAATAAAAATACGTACTGATGTACGATAGATCTGCTAACCGACAATAATAATCTAATAGCATACCAATCCTTCATCAATTATCTTAAGATTTTTAAGAAATTACATTGTGCGATTTTTTATGGAAGTCTGCGGGAGTGATAACGGTCAACTAAAGCTGGTGAACCAAAATGAAGAAAATGTATAAGGATCACGAAACTACAAACGCTACGAACGTTTGATAGGTTCTAACCTGTTTGAAATAAGTTTAAATAGACGAATTAATTAATTTTAAACGTCATAATAATACAGCTATGTTACATTCGCTTACTCGCTTTTTGCAATCGCCGATGATGAATCGCAAGTTCCAACTTAAGTCATAATGCTGTTCAAGTTCCTTTCTACTAATAGGGATATGGTTGGTTAAATCAGGCGTAATTTGCCCCGTTGTTGTAAAAGGAGACACTAATCGGAGTAATTAGAGGAGTTCGGGACAAAAGCGAGACCCAATAGGAGTAATCCCACCCTTAAACATCCTATTAGTCCCATAAACAGCTTGGAGCGTTTAAAATACTTCTAATTAATTTCAAATAAAGTGGGAGTTTTCTTTTTATGGTATCTCCGGTTTTTAAAATAGATTTCATTAAAAAAGAAAATATTCACATTCAATATCAGAGCATGATTGATTAGCACATACGTTTACGTTGATATAAAAAAATCGACAACAAAATTTTAAACTATGATTTGATACCGAAACATTTATTTTGTACCAATATTTATTGTTGCGTCATTTAGTCATTATTGATTATGTATTTTAGTTGTCTAATATACTTTTGGGGATCGCGGTGGTCGAGTGGTTAGGGCGTCCGACTCGTTTTTGCCATGTTTGCGGTTTTGGCTTAAAATCCCAATACAGCCAACGGCTTTTTAATGGAGAAAAATATGAAGAAAGGATGGTAAAGTTGTTTGACTCTTCTACGCTACACCGAACGGGTACTTCATCGTTAAACCCTCCTAGAGGACATGAAGTGCTTTACTTTTACATTAGATCTAACAATTTTTTTAATAACTATACCTAGGAAAAATTGATAATTAACTAGGCTAATTTCGAAGGGGTTAAAATGTTTTATATCATATGTTTTATGTTTATAATTTTTTATTTTCTTACTTTATTCTAGTAATTACCCTTTAATTTTTCCCCTATTTGAAGGTCGAGTAGGCGGTAGTGTGTAATTACATACACAGTAATATTAAAAATTATATCCATTATATTTAGTGGTCTATTGAGAAAATTACTTCTTTCAATTAATTAATATTTTTATGTAAGGTTTTCAGTTGAGATAAAAAAGTCAATCGCACGAGCGGGATTCGAACCCACGATCTTCGGCTTGATACGCCGCTGCTCTACCACTTGAGCTATCGTAACCTCGACCCACTCGGACACCAACTTCCCTCCTCAACCGCACCTTTTGAATTTTCCCTCCTTTTTGCCATTTTTCAAATGTCTTGATTCTCGGCGACAAATGATCAAATGACAAATGACGGTGACAAATCGTGGGTTCGAATCCCGCTCGTGCCATTGACTTTTTTATCTCAACTGAAAACCTTAATTAATTGTAAGATATTAATTGGTCAAGCGGACCACCAAACTAGTGAATTTTTATGCAAGGTTGTGGTTGAAATGAAAAAGTTAGTGTCACAAGCGGGATTCGAACCCACGACCTTCGGATCAATACGCCGCTGCTCTACCACCTGAGCTATTTGAGAGCTAGAGCAACGGCAATTTAGCCGAATGTCGTGGGTTCGAATCTCACTCGTGGCATTAGCTTTTTCATTTCAACCAAAACCTTACATAAAAGGTTAATTAATTAAAAATTATATGCAGGTAATACGGTAACGTCAGAGCTAAGTCATGTAAACGGTCTCTTTTTTTTTTTTTTTAAACTTTTAACTTGACTCACTTCGGTCAATATGAACTATCGAGCCCAGAGAAATATAAAATGTTTAATTGGTTGAAAATAGCTATGCTAATTGTGGTTTGTTTTTAGCAAAGAGTAGCAAGAGGAATGATTTTACACTCTTATGAATTTAATAAATTATGTGCGTCTAAGGATAATTCCAAAGGACTCATCCTTTTCTGTCAAGGTGCACAGCTTCTGCTAATTCTCTCAGAATGTATACTTCTCGGGTTGAGTAAAATTAAGTTAAGAACTGACACAATGTAAGGAAAACAAACTTGAAATTAAGATGAGTAGAGTGCGCGCGTTAGACAGCTACACAGGCAGTAAGTGGCTGCTCACGCACAAGAAGGGCTTATCGCTTTTAAGGGGATTACACACAATAAATAACTTTTATTTTTTCAACTGGCGTTAATAGTTTATATGTCTTTTACGAGTAGTTAGAACATATAAATGTTATAAAAAAAGTACATGTCATGTTTTCATATGTCATTAATTTTATTAAGATTCTGCCACTCATTTGGGAAGGTTATTTTCCTACTATATTAAATCCTCAACTATTATTAAATAGTCAACGAAATCTATACGTATCATTAATATATCTCCTTTTTATTAAATACAGCTTAAATATTTACTGTTTCATATTTATAAATTTATAATAAAAAAATTTAAAAATGGTATGCTTTTTCGTAACTGGAAATATATTTCTAAGGATATGGTTAACATTATAGTTGACGGAAAAATTAAACTTAATTCTATTTATAAAAGTGATATTGATCTCATTATTTTCTCTTCTCTCCTTTTCAAAATAAATATCCTCCTTAATCCCTATTGTCCTGTTGAGAAATCCTTTCCTCTCGGGTCATTAAAAGTAAAAGCCTGAATAAAATTTTCACGCATCATGCCAATGAAAGGTAGCGTTCCGCAAGAAAGTATGCTAGGACGAATCCTATGCATCACCTAAACTGGAACTGCATGAATATCCCAATGGCTTTAGGAAAACTCAACAATATTACAGAATGCCGAAAGTGGGCTCCGTGATATGAAGTTATAGAAGAAAATGAGCCATACCAACCAGCCAAAAAAGTGACAACCCTTTTACCCATTGGAACCAGAGCACGACTACGTGCAATGGAGTTTGTGCTCAAGCTGAAACTGGAAAAATGGCGAGTAAAACACTAACACCAGTCAGAAACACCATATATGAGGTGAGTAAAGAGATTTATAAATCTTTCCAAAAGGAAGGCGAAGGGCTCCTACCTCTTGCTCCATGCGAGCGAATCAGCACTGACCACTATCCTCTAACTACCACCCAAAGAAGATGGGCACAATTGAGACAGAAACATGTTGATTCTGTCAGGAGGAACCATTATAGGAAGCATTAGCTCGGTTACGTACAGCCACTTCGATATAGCAATTATTCTCAGGAAAACGTTCATTTTCAAAAGTATGGTAATAATTTGTATGATTCCACGATTAATGTGGGCGAGAGGAAAAGATTTTTAATATTCTTGTTCAACCCCTCTCTCCGAAACTAAAAAAAAGAAAAACCGAGTTATTTTACTTCAAGTAAAAACCATCGTGTTTCTTTGTAAACTTTGTAAAATTAAGTAAAGAGTAAGAACTTACATTGGTGCGGCAGGTATTTTTACACTTTTAAAGAAGTTATAAAATATTGATCTGTAAATAAATAGTGAATCAACATGTAATTATTAAACTAGTAATTTATTTATTTCAATATTTATTTTTTAATTATTCAGAATTCGTGAGATGCGGTCTGGTGAGAGGTAGGTTTCAGAAAAACATTTTCTTTATCGTGGCAACGTTTCGATCTTTGTTGAGATCATCTTCAGGGCTCAAAGTGTTTGTCTTCTGTGTAATTGTGCCATTTTTGCGTATCGTGTTGAGAGTTCAATCAATAAAGATCGAAACGTTGGCACTATAAAGAAAATGTTTTTCTGAAACCTACATCACACCCGACCGCATCTCACGATTTCTCAATAATTACCGATTAGCGGTCACTAATCACCACACATTTATTTTTTTCTTACCCCTAACCTTTCAAAGTAATTAATCAGCTGTCATTAAAGACCAACGTGATTAGAAAATAGATTGTTTAAAACTATTTAAAAAGTCATATGTAAATAAAGTATGTAAAGTATCTTGCAAATATTACAGTGAACCTAAATTTCGTTCCAATTTTTTATTTCGACTCAGACTTGACACGCTGTTCCTCCAGCTAAGTCGTTTTAACAAAATCCACATTGATTTTTATTTTTCAATATCTGTCAATTACTGCCAATAATAATGAATTAAGTTTCTATTTTATTTTTAAATATGAGATGTAGCATTCGGGTTCCATTATTCGACAGCCAAGATAGGGCACGAAAAAGATTTTATCGTATTGGGAAAAAAAAGAATCCTAAATCTAAAAGTTATCTTTAATAAGAATAAATAATCTGTTCTCAGTGCGTAAGAGATATAATAAAAATTAAATTATTGTACCTGACGAAGTAAATTAAATTATTGTAAATGACATAATATCTATGTAGATTAATTACTAAAAAAGAACGTAGAATATCGTCAAATATTTTATTTCATACGTGAAGAACATTCAATTTATAAATAAATAAAGTAAACATCGTTATTGTCAGAAAACAATCAGGCATTCATTGTTATAGATTGATTTAAAATTCATCATTGATTATCTTAAGGTTAAATTATGATAAACCGTTAAAATAAATCAAATTAAAAAACCCAAATTGTAAAATCTACTGTAAAATAATTACATAGCAAGATACTCACTTGAAAAAGGAAAGAAAAACCTTTTAGTGGTGTGACAGAACATTATCCGAGGAGATACAAACAGAAGAAAATGAGACTTGTTGAAGATACAACATCCGCCTTTGAGAAACAAAAGCCTAAAACAACCTGCTCTCCATCTAGGAAGCTTGAACCATCTCCATCTTGCATCAAGATTACACCTCTTCCAGAGTTACTTAACTTCATAGGAGAAAACCCTATGTCAAAACTATTAGATCCTATATTGTCTTATGTGCAAGAAAAGTAAAAAATAAACACGAAGAAAAGAAATGAAGACAGAAAATATATTTATTTAGTATAATATCTACATTAAAATGCCATAATTGCTATATCATACAGAAATTTTAAGTAGATTTTACACAATCCATCATTGATTGATTTGAATTTTTTTTAATCCTGACGACTGCAAATTTATCATGATGTGAATAAATATTTGGATTTTTCAACGTTGGAATTATTTTTCCGGCAATATATTAAATGTAAATTTCATATTGCTAAAACATTAATGTATTTTAAAAATTATATCGTACTCTTTGATCTCCACAGCATACATATTTATGGTCAAATATACGTCGATTAGCTATATTGCCTCGCACTGATTTATACAATTTCAGCAAAAAAGAGCTTAAAACTGTTCTCAACAGAAACGTAATTAAAAGTTATGTCGATTTTAATTTCAGAGTTAAAAGTATATTTTATACTTTAATTCTTTGACTCAGCTCGAACCTCTAAAAGTCCGTGCTTTTCCTTTTGGGTGCCGTGCGGCAAATCATGAATTAATTGTTGCGTTTAAGAAAAGCCCTCGGTTCAATAAAGAGGGCGTAATAAATTCACGTTACCTCTCTCCGAAACAAGATTTATATTTCGCGAAGAAAGTGAATTTTCTATCTGGGGCCACAAATTTCTTCCGTCCCTCCAGCGAAGCTCTTCCGGGCGGCCTTCACAGAGGATCAACGTTCAATTTATGAAGACGATAAATATTAGAGACGCTATGAGAAGATGTAGAAAATATCTAACATCATCGCCGTTTGCCGATCTCTGTGAATACATTAAAAAAAAGACTTTTACCAATTTTACGACATCTTTTAAAAAACCGGTGATGAATGAACCCGTAAAAACCGATAGATAAAAACTGTCATATAATTTTTAAAAAATTTATGTAAGGTTTTGGCTGAAATGAAAAAGCTAGTGTCACGAGCGGGATTCGAACCTACGACCTTCGGCTTTTTTAAAAATGCGGAAGGTTGAGGGTTCGAATCCCTACTAGTGACACTAGCTTTTTCATTTCAGAAAAAACCTTACATAAAAAGATTAATTAATTGAAAGAAGTAATTTAGTCAATAGACCACTAAATATAATGGAATTATTTAAAATGATCGAAATCCATCGCTTTTCACCAAGAGGGAAACGAGAATAAGGATTTACGTGTAAAACAGGATAGCTGAAATGTTGCTGTCGTAAAGTAATTAAACTCGTTCTATACGAAAAAGTAACCAGTTTCAGAAATTCAATTTGGTTTCCGAAACAATGTGATTTACCATAAATTACTCAAATAGCAAGTATATTAACAATGATTCCTCGTAATTTAACAATCCGTTACCAAACGACAATATTTATTCTTTTTTAACGTCAAAACTTAACCACTCATCAGACCGAATATATTGTGATTAAAGTAGTGTGATACATGTTATTTTATTGAGTCCTGGGTCAGACCTTGATATTATCCGTCTATCCGCTGAGCATAGGCTCCAGGGGCTACCAGCAGCTGGGTAATTTCAACCTACAACGTAATCGTCTCCATTACTTAGTTAGGATGGCAGAGTTGATATCCTTACCCCTTTTACACCTATTATATAACTAAACTAATTGAAACCCAATCGTGTACTCAATAATCATCATCATTCAGGTCATCGGTCCTTTCACACTACAGACACGTTCAAGCCAATAACCACGTTCACTCTTAACACGCGCTATGGACACAAAATTGTCTGTAATATATACATACAATAAAATAACTCTATTTCACACAAAAAACGGAATAGGAGATGCTGCCGTCAACACAATTCTCATATCGGCTGGCACGCTCTCTGTATGAAGCCATTCACACACACGGACATATCCGCCGGCTTTGTCCCAAAAGTAAGTGCCCTTGTGTCAATCTCTTGTGCTCTTGTGATCTATATTTAATCGGGTGAGGATTACCCTTCTTCCCTTAGTGAGGTCCTCCGAGGGCCACCTATCGTAAGTGCTTTTGATACTCAAGAGCTTTTTTTACCGATCCGGCCCACCAAAGCTGACATTTTCTTTTAATTGTTTTAATGAATTTTTCAAGTCAGGGGGCTGGAATTCGGAGATTAAATCCGAATTATGAGTCCGGGTTTACAGACACGACCACCGTTTTGCTGTTTACTACTACTTAAGTTACTGTTTCCAACAAGGTCACAACGATATTCTTTATTTGTCATGGCCATTGCTTCCCGTATACTCGGCCGTCCTAAAAAGGCCAATGAAGATCTTTAACGTCCGCATCTAGCCTTCCGGCCTTATCGGACGTTTTGATTCCCACGATGAGTGCTGACGCACCTCCACATACGACAGAATGGTGTTATTGCCGCAGCATTGGTGTAGAGGCAGCCCCGAGGGGCCAAGACAATGTCGGTCCCCGCTTGCCCATTCCGAGTGGTCGGGTCCGCATTAAGCATCAGATCGTATGCCGCGCGCATAGGGCTACCTAAGCCGAAATACATCAGCCTGGTCTCCCGCGCACTCCCTAGGTAGAGAAGGCCACTACCTCCCTAGTGGGGCTTCCCCAACGTAGAAACTACCGGATCAGCTCCGGCCGCGGTTTTGTTTAAACTGGAATTCCTAACCACCCCGTAGAGGAGACAGCCTACGGTGAAAGCCTCCAATCGAGCACAGTCACCTACGTGCAAAGCATACTCGAGTAGGAGCAACCGATTCACTACCCGTTCCCATCCGCCACTACTCTGGCATTCGAGAGACTTTTCATGATAATCATAGCGACTTGTCAAGAACAGGTAGGCAAAGCCGCCATCGTCACGAATCATCCCAAAGCAAAAGAAATATTATTTTATTCGTTTCGATTACAGCGCAGCACATCTACACATTTGCACGAGTAAAAATGCTTAATTTTCTATACAGGACAGCCTAAATTTGGTTGGTAAATTTGAATGATATTTTTTGAAAAATAAAATAAAAACATGCTTTTGAAGAAGTGATCTAAAATAAAAATTAACTTTACCTAACTAAGGACATACTTTCACCTTGTGAACCATATTAGACTTATAAGCATTTCTCTCTTTAGGTTAGTCGTACATGATAAAATACATTCTTGAATTTTATTTTAAACCCACCATCTAAACTAAATTACACAACTTATTTTAATACTTAATTCTTTTTGTATTCCAAAAAATGAGTACATATAGACAGAGAGAAAAATACTTCTGTACTACTATTTTATAAAAAAATGAGTAGATATAGACAGAGGGAGAAATATTTCGGTACTTCTATTTTATAGAAAAATATTACAATTTTATTTTATTTTCAATTTATATGAACAGAAGTTTTATTAGGCATTCGGATTTATTGGCAGGGCGTTTAGCAACTTTTTCAATAAAAATTCAATGGGAAATAATTTTAAATAGTATTTGAAGATATACGCAAAGGTACCAATTAAATATACATCTGCGTTCGATTTAGCATACAATGAAAAAAATACTTAAGAAGAAAATAAAATATTAATTACAATTAATTAAGGTTTTTAGTTGAGATAAAAAAGTCAATGGCACGAGCGGGATTCGAACCCACGATCTTCGGCTAGATACGCCGCTGCTCTACCACTTGAGCTGTCGTGACCTCGGTCCATTCGGACATCAACTTCCTATCTCAACCCCACCTTTTGAGTTTTCCTTCCTTTTTTGCCATTTTTTAAATGTCGTGTAATCGGATTGGATTCTCGACGATAAAAGAAATGGCCACGGAGAGCTTTAGTAGATGGGAAGTTGGTGTCCGAAGTCATGATAGCTCAAGTGGTAGAGCAGTGGCGTATCTAGCCAAAGATCGTGGTTCGAATCCCGCTCGTGCCATTGACTTTTTTATCTCAACTAAAAACTTTAATTAACTGTAATATATTAATTGGTCAAGCGGACCACGAAATTAGTGAATTGAATAAAATGTTAATATTACACCTAAATTATCTGTAAAATGTTAACAAACCAATTTAGTATAATATAACAAAAGACAACAATAAAATATAACAAACATAACAAAAAAATTTTACAATGATTAAAACTTATTTTGGTGACTTTTAAGCAAGACAAGCAGAACGGGCAATATCTTAAAGAGTATTAGAACTTTTAATTAGAGTCTTACTAGATTAGTAGGACTCGTCTTTTCTATAAATCTATCAGAATATTACGATATATAATGTGACGTAGGGTAGTTTTATCTACACACGCGCGCGCACACACAAAATCGAAGGTGAAAGGTTATTCCAATTTTCAATTTATTGATAGGTCGCCGCTCCAGGACGATTTCCTAGCTCTACAGCTCAATTTGAAGTTTTCGTAAAAAGTGCAAAAACTAACATATTCCCAAATTTTTGCATTTGCTGATGAATAATTGAATCTAGGAAAACATTTGAAAACCTGTGTTTTTCAGCGTAAGATTTTCTAAAAAATGAGACCTCGCGCAGCTCTATGACTTAAAAGGCTGAGAAATACGCATTTCCAAAGTTGGCCATTATTTCGTGCAAAAACAAGGTGGATGGGTTTTTATAAGCAATATAATTGTATAATGTGAATTACATATCCTGTATTTTTCAATTGATTATATGCAAATGTATTACAGCAACTATTATAGGGGTTATTTGTGTAGATAATTTTGAAAATTTAGTTATATTTTTAAGACAAAACTTTTCACTTCGCAAGAAATATGAATGGAATATAAAAAAGAGAAAGGAGAATGAAAACGTTGCCGAACTAGTATGCCGCTGGTGGGAAGGAAAGATCATCAGTTTGGCCCTACGTCCAAATATAAAAATGACCGTGCGCCGGGGTCTTTCCCCAAGGGTCTTGAAGAAGATGGACCGTCCTTTAACAACCGGTCCCCCCGCCCAGGACAACCCTGGAACATCCTTCGTTCTCACACGATCGGCCATTCGGACCTTATCAAGACTGGTTTTCGAGCCGGACAATTTTTCAAGTCCTCCGCACCGTTCGGCCCCACATCCTTAACCGCACGCCCAAAAGTACAAAAATGTTTAACAAATGGAAAACAATTTATCTTCTTCACAATTGGACTCCATACATTCAATATGTTCGTAACATTAAAATCTTTATCCTCAACAATTTATGTTTTACCTAATGCATACAAACGTGGAAAAATTTTGCAAAAATACATTTTTCATTTCCTATACTCGCTATTTGGCAAGTTTCTCTCTGTCTCTGTCTGTCTCTCTCTCTCTCTCTCTCTCTCTCTCTCTCTCTCTCTCTCTCTCTCTCTTTCTCTCTCTCACACACACACACACACACACGCACACTAATATCATATTTTTTTCCGCTTGCCTGAATCTCTTACAATTGAATTTTCTACTCTTTCCAATAATTATTTTCCCATATTCCCATATCTCCTTAACAAATTTGTCTTACTTTTTTTGTTTGTCTCATATTTACTTCACGTTCAAACACACAATCAAATCCTTAGCTGTCTATATCTTTCTCGACCTCTTTCTAGCATTAATTATTTATGGTATTTTCATTTGTTGGCGCTTTTTAATAGGTTTTTTTTTCCAGAAAGACGCAATTTCAATTATAACGTTTTTTCCTAAAAATTATCAGAGTTTTGTTTTACTCTCACACCATTCTCTTTGTTCATTTAATTTTATTTTCACTTTCAACCACTACATCACTCTCACACTCTCCCTCACTCTGTTCTGCTCTCTCTTTCTCTCCCTCTCTCTCGCTCTCTCTCTTTCTTTCTCTCTCTCCCTCATTCTCTTTCTCTCCCTCTCTATCTCTTACTATATATCTATCTATCTCTCTTTCCCACGTTAGATTGAACTTCCTATTTTATATTTTATTAGTCCGTGTAAATAACTCTCTTTACAACAACCAATTTTTCTTTCCCTCTTTCTCTATATACATCTATTACTAATTAATAAATGTTCTTGGGTTTGATATCATGTTTTTTAATTTTGCAAAGTATATTTCATTAAGAAAAGTTCTAAAAAATGTAAAAGTGAGTATAATTATATACTTATAAAATAAGTGAACTTAGGTAAAATCTCCGAAATATAAATGTCACACTTGTATTCTAATGGCACAAAAGTTGAGAAATTACGATTATATGATAAAATATCTGATTAGAGACTAAAATCACAAAAATGTTAAGACATATAATCTTTGTCTGGTGGCACTACCGTGTAGTGAATCCACCATGGCAGAAATTTTAACTTATGTTTTAACCCTGTAACACCCTGTGCAGACCTTATTCATTCATTCTCTACTACTACTACTCCATGGCCAGCCTCCAAGCAGTGTCTCCGTTTCCTTTGTTCTTTTCAACACTCTCTTCAAAACTTGGACGTTAGTCCATCTGTCAAAAGTTTCGATAAACATGCCCAATAGGGGCTGGTTTGAAGCTGAAAGAATTTAAATTCATATTTTCCCAGACTCATCTCTCTTCACTGTATTTTGCAGGTGAAATATAGCACTCTGCACCATGGAGGTTGAACTTTCATACTCAGGGTTGTACTTGTGTAAAAAAGACTAAATTCAGGGCAACCTTGGCATTTGTTAAAATATTTAATATCAACTCTTTTAAGTAGTTACATTTAAATAATTTACTAGAGGTAAAATACGTAGATCTAAAGTTATTGTAAATTTTAAACCGGCGAACGATTAGTAATATGGGAATTAAACGCAACATAAATTTACAAAAACGTATTTCAAAAATTATTTAAATAATAATTTTATGTTAAAAAAACCGTTAAATAATAAAGGTATGTCCAGATTTACGCTCACAATTTTTTGCATATAAAATCACTTCGAGCGTTTTATACATCAGAAATGGCTTGTTACAAGGCTTGCAAAGTTGGCAATTCCACCGATGCGTTGCGAGGTTTACTATCGGCACATTTTTTCTCTTTCAGCGCCGCTCTTTCCTGGCTCTCCTATTATTTTATTTTTGAGAATTGTTCACGGACCTAGCCTGATAACGGATGGTTGTTTTTGTTTTTATTAACGAAAACGTGCGGCGGACGGTTTTTCGCATGGGCGGGATTCTTTTCCGGGAGGCGAATCACATTGATGGCGAATTTTCCGGTCGACATCCTTTTCCTTTTTTTCTCTCACGTCCGACTCACGTCAATTTTTCGGTTTAACGTGTAAAATATGGGCAGGAGATTTTGTAACAGCAGGGATAAATAAATTGAATTTTAATACCAGGCTGCTGCAGAATGTTTTTTTGCATTAATATAATTTTACGTTGAATTTAATAAGAAATTTTTTCATTAAATAAACCTTCATTTTTTAACATGGCTTTGAATTTGTTAACGTCAAACAATTTTTATGTTCTTGTATAAATCAAAAAATTATCTTTAAAAATTAGGCAAGTGGGTTGAAATCTCTGATTCCCTACATTGCTTCTAAATATTTTAATATTTCTACCTTCGTCAAAATCTAATCGTATGAGGTAATGTCGATTTATTCCAGTTTATGAAAGCGTGGTGTTTTTCTTTTAAAGCTTAGTAGTATAAATATAAAGCTTAAAGTCGATCACCCAGCCACCTGAAAGAAATTCAAAGCGCACACTACCTTTAACGACCACGAACGTTTTACAAAAATACCCTCTTCACGATGATTAACCGAAATTAAATTGGATTTTAAAGCAAATTTGTAAATCCATCGGCACGCTGTTGGGCTTGGGCAACTCAAACAAAGCATAAACGGATTTAAGCCGCATGATCCGGCACCCGGGCGTTCTAAGGTGTTGACTTAGTGTAGCATTGTTGGAAGCAACCGACGAGTGAATACGAAACATGCCTTGCGTTCTTTAATAACTCAGTTAATCGTATTTTTTATTTTTATTTAAACAATTTATGTGGTATGTGCGAATAACAGTAAATTATGAACTTAGTTTTGAGATTGTTTTCACAGGGTCTGTGGGGTGATAGATATTTAGTTTGGTGGTTTCTGATTTGTCTATTATCCTTGTTTTCCGCATCGGTGGATTGGTGCTGACGTCTTAACCGGCTTAAATCCCTGGTTCTGAAGATTTGTCGCCGAAGTAAGTTTCACGGCTTCTTGATAAACGCTCTAACTTAACTCTCTTAAATAAAAGGCACTTAAATAAAAATAAGTACTTACGGACCTGGGTTCAGCCAAACATTTCCATATCGTCCGCATCCAAAGAGCCCAATCCATAATCCTCAGAAAAATCCTTGATCCCTTTTAAAGAATAAATATATTTTTGTACAAGATGTAAATCACTACAAATTGTCGACGATTTCAAACAAACCTCCCAACGACCATAATTTCTCAAATAGAAAAACTATCATCTCGATAATGATAAGAGACGTGGGCTCATCTTTGCAGTGATTGTAAAAATAATATCAATTTCTCAATTAAGTTAATAACACTAAGAACCCATAGCAGTACTTTCAATGAGTAGTTTTTGTTCGCTTGTTTATTTATTTTATTTTATACACTCACTACCTACTTGTACTTAGGTTACTAGTTAACCAACTGAAGCATATACTGTGAATAATAAAAAAAACTAATAATTACACATAATATGATAATGCTTTAGTTGTATTGAATTTAATTTTTATCTTATTATATAATATATTCTACTGCACCGTAGAATGTACACGTAACAGGTCCATTTTTAATAGCTGCACAGCCGAAAAGATTGAGTGGGCAACACCTCGATATACACATTAAATAGATGTATTTATGTATTTTCATAATAAAAAATTTAAATATTCTTTTGGTTGTCTTTGTAATAATAAAAAATAAAACAGAAAATAAATTATAGAAAAACAACTGTTGAAAAATTTATCATCCATTTAAGATTTTTAAATTTTTATAATTTATATCATGTTATAAACTTTGTTTTACCCAGTGCAGAATAGAATTTGTATAACCTGGTTTGTAACAAAACACTACAAGGGATATTGACTAGATAGATAGATAGATATACTTTATTTACAAAATGAAAAAAATTTAGAGTTAAAAATAAAAAACACAGTATTATTATAGCATGGTATTAAAACCGTCAGCCAGAGTTCGGAGTGCATTACGATCCCAAGAATATGCATAATTATATGATTATAAGAAAAGGAGAATGTAAAATATCAACTTCAGAGGTTACAATTATTTACAGGATTTTCAAATTACAAGGTTGAATTGCGATAAACTTTGAAAATAATAAAAATGACACTTCAAAGAACAAAAGGATTCTAACTTACGAAAGGTCCCCCACAGGCCAACAGAATTCGCATTTAGAAGCCCACAAACTAGAAATTATATGTATTAAGACAAACAGAACAAAATAAAAAACAAAAGACAAACAAAAAAGAAACAAAATAAGACGAACAGAATATTAATTCCCTACATTCCAATGTATTCATATCTGTAAAACCAGGCTTTCCGAGCAAAATCAACAAGACCCCGGCAATCGGAGTCGTTCAGAAGGGTTATGAGCACTTCCATCGTCAGAAAACCCTTACCCACATATAGATACCTCAATTCGTTCAGGACAGAGCATCTAGCGAGAAAATGAAATGCATCCTCACGATCACCTGAGTTGCATAGAGAGCACACTGCAATGGCAGGAGTACTCCCAACCCAAGGCCTGAAATTCAGGAACAACTCCCCCCCCTCGAATTTTAAACCACCAGCGGAAAAAAGAGATCGGGACATCATTTGCTGGAGCAGAAAAAACATTGCAAGGAGTTAGGAATGATTCAACTCCTTGTAGAGTTGAAATCTATTTGAGTCCACGGCACGAGAAATACAACTCTGTCGATGACGAGCCCCATAATATGAAGAAGATTGGAAAACATTTCAGACCACGCTGCAAAATTATCGAAAAAGAACCGAACCACAGTATACCTCTCCGCAAGAGAATTCCAGGATTTGAACCAGGATATGTTAATAACTTCAAGTGATGAAATTTTTGCCAGGCGAGAATCAGGAGCTTGAAGCGATTTCAAAATAAACTTAAAATGTAACCTTAAAGAATAAACAAACAACAGTTCTATGCCAGTCTCAATATACAACATATAATTAGGAGTTGATGATGGCAGGACAAACAACTTACGAACAAAAAAACGGTGAACTTTTTCTATCTCTTCATATTCGCGATAGCCCAAACTTGACCTGCATAGCAAAGAATTGCTCGACAAACGGCCGTGAAAATTTGATATTTACTTTTTATTGGTACAAGGTCGTTTGAAATTAGGCCAGACCAAACCTTATTTATAGCCAGTTTCGCTGCCAGGGCTTTCTTCTTTACATGTTTGACCATCAACAGTTTTGGGGTAAGCGTTACTCCCAGATAACAATACTCGCTCAACACTTCAATTCTCCTATTCCGCAACACCCATCTCTCATTCTTCCTTAACCTTCCACCCGCACGAAAAACCACAATCTTTGACTTGTCAAGGTTCACCGTAGGGATATTGACTATTTTTTAAAAATAAGATCATAATGATCATTGCATAATTATTTAGTCGATTGGTCTTTATATATTTTGGATACATAACTGTTCTAACTTTACCCCTCTTAAAATCACAATTTTTTATTAAATTTGAACAGTATATCACAAGTTCTGAGCATATTTTTTTTTTTCATTGACTTGTAAAAATATTGACTGACACTAGGGTCGAGTAATCATCATACTCCATATTTAATCAATCGCTATCAATTATGAAGTATAGGGTTGATTATGATATATATATTTGATCGGATATAAAAGAAATTACAAGTTTTTGTACGTAAAAGTGAAAATAGGTAGTACACAATTAAAGTGGGTAACTTTTGACACCTGGCGACCTTTGTTTCAAGGGATTGGACTTACGTTCCCAAAGAGAAGTGGTGCGTTGGCATGTTAACGCTGAAACTGAGGATGTTTGAACTTTCACGTTCGTTATTTTAAACAAATAAAAACTTTTTGTTTTGTTTAAGCTTGTCTTTTTTATTCAAATCGTATCATTCACGTCATGTAATCAATTAGTACTTGAGAGATAAGATTCTAAAAAGGCAAAGTTGTTCGACAAACAAAGCCATTAACGAACTCGTTGCAACGACTGCAAGAAAAAAGTACTACATGCAGAATAAAGGCCTAAGGGCGGTTTCTGCAATCAAGGGCAATAACCGTGGGTCGGTTGAAACGGGGGTGGAAAGTACACCCTGGAGCGGACTATCTCACCCTGCACCAAGGGTGGCCCCCCGCACCCTAACATAAATCCACTCACCACCTCCCCGTTCGGCACTCTGCCTTACCAATATTTCTCTTTTATACCTGCCTATAAAAGCCATCCTCGACGATTTTTTCAATATCCGCTCTTGGACTTTATATTTCAAAGGTAGCACCTTCGAATCTTTGGTGTTTTACTCTCATTTCAAATGTACTTTTCTCTCAGGGCTGGTTTTTTTTTCCTTCGGATAAGTAATTTTGATTTTATTGGGGGAAAAGCAGGCGAAAGAATGTTTGCAATGCAAACTTTAACTAAAAAAAATTATTATTTTGTATTATAAGTTTATAACTTCCAAAACTTTATGTAGTAAACGGAATAGGTTAGAAATTTTTTAATTAATTTATTTTCTACTGAAACAACGCGATGGTAATATAATTTTTTTAATTTCAATAAATCTTTAAAAAAATTTATCAAAGTTGAATGTCAAACCTGAATTTTGACTGGACTCACATAGTTTGTTTCTTAAATGTGTGGTGATTAGTGACCGTTAATCGATAATTATTCAGGAATCGTGAGATGCGGTCTGGTTTGATGTAGGTTTCAGAAAAACATATTCTTTATTGTGCCAACGTTTCGATCTTCATTGAGATCATTTTCAGGGCTCAATGTATTTGTCTTCTGTGTAATTGTGCCATTCTTGCGTGTCGTGTTGAGAGAGGCACAATTACACAGAAGACAAACACTTTGAGCCCTGAAGATGATCTCAATAGAGATCGAAACGTTGGTACGAAAAAGAAAATGTTTTTCTGAAACCTACATCACACCAGACCGCATCTCACGATTTCTGAATAATTGTTTCTTAAATGTGAAATATATTGTGCATTACCTAAATCAATAACAATTAAGCAAACCTGCAGCATAAATATAAACAATTTTTCTATAGATTGAAAAAGCTTAAAATGAATGATAAAGATACAGAGATACTGATGAAAAACTACAAGTTATAGTGCTTTATCAAAATAACCAAAGGGTTGATTTGGAGCAGTTTTCAAAAAATAATTGCTGCAATGATAGAAAAATATGTTGAATATTTGTATGGAAATAAGACTAATCAAATGAAGAGACGTAAGATATTTTAATTATGCCTGGAAACAAATCAAGAAAGATCAGTCACACCTGCTGGCAGGAAGACACGCAGTGGTCAGGAATTCTACCCAAGTGTCAAGTTCAGCAAATAATGAACTTATTCTGCCTTCGGACTCTTGTCCAGATATTTAATGGACCAATATGTCTCCCTGGAATGTGAGTACCCGGGTAGGATTAGGCCGTGGGGTGGCAAGTACACAAAGGTACTAGCGGCACCGAACAATTGGTTCAAACTGATTTACGAATTTGTCATAACTGTCAGCCTTTGAGTCAAAGACTCTGCATCGTATTGCCCGGTAATACCAGGCAATATAATGGAAATTTCGGGTCTGGCGTTTTTGGTTAAAATGAACATGAATTGCAAAGGAACCAAACGACGGTTTAAAAAATGGAAATGGGTTCTGCACAAGGGTATGATACCCTGAATAATAAAATCTATTTATCACGAATTCCAAGCAAATATCATTACAATAGGCTTATCTGATTACCTTCATGGATTACCTTCATGACTAAAATGTAAAAATTATTCAATTTATGTTTAGTGGTCAATTGATCAAGTTACTTCTTTCTATTAATTATTCTTTTTATGTAAGGTTTTGGTTGAGATCAAAAACTCAGTTTTTGGTACACCCTTTGTGTATGTTTTAGTGGTCAATTGACCAAGTCACTTCTTTCAATTAATTATTCTATTTTGTAACGTCTTAGTTGAGATTAAAAAGTCAGTGTCACGAGCGGGATTCGAACCCATGACCTTCGGCTAAATACGCCGCTGCTCTACGATAAAGCTCAAGTCGTAGCGTATTTAGCGGAAGGTCGTAGGTTCGAATTCCGCTGGTGACACTGACTTTTTTATCTCAATCAAAGCCTTACAAAAATAGAATAATTAATTGAAAGAAGTGACTTGGTCAATTGACCACTAAAACATACACAAAGGGTGTACCAAAACCTTACATAAAAAGAATAATTAATTGAAAGAAGTAAAAATTACGTTGATTTATCTAAGCTAATTTATATTAACCGACTCAATTTGCGTTAACGTTTAAAACTTTTTTTCCAATATCTATTTAACCTAATTATCAGTGATAATAATTATTGCTTAAAACAAAAATATATTAAGAGTACTCACAGGCATACAGTTAAAAATAAAGAAATCTTCAACAGAGTAAAACAATGCCGAATCATCACCACTGATATCTTATTTCAAAAATCTTAAATTATAAATTATTTAGCTGCCGGTGGTTCAATAAATTATTGAGGTAATGAGGAGAGGTCAGGTTATATTTATTTCAGGAAAACATCAATTTCATTTTATAGCCGTCTTGCGACCTTTATTTGGGTAATCTTCAAGGCATGAAGTGTAGTTGTATTTATCTAGTGGATGGCAGTTGTGCTGAGTTTGATGCTAGGAAAGGATAAGCATGTCGTCTGCGAATGTAGCAAGGAATGTGTATGTTGTATATAGGTGCTTCCTTGCGGTACACCAGACCCGAAAAGAAAGGTCTGCACCTTGTCTGACATGGTAATACTTATCGGACAGGTTTGATCTTAGGATCAGGGGGGAGTAGCCTTTAAATCGGAGAGAAGCCCCCTTGCCAGACTCGATCGAAGGCTTGCTCCACGTCAAGAAATAAACCAGGGCAATACGCCCCTCGCCATAGGTCGGAAGAGATGACGTGTACAACTATATGTCCATGTCGAATGGTGTTGAGGCGTGATAGAAAACCAAATTGGTGTTTTGGTATTGTGATTGGGAGTATACAAAGTGATATGTCTAATGAGAATTCTCTCTAAGACTATAGACAGAAATGAGAGTAAGGAAATTGGCCCAGTATGAAATCGTTATACGAGAAGTTTTATAGGGTTTTGGGGTCATAGTAATACATTGAATACTTTTGGAACATAGGATAATCATTCTGACAACTGAATTGAAAAGATGGGCTATGCGGGCGATTTTAGGAAGGTTTTTTCTAAATAATTAATCAATAATTGATTGATTTTATTTGGAATTATTGTACTAATACTACTAATATAATCTTTGTCCAATTTTGTTTTTTCGCTTTATTCATGACATTTCGAGAGCTTTTTATAGATGACATTTCGAGTGCTTTTTCTGAAACTACATTTCTACTCTTTGTTCATATTCTTAACCTATTTATAGTTAATAAATCAAGTTCTGATCAAATTATACTTCAGGACAATGTCACTTCTTTTCACAGATGGTGCTTGTTTAATGATCTATCACTTATTATATCCAAACGAGGTGGTTATATCTCATTTTGCAGATTTACCAGAACTACGGACTTAAACTTCTGCTACTATCATCTATCTATTAATAACAAAACATTTTCTGAAGTTGATATATTTAAAGCGCTGAGAATTCCCATTAACTATCTTATATATATACATATATGTATTGAAAATTTTGTTTCTATATTTATTATATATTATATTTCTATGTTTCTAGTATACATTTAAAAGCAGAAACTCAGTAACCAGATCGAGGCTTGCAGTTTAAAACAAAATACGCCAGAAAATCAGAAAAAGAATGAAAACACGCAGAGGGCCGGCAATGACCTCAGACCTCAGTAAACTTCCCACTTTACTTATTATAACCACTTTCAAATTGGAGCGCGACTGCACGAGTTCGCTTGATGCGCGGCGGCTCCGGCAGACGAGGAACGCGTAGCGACGAGAGAGGTGGCTTGTCTTTTTTTGTGGTTTTTTCCCCCGGGGACGACAAGTGGACGTTTTCTGGATTCACCGGCCTTTTTTACGAAGGGAAGAGATCTTTCTGGACGTCGGATTGCACAACCGGCTTCATACGAGTTCGACAACTATTTGCCTTGGACTTTCAACGAGCTGCAGGGTAACCACTTGTCCAGAGAACATTTTATTTTAATTTGTTGTTGATTTTCTTTATTATTGCTGGCACAATGTTTTTTGTTTTCTTAATTTTTTATAAAAAGGCCTTAATCAGTATTGTTCATTTGTAAATATTGAAAAGATACTTATTTGTATTATTTTATTTTTATTTTAAAAAAAGGGAATTTATTCTGTTTTGTTCATTTTTATTTTTTCAAAAAATAGAAAAAAAAGGTGTTCATTTGTATTTAATTGCTGTGGTTATTTGTGTAGAGATTAGTGACCGTTAATCGATAGTTAATCAGATATCGTGAGATGCGGTCTGGTGTGATGTAGGTTTCAGAAAAACATTTTCTTTATCGTGCCAACGTTTCGATCTTTTATTGAGATCATCTTCAGGGCCTTGTGTTGTCTGCATTTCAGCAAAAAGTTCTCTGATTGATGGCCGATGCGAGTTTCTTCTCGTTGTTGGAGAAGTCCTTCAGAATACTTTTAGCTGCGTGTCCGTATGTAGTACAACGAGAAAAAACTCGCATCGGCCATCAATCAGAGAACTTTTTGCTGAAATGCAGACAACACAAGGTCCTGAAGATGATCTCAATAAAAGATCGAAACGTTGGCACGATAAAGAAAATGTTTTTCTGAAACCTACATCACACTCGACCGCATCTCACGATATCTGAATAACTAGCTGTGGTTATTTTTATTTCATCTCAAAGACCTGAAACAACTGTCCTGATCCCACCACGACAATTTTATAATATATTTTTTTATTTTTGTTTTAAATATATATTGTATTTTATATTATATATATAAGAAATTAGGGTTTGAGCCTGAATAAGTAAATAACTTATTTAATTGAATTCACTAGTTTTCGTTGTCCGCTTGACCAATTAATATCTTTCAATTAATTAAGGTTTTTAGTTGAGATAAAAAAGTCATTGTCACGAGCGGGATTCGAACCCACGATCTTTGGCTAGATACGCCGCTACTCTACCACTTGAGCTATCATGACTTCGATCCACTCAGACACCAACTTCCCGTCTCAGCCCCACCTTTTGAATTTTCCCTCCTTTTTGAAAAGGTGGGGCTGAGACGGGAAGTCAGTGTCCGAGTGGATCGAAGTCATGATAGCTCAAGTGATAGAGCAGCGGCTTATCTAGCCGAAGATCGTGGGTTCGAATCCTGCTCGTGACACTGACTTTATTATCTCAACTAAAAACCTTATTTAATTAATTAATAAACACAATTTTTTTTTTCAATTTTTTAAAGCATTCAGACTACTGTTTATAATTCTAACGATCAAAAACATGGGGAAATGTGTAAATCTCTAATTATAAACAAATTTCTGTTGTTTTTAAGGTAATTCAATAGAACAAACTGATATTTGGAAAACTGAAAAAAAATTATGAAATATGCATGGCGGAATTTTTTAATTTTTGTCAACATTTGATTTCAACTGAATGATTGTCTGCATAAACAAGTTAATTAAAAGCCAAGATATAATTAAACAGCTATAATTAAATTTTTTGCTAAGAGATGTCAAGAACGACTTAAAACTGTTCTTTACATCTTGGAACTTTCATCTATTGTTGGGTTTGTAAATCAACACGTCAAAGAGAGAATGGCTTTAAAAGGTTTTGATAGAAATGGTCCCTCTCTGCTCTCTGCCACCCTAGGAATCGGAGAAACATTGTAGACGTTTGAAGGGGTCGAGAGTTGGCAGCGATTCCGCTGTGTTTGACATAACAGACCCTTTAATTGTGTCGCTAATTGCTTCCTGTGACAGACACCTTACTTCCTTCGGGTCATTACTGCCAACAAGATGAACTTCATTGTTTTAGACAATGCGCCGAATTTGCATACCTGATAAATACCGTAGTGAGAAATTTTTATTCAAAACCCATCTTACATTCCGTTCTTGTACATTGTGATGAATAAATATAATTAGCACCATCATTAAAATGACCTTATTGTTGTTGTGTTTTCTTTTAATCTTCTGATTTTGACGCCAAACAAAGGGTAAAATAAATGGTCTAAATGAAAATATTATATCACTTTCATACACAGTGAGATCATAAACAACCCATAAAATCATATTTTTATCTAAACCATTTAGGGTATTTGCGCAAAAGTTGCATTAAAAAAGTAAACATACACTTGAACAACTTTTCAATATTGAAAGAATATGAGAGTTACTACAAGAATGTGAGATAGAAATAATTGAGAGATAGAAAGAAAGAAAGAGAGAGAGAGAGAGAGAGAGAGAGAGAGAGAGAGAGAGAGAGTGAGAGAGAGAGTTAAAGTGGTTGAAAGTGACAATTATTTTACAAACAAATGAAATATAAACTGGGAAGTACGATCAAACGGTAGTAAGGAAAAGGGATGAGAAGGAGTGTCTAAATGATAGTGGTTACCAAAAATGTAAAATAAAATGAAAATCATGATGTAATAGTGGCTAGAATCAACAATAGAAAAACAGAGTGAAAGAAAAAAGAGAGATTAATGTGGGAAAAGGGAACGAGTTTAAGTGACTGAAAGTAAAATAAAAGTATTAAATGAGAGAACATAGTCAGATGAATTAAGAAACAGAAAAACAGAAAAAGAGGAGGCGAAAAAATTATATATATATATATTATAGAGGAAAAAAATCCGTAACTTTTTACCTTTTTAGGAATATATATAAATATTTATATATATTATATATTCCCAAAAAGGTAAAAAGTTGAAAGTACGCTAAAAATATCAAACACGAATTTTTTCTTTTTCTTTTGATAGCGTCGTTGGTTCAAAAGAAATTCAGTCGATCTATCTAAAAAGGACTCTGGACTATATATATTCGAACATGTTATCTCTTGGTAGTTTAATTTTAATATCAAGAATGTAAAAAAATTACAATTCAATGAAGTGCAGCAAATACAATAATAAGTGGAATGAGATCTGAAGCAAATATAATGATACTACACGTAGGCAATACTAATAAAAATGTTAATACAGAATATGTTTCTACATTTTTAATGGGTTTTTTGAATAATTATGAATGACTAATGTAAATATCTTATGAATGTAAAAAAAATTAAAAAACAACTATAATAAATTCATTTTAACAAGCAACTTAACAGATTAATAAGTAAATAATGACTACTGGCTTTTTGTAGTGAATAAACTCAACTTCATCATTGAAACATTAAAGTAATTCTCGCCACCACTATATATATACACACACACACACACACACATAGTGACAGAGAGAGAGAGAGAGAGAGAGAGAGAGAGAGAGAGAGAGAATGCGAGTTGACAGAAAGAGAGAGAAAGAGAGAGAAAGAAAGAAAGAGAGCGAGAAAATAAAGAGATAGATAGATAGATAGATAGATAGATAGATAGATAGATAGATAGAGAGAGAGAGAGAGAGAGAGAGAGAGAGAGGGAGTGAGAGAGGGAGAGACCGACAAAGAGTGAAAATGAAAACTAATATAATAAACCAGAAAGAAGGTTAGAGAAGAAGTGAAAAGATGTAATAAAAAGTAGAATCCAAAAATAAAAAGTTAATAGTTAGTAGTTAGTAAATAGTTAGTAGTTAAAATAAAAAATAAACCATGTTTGAAAGTGCAGCAAAGATTACAAAAGGATGCATGAAAAGAAAAAGAAATTGCTATGGAGTAAAAATAATTGAGAAAAAAGAGTACAAAATAAAGATAGCAAAAATTCAGACAGACAGGGAATGGATATCTTGAAAAAGAGTGTGAATGAGAGGGTGGAAAAGAGCGTGAGATAAAGAAAATAAAAAATAATAAAGAATTAAAATTAAGAACAGCGAAAAGGAAGAGAGAGAAAGAGAGAGAGAAATAGGGAGTACGTAAGTACTGGAATGACATGACCGAGAGAGAAAGAAAAGGAAAGCTTTGTTTATAGACGTTTTACAAACTGGACTGTTTTTCAAGCTTTAAAGCCAATGTTTGTTAGACGATTCAGATCTAATTTTATCGGCGGTAAAAATAGGCGATGCCATTTGAAACAACGTAGAAGACCAAACGCCTCTGAGTTTAACACGGCAATGTAAGTCACATACGAAACCCAACTTTACTGCTTAGAGAAGCTGTGTATCACCTTAGCGATTTGGGAAATAAAAAAGTTCTTACGACCGCTGAAACTACAATGTATTCCACACATATTTCTCGGGCCGTGCCATAACGCAAAAGCACATTACATGCCACGCGTTCACTTAAATGAATATTATTCTTTATGGCTTGATGCCAGTTCTGAAAAAGATTTGGGTTTGACAGTTTTTCATAGGTTTTCTATCTGGAAACAGAAAAGTTCGATGACAGAATTTTAGCATTCCGCTAAATTTTAGACCAATTTATAATAAACAAATTATATATTAAATTGTAACAATACATAGTGGTTAATGAATTGGACAATCGCGATAGAATATGTCGATATATTCGATATAATATATAAGATAATTTTTTTTTCTTATAAATTATACGATAAATTCGATATAATCGATTAAATAATTTAATAGTTTATTCCATTCTATTTATTACATGCTTATTAATTTAAATAGGAAAATGTTACAAAGCTAACGGAAAACATTTAAATTTTTAAATTTAAAGTGGCGGGTTTCACATATTTCGACCGCCAAGTGAGACAGAACCGATCGTGCCGTAAAATTGTACGGCCAATTTACATATAACGTTATTTTATATTGCACGGCACTATTGAGACATGAACTCATTAAACCGAAATGGTAATAAAATAAATTTGACAGAGAGAATATTCACAGACGTCTTTCCCTCAGTAATTAACTTTTAATGAACAATTATTCGATACTGGAAAATATTTTAAAAGGCCAAATTCTCAAAAAAATCAAATATAATCTTTTTTTTACCAGAAACTGGGGAAAATTAAGGATCTGGAAAGAATCTAGACCCTGGTCGATCGTAATTTGTATTTATTTCACATTAATTGTAGTAATTTTCTCCGTGGTATGTATTATGTGTTAAACAATTATTTTTTGCATATTTTTATGAACTAGGTTGGCATGCTATTGAGTTTTGAAATTGTGCTAATTTTTATTGTATGTTTTTTTCATTCATTTTCTATAAACTTTTGTCAACCCCAAACTCTTTGTAAAAGCGCAAGTTAAAACCCGGTAACGGTGAGACACCTATTAGAGGAATGTAATAAGTTAAGAGAGTACCGAGAACGGTGTGACCTATCATCTAATCTGGAAATAGTTCTTAAGTATAACAGTGACTTCAAAAATAATCTTGTTAGGTCCATAAAATTGATAAATGCGTATACATACATATAAACAACCACACGTGGTATATCTCCATTTTGCAGTGTGAATGTATTTATTAGCGTGGGCGATGAGGTATGTATGGGTGTGGCTGTGACTGAATATCGAATAGCTCACAGACCCGCCAAATTAGTTTATGTAATTATATATTTGTTGTGTGATGTGAGAGACAGGTCACCGCTATCAAGGTTGTAGTAATACTACCGAGATGCTGCGACCTCTCCTATGTGAATGTATTTATTAGCGTGAATGTTTTGTGTAAATGGACGTGGATGTCGAGGAATATCGAGGACTCCATAAGCCCGTCAAAAGGAAATTAGTGTAATGGATGAATGAAAGTCGGTACATACTGTATGAATGTATTTATTAGCACGAATGGAAGGAAGTCGGTAGGATTATGACTATCCTACCGACTTTGTATTTAGTTGTAGGGGCAAGACCTCAGTCGTGCACTTGTACTCTGAGCCCTGCCATCTGTAGACTAGGTAAGCATTTTCTTAGCGTGAGTGTGTATTGTTAGTGAGTCTGTAAATATTAAAGTATTTTTAACAAACCACGTGTGGGAACAAGCAACAAGTTACTCCTCTGTTTGGTCGGTAGGAGACAAAATTAAAAGAAGAGTTATGATGAATGAGATAGATATAAAGTTGAAATGAAACAAAGAAAAATGCGAGAAGCTTATACAGGGTGTCCCAGTTCCTTGTGACGAAACTCAGGGAATCGATTCTACTCTTTGTTTGGAGCAAAAAATGCTCAGGAGAAAATTTTCGGAAAGGTCTCTATTTTGAAGATTTTCGTCAATTACGTTTTTTCAATTTTTCACTACCTTACCACATAAAAACGCTTACAACTTCCAAAATGTTGAGATTACAACAAATCCAATTACACCATTTGAAAGAACGCTAAATTTGCTGTAAGATACTTCTTTTCCATATTCTGAATGACATAAAATGTTAGCCAATATCAGTTGGAACATGTCAAAAGTACAAAATTTAAAATTTTGGTCATCATTGCACGTTCTACTGAGGTTACAAAAAATACCTACACTCGTTAAATTTTACAAAAACTTCTTCATTTAATATGCTTTACGTTGATATATCCAGGTTTTTAAATAACGTTCTAGTAGAGTTGAAAAATAACAATTGAATGTTCGAAAACGTGAGCTAAGGTAAATTTGAAGGGGGGAGTAGAAATTCAGAATGTCAGTTATGCATTCGAGAAGAGGGAAAACACTTTGAGCATTTCCTCTGAAAAGTTCCTCCTTTGTTGTTAGGTGCTTGCTACAAGAAGAACCATTGCATTTTATTGCATGAAACTTTCTGGTATGGTTTTTGTGAGATTACAGATGTGTCATTTTTATTTTACAAAGCGAGTTCTAATTGATTTATTTCTACCCCCCTCCAAATTTACCTTGGCTCACGTTTCCGAACATACAGAACAGAAAAATTCCGAATTGTTATTTTTCAACTCTACTAGAACGTTATTTAAAAACCTGGATATATCAACGTAAAGCATATTAGATGAATAAGTTTTTGTAAAATTTGACAAGTTGTAAGTATTTGTTTTGTAACCTCAGTAGAAGGTGCAATCATGGCCAAAATTTTAAATTTTGTAATTTTGACATGTTCCAACTGATATTGGCTAACATTTTATGTCATTCAGATTATTGCAAAGAAGGGTCTTACAGCAAATTTAGCGTTCTTTCAAATGGTGTTATTGGATTTGTTGTAGTCTCAACATTTTGGAAGTTGTAAGCGTTTTTATGTGGTAAGGTAATGAAAAGTTGAAAAAACCTAAATTGACGAATATCTTCAAAATAGAGAACTTTCCGAAAATTTTCTCCTGAGCATTTTTTGCTCCAAACGAAGAGTAGAATCGATTCCCTGAGATTCCTCAGAAGGAACTGGGGCACCCTGTATACGTGAGGTACCGGCAATGACCCATGTATTTAGCCGGCCAAAAGAAAAAAAAAACAGCTCAAGTTGAGGTTTTACAAATAAATAAACTTAAAAAATTAAATATGTTAAAAATTAGGGAAAATTGTTTAAAAATATTGATGTATTAAAACTACAATTGCTGGTTTCTTTATTTGAGTTTTATTTTTATTTGTTTTGCAAGGGTATATGTATGTGTAAAAGCACCAATAGTATCATAGAAAAATTCTACAATTCTACAGTGTATATTTTTGTGAAACAAACGAAAAAATTATAGATTAAAAAACGTGCAAAATCTTAGAAAAATGGGTGTTGTTTTATGGTTACTAAACATTCCTCTTACCAGAAATGAGCTTGGTGCCTGAGTTCTCCCAGCTCGTCAGATTGTAATAAAGAATGTCAGGAGAGAGAGACGTCAGTCGGTTGTTCCTCAGGTCTAACGATAGGTGAGTGACTCTGAGTGACGAGAGAAGTCCGAGGGGAAGTTCCTCGATGGAAGTGTCTCTGATTTGGAGTACGAGCTCCGGAGTGGGCGTCAGGCCCCGCAGTGCCCCGCTGTCCAGCTCTTTGAGCCCGGCTCCTTTGATCTCCAGGTGGCGCAGTTTCTTCCCCAAAGGACCTCCCAGGGTGGAAAGCCGTGTCTCTGTCACTGTGACCGACAGACGTCGCAATGACGTGATCCTTCTCACGAGCTGTCCCACTCCGTAACTAAACACAAACGTCCTCTGTGTTATTTGATATTCACATTTTTGATCTTATAGAAAAAACGTCTTACATGAAAGAACATACAATATATAAGTTAAACATGCAATATTTTGTAAACTTTTTTGACGATGGTTCGCAATACCAGCGGTATCAATCAAAGCTCTCGGTTAAAAGTTTTCCAATAAAATTTGCATGAAAATTTTAAATAAATTGATAAAATTTGTTTCGTGGGGTTATAAAAACCTTTAAAAAATTAAAACAGTTGGCGTGGAAAACCATGTTAGAATTGAATTATTTTCAATCCTTAATTTATTTTGCTATGATTATTTGTTGCAGATCAAAAGGTTTCGTATAAAATCAATTTGTTAAATTTGTCAACGTGATTAAAAACGGGCGGCTTTGAGCAAAACGGTGAAATGGACAGGGTAAAGTACATCTCATCCCTAAATAATCAGATCAGTTACAATCCATTCCTAGCTAAGCATATTTCCATGTCTGCCGTTTTCCTTTTAAATGTCATTCCATTATGAAACGTCCATCTCGAGCCTCGCAAAAAGCATTATGAAATATCTACCGGTTTCCGACCCTCTCTCCGGTTTAAGGACTCCCCTGGGAAAACCAGGTGTTTCTCAAATTACAACAGCCCCGAACTTCTTATGCAATCCAGAAATATGGAGATGTATTTTTTTCTCCACGGCCTGTATTGCCTGCCTCTATTGAAATTACAACAAAATGTAAATTTCAGTATCTGCACTTTGGGTTAAAATATTACTGACTGGATAATTCGAGATCTGCTGAATTTATTATCAATATGTATGAACTTCATATATGTATGCGCCGTTTTAGTGAAACATTTGGGCCAAAATAAATTATTTATTAACTTGTACAAAGTTATTTTTGTTAGACGAGTTACTACGGACGTGGGATCAACGAAGATAATTAAACTTTTTTTGGGGATACAAGGTTGAAAAATATTTTCAGAGTGTTATTGCCAATAGACCATTGAACCTAGAAAAAATTAAGTAGTTTATTTAATTCCACTAATTTCGTGACCAATTAATATATTACAATTAATTAAGGTTTTTAGTTGAGATAAAAAGTCAATTGCACGAGCGGGATAAGGAGGGAAAATTCAAAAGGTGCGGTTGAGATGGGAAGTTGGTGTCCGAGTGGATCGAGGTCACGATAGCTCAAGTGGTCGAGCAGCGGCGTATCAAGCCGAAGATCATGGGTTCGAATCCCGCTCGTGCCACTGACTTTTTTATCTCAACTAAAAACCTTAATTAATTGTAGTTTATTTAATGTTGGTTTCGGTCTTTATTTTGCCTACATTTTTCGATTCGATTTTTATGTGGAATAAGAAAATAATCATAGATTATTATCACATTTTAACTTACGAAATTGCATAGAATTAATATAATGGAAAGAAACAAAATTAATTGCTTTGGGAAGTCCGTCGGGAGAATTACCAGTGCTTTAAAGTTAAAAAAAATGCATTACAGGTCCGATTGACCAGTTAACTATTTTCAATTAATTAATCTTTATGAAAGATATTGGATGAGATAAAAAAGGCAGTGTCACGAGCGGGATTCGAACCCACGATCTTCGGCTAAATACGCCGATGCTCTACATCTTGAGCTAACGTGATTTCGATCCGCTCGGACACTAACTTCCCATCTCAATCTCACCAAATTCGAGAGGTTCTCAACCAATACCTTTCATAAAAATTAATTAAAAAATAATTTTTTAAAATAAATTTCGTCTACAAGTAATTTTATTTGATAGCACGCATCCCACCATCTTCTAAAATAATGTTCTGTTGTTTTTTCATTGTCTTTGTAAATAAAAAAAAGAAAATGGGCAAATAGCGAGACTGATGAGATTACAAGCCATTTACCTCGAACATTAAACACATGCTTCAGAATTCAATAAAGGTTGTGAATAAAGCACGTGCTTAATCGTTTATTTTATAATAATTGCATAAATAGTTTATTGGTTTATTTATTTACGTCGCGTTGCTAACAACGTTTACGAGAAAAACAGAAAAGCGGACCTTTCGACTCTAAAGGGATTTTTTAATAAGGGAGGAGGTTTTGTAAATCAAACGATCAGGAGAAGGATCTCTAAAATAGAGTTGATTTGATTAATTTACCTTAAGATGTTGGGCCAAGTTTGTATATTGAGACTTCTCAAGGCTCCTAAACTGGAAAGGCAGTCGCTATCGAGCCTTTCCAACTTGTCCAATCCCGTTAAGTCTAATGACTCCAGCCTGCCCAAGCCTTTAAAGCTCTCCTTACTCAGCGACTGAAAACGAAAAGGAAAAGGTGTCAATGAATGGAAATCTCTCGTACAAACGGCTCGGATTAATTTGCTTTGAACGAAGAGTTTAAGTTTTAATTTTTCCTTTGGGAACATGCGTCATAAATTCGTACAATAATTGATTACTATATATATTTTTATAATTTATGCTGATATTGATGATATAGAAATACTGGCACATCGGTTCGGGCCCATCGATTTCTCAATCGGTTTACACCCGAGGTCAACACAAATTTATCCAAGCCATTATCGTTTATTATCATATTTAATGGTTTCCATGAAACAAGGTATTATTTGTAATAAACACAACAAACAACCGTAGTTCTCTCCAAGTACAAATATATATATAATTCAACTCTTAAAAGTGTCTATTCTTTTGTGTCTGGGATAGTGTTAGGGGAGAAAAGAGTGCGGTGGGGGTTGGTAGTGTGAGGGGAAGTGGTGAGTGATTGAGTGACAGGGGTTCCAAGAAAAGAAGAAAAAGAGACTAAAAGGGAGAAAATAACGTGTAGTGTGAGTAAAATAGAAAGAAAGAGAAATAAAGTAGACGAGTAAGGAAGAGAAATAAAGAGGAAAAAAGAAACTGATAAAAAAGAAGGAGCAAGTTAAATAGAAAAGAATACAGAGAGAAGGTGTATCAAAACGTTAGATAATGAGAAAAGGGGATAAAAAAGAGATACATACTTAGATGCAGAGAGAGAAAAACAGAAAGGAAAAGAGAGAGAGAGAGAGAGAGTGTGATAGGTTTCTAAGAAAGAAGAAGAGTCTAAAAATTAAGAGCAAGTCTGCAATAAAGACAAAAGAGATAAAGAAAGAGGAAAGAAAGAACGAAAAAAAGGAAGGAATGAGTATAAATATAAACTGCTCAAAAATGAATAGGTATATTGCCAATTTTATAATATTCATTTCATAACGAATTTCACTCCATATTTGTTGGAACGCTGCACTCAGTTGTTGCAGGTCAACTGGCTGCGAATGGTGTTCGTAAAGCCTTCACTGCAACGCATCCCACATGTGGTCAATGGCATTAAGGTCTGGAGACAATGGTGGAAAGGGCAGATGAGAAATTCCCAGGTTTTCTAAACATTGATGAACAATTCTGACTCTATGAGATTCGGCATTGTCATCCAGAAATCGAAGATAGCTGTCTATGAGATCCCTTGAGGGATGTATTCCTCGATAATTTATTGGACATAAAGTACTGCTGTGAAGTTGCTTTCAACAATGTGGAGTCCGTTCGTTGTCCATTGTAAATCCCAGCCCAGACCAAATTGTATTGAAGGGAGCACGAATTGTGGCCTTATAAGCACCCCTGTTGTTGGTAGGCTCTTCGGCCCCTGCTATCACTATACAGACCGAAACGCGACTCATTAGTAAATATAACTGCATTCCAATAGGTTTTCTCTTCTAGGAGCTCGCTGCACCGTATTCTCCTAGTTACTGGTGGCAGGCTGTTGCTGCAAGTCTTCTCAAAGGGGTATACAATGTGAGGCCAACTTCCCGATTATAGATCATTTGTGTTGATAAAGGCCTTGCTAAAATAACTTGTACTTTATTTAGGATCTGGCGAGCACTATGGAAAGGATTTTGTCTTGTAGCAGTGACAATATTTCAGAACTTCTTTAGCGTCGTAATGTGCCACCAGACCTCCTATTGGCATTTCCGGTCTCTCGGAATCGAGCTAAAGGCCTGGAGATCACTCTCTGAGAAATGCCAACTACCTTCGCGATACAAACTTGCCGGTGACCTCGATGATTCATTCTCACAATAATATTGCGAACTTCTGGTTCAAGATGATGTCTATCCATGGTTAATGAGGATAAAACTCGATTAAAATGGAGAAAAGGTGTTTCTTTACAAAATCACTAATTAAAGTTGGGTTTATCGACCTAACAGTTATGACATTAGAATTGTTTGAGGTATCCTCATAAGGTCTTTGTGATGGAGTAGACGTTTTCGGCAATTTATGTCGCCACCTCCAACAATTGTTTTAACTTACACCATTGGGTAAAATAAGGGTATAATTAAATTTTATTACGAAAACAATGGAATTTTTCATTGTCTCACAGTAACGATGTAACTATATGCATTATTCAATAAATAGGTCCTGAGGGATGGTGATATAAATCACCGAAAGCTTGGTTAACCAAAAAAAGTCTACTTCATCACAATGACCTTATCAAGATACCTCAAAAAATTTTAACATGAGTAATCTTCATGTTTACTATTCTTAACTAAACCCTTTATTAAAAATGAGGATTAACATTTGTTTGTTTTTGATTGTATTTTCTATTGTGTTTTATCTCCTAGCAAGAATATATCGGTTAATTAATAAAAATTAATATAATAAGAATAAATTACAAATATTCCTATTCATTTTTAAGCAGTTATAAGAGAGAGAAAGGGAGAGAGAAAAAGAGAGGAAGAGATAATGAGAGAGATAAGAAAGAAAAAAGAAAATAAAGAATAACAGCAAGTGCAAGAATGTGTATTGTATGTGATGTTTAGTGACCGTTAGCCAATATTATTTGGAGATCGTGAGATGCGGTCTGGTGGGACGTAGGTTTGAGAAAACATTTTCTTAACGTTTCGATCTTTATTGAGATCATCTTCAGGGCTCAAAGTGTTTGTTTTCCGTGTAGATGTGTTCATGTGTCACAAGAACACAAGAACTACATAGAAAAGAATACACTTTGAGCCCTGAAGATGATCTCAATAAAGATAGAAACGTTGGCAAGATAAAGAAAATGTTTTTCTAAAGTCTACGTCACACCAGACCGCATCTCACGATCTCCAAATAATCATTTAAATATATTTATCTTATTTTTCTCACTTATCAAAGTGTTTCTCAATGTTATTTTACGCTAGGATTGATTTCTTTCTCTACTTCCCAAATTTACTCCAAAGCATGCCACTAATATGCGAAATGCGGAGATAGCGTTTATTAACCTGCCAAAAATGTATCAATGATTCCTACCGTTCTTCTTGTTTCCATAAGTCAATTTCTTTCTGTCAAGTCGCCTCCCCAGATTTTGCATAACACAATTCTCTTTCCACATAAACGTTAACAGTCGAAGAATTTGCGAAAAATCCCTGTCGAAACAAACCTTGAACAGAGTTCCTGTTTCTGAAAGAATAGCCCACAATACTTGTGTAGAGATATGAAGGTAAAAACGATTTGTGCGCTAGTACTAAGTTTTTTAGTTAACCACTGGAAATAGTTTGAAGGAAATTAATTAGGCAATGTGAAGTCACAAGATATTCTATCTCAAACGGCATTCGGTTAACATTGTAAACACTGGCAAGGTTTTAGATCAATTATAATCCCGCCGAATCCAAGGTAATGCATTGTCTCTGTTTTCAAACAGATAGTCGTAATAAGATTATAGGATTTAAGGTTTTATTCCGAGGGGGTTGAAACATTTCGCCCTTTTATCCCCGTATGTATTCGAAACGCCGAAAAACCACCGCGGCGTGTGCGAACTAAATTAGCAGGTAGGATTTATTGAAGCAAATAAAACTTTTTGCGTCCCGTCCCTTTTTATACTAAAAGGATTAGAATAATGTTTCAAAATTTAGGATCGAAAATGTGCATTACCGTCGGATCAAACCGAAACGGGAGAAAAAAAAAAGAATGCACATTCAAAAATAATTTTAAACCTGGCCCTTGAGGAAAATAAAAAATTACAAACTTTGATTGTATTTAATTAAATTTTATAATATATCAAATTACAAATACGAGATGGTATTATTTAAATAAATAATGATAAGATAAATAATGGTGGCATAAATTTGACTATATTATCAGATATTTCTTCTTCCCACATATTTGGCTAGCGTTTCTCTGTTTTAAACCTTCGGGAGTAAATAAACTTTATTCCTCAAAAGTGAAGATAAACCTGGCACTTCTCGTTTATTTTACAATAAATGTGTCAAAATTTACAGTTTAATTATTTTCCGGCCAATATTGGAATTTAGCGCCAATACATTTTTTCAACTTCCAGCTTGAAGTATAAAAGTGCCATTCTTACAATAAATACCTTATTGGGTAAAAACCCATATTTAGATGGAACGAATTCATCGATATAATTTCATTGTTAGATTGAATTATATGCGTGACAAAGAGAGAGAAGTTTATTTTTTTGAAAAAAAGAAATTGGCTGACCAGTCAAATATCTGTCCCTCACGCGAAGCAAATAAGCAAGTAACCTAAGGCCAGTTAATTGAGAAACCACAGCCAACAGACTATCAAAAACATCCCCTGTTCAAACTTTTCATTCTATCATTTCCGGTCATATTTGTCCAATGATACGCTATTTGGATTGATTCTCTAACAAATCATAAATGAACCCTCGGCCGGATGATTCGTCGTCTAAGTTATCAAGACGAATTACAGTGGCATTGTTGTGGATAATCCGAGAACGGTCACGGCTTGAGTCCTGCCAAACTCTCAGGAAATTCATAGAACACTTAAGGGTCCTCAGATCTTGACCTAATTAATTTGTATAAATTGCAATGCTTTACGTTTTGTTTCACAAATTATTTCAGTTGCCGCCATTTTTATACAGTATTTTTAACGGACGTTCTTTTTATCTTAGATGAAATGCACAGACAGTGGAAAGTTATATGATAATATTGGATTGTAAACAGTGATATGATGTATATGAATAAGTCTAAAAAAGATTAATATTTGACTTGAGATTTAATAATGTTTTCATACGCAAAGGCGTATGTAAGAATCTAATATATTTTTCTCTTTATTATGCTGTAAGTCTCGGCATTTCATTGCTTCTACTCTTATTTTATCTTTTATGTGGCATCCTGCTGAAAAATACATTCGGTTTGGTTGCGGGGCTTTGATGTAAAAATGCAACGCAACTCCTGCAGGAATCGCGACTTTACCACGGACATGGAGCTCGGCCAACGCAATTCTTCACGTTTCATCGCAATTCACAAAGTCGTCCGTGTTGGAAGGCAATAAATTCCAACGTCTGATGAACCAGTTTTATCCCGGACTTTTTAATAATTTCCTTGGCAAAGACCACGGAAGAATGTATTATAGGATTTGGGCCAAAAAAAATCAAGATTTCGAAGCCTTTTTAGCTAGGTCGTTTGTAATCCCCTTCTTGAAATGAAGATAAAATATATCTTTTTCTTGAATTTTGTCTATAAAAATTGAAATTACACAGAACAACGTAATTTGGTAATTCTAAATTACGAATTATATATTATTTCACAAGGTTTTTATAGGAGCGCTGAGATTTGATTTTCAAACAGTGTTAATACCTTTTTACAAGATAAATACGTTAGTTTAATTAGAAAATATCCAAACATGGCGTATTCTTTGTTTACAGTAAACCCTCCAAGGAGTGAATATTCATTAACAAATTATGTATTCATGAATGTTGTACATCGTATCCAATTTCCTTTCATGACTGATCGATCGAATGTCATTAGCTTGTTTAATTATTAGTGACAATTATTATCAACGGTTACGGAGATAGACAATTTTAGCCGTATAATATTTTAAAATAATCTAACTCTTTTTTTATGCTTTTGTTAAACTAATCTTAATATTAATGGAACTAAGATGGATTTTAAGGCAAAAAATTATACAATCATTTTGCAAAATGAGCATCATCAATCATCCGTTTTCATCCAACGCTCTTGACTTTGTAATGATGAAATTTCTCAATTATGGATATAATTAGCAGTGGTAGACATATTTGACAATCTACCTAATGAAAAGAAAAATATTTCGTCTAGATAGTAAATTGTCACTAGATGTAATTTTATGCAAAGAAACAGCAATGTTGGCTTGTTTTATGTATGTTTAAAATTAACTTCACTAATTTCGTAGTCCGCTTGACTAATTAATGCATTACAATTAATTAAGGTTTTTAGTTGAGATTAAAAAAGTCAATGGCACGAGCAGGATTCGAACCCACGATCGAGTATCGATCAATACCACTTGAGCTATCGCTTGTCCCTCCTTTTTGCCATTTTTCAAGTTGATGTCCGAGTGGATCGATGCCACGATAGCTCAAGTGGTAGAGCAGCGGCGTATCTAGCCGAAGATCGTGAGTTCGAATCCCGCTCGTGCCATTGACTTTTTTTCATCTCAACTAAAAACCTTAATTAATTTTAAAATTAGCTAATTTTTCTTAAGCACCTCATGAAAGGAAATGCTGAGCTGTTAGCATTGCGAATTTTGACGTGTTCAATTTGTCTATGAATTTAATACGCCATAATAATCCAACAAATGTAAATGCATTTTTATGTTGTAAATAAGATTAATATTGTTATTATAGTTTACCCATAATATAAAGTTATTATTATTATTGTTTTAAGCTGAATATTCATGTTTTTTATATGATCCAACAAACACTGTCATTAAAAGGTCGCATAAAAACATAATATATAAAAATTTTGCGATAATATTTTTGTTTTAAAGTTTTCGTATATTTTTACACATGGTCTTGTTTATAAAACTTTTAGCATGAATTATCCATCAACCATTTTTTTTTAAACAATTTCTTCGTTGATGCCAAGACTTGTTAATATTGAAACAATATCCTGTTTCTAAACGGTGTTTTTTTTTTTTTCATTTATTTGTATCTACAACTGTACATGTATTATGTACAACCAGCAGATTGGATTTCAGATTATGCGTTTGGCATTATGGGCGTTATTGAGAAAGCTACCCATTGGCAGCCGCTCTGGATTAATGAAATGATATTAATCATTTAAGAGGTCTCTTATCCATATTCTTTTCAGACGTATATGTGGTGATTGTGGGGAATGGAGTAATCGTATTTGTGTGTTGGTGTGATTTTGTAATTTACTATGAAAACGTCTGTAATATGTTTTGATGGATGAAAAAACTGTTAGGATTTGAAGATCTCTGTGAAGTGTATTATTGCTTACATAAAAAGGGGCAGAAACAATTAGTCTTAAAATTTTGGATTGAAAACTTTGTAATCTTTGAATATTGGAATACTTGGCCGATCCATATACTTGGCACCCATACATCCAAATAGGTTTGACTAGGTATGTGTATGTCGAAAGTTTTGATTTTAATGGTAATTTTGATTGTCGGTTGAGGAGGTAATAAAGAATTTTAAATCGTTTGTTCAGTGTTTGTTTTTTTAATCGTGTATGTGTGGATTCCATGTTAGTCTTCTATCAAATGTAAGTTCTAAATAGTTAACTTTGTCGGATTGAGGAACAGGTTCATTGTATAAGTATATGCTAGGACAAGTCTCACGACGGAGTGTAAAGGTGATATGTTGTGACTTTGAGGGATTAAACTTTATTTTCCAAAGATTGCTGCTTTTTCAATTGTTGATATGTGGTTTTGTAACATGAGTGAAGCTTATACTTTTAAAAAGTATTGAACACCACACTCACTCCATCATTTATCATTTCTATGAGTGAAGCTTGTGTAAAATAGAGATGGCTTGTTAATATGGCGGTGAGTGTATTCTCATTTGTGGGCATATCAGAAGTAAAAATTGTGTACAACAGCGGAGCGAGTATTGACCCTTGTGGCACACCTGCAAGCACTTCAATCCTAGAAGTCTCCGTATCCTGGTTTACTGCGAAAAATCTCTCTTTAAGGTATGATTGTATAATCAGATAATAGGCCAGGGGTAAAAATAATTTTAATTTGTATAATAATCCCTCATGCCATACTTTGTCGAAGGCCTGAGAAACATCTAGAAACATTCCAGTCGCGTACAGTTTCTGCTCGAGACACGAAGTAATGAAATCAGTCACTCTGTGAAGTTGATGAGTGGTGGAATGATGGGTTCGAAAGCCAAATTGATGGTCTGGTAAGATGTTGTTCGAAGTAGCAATAGAGATAATTCTTTTGTAAATTAATTTTTCGAATAATTTAGAAGGAACGGGTAACAAACTAATAGGACGAAAAGACGATAGGGAGCTTAAATTTTTATGGGGCTTTGGGATCATTTTAATGTAAGAAAGTTTTCATTGTAAGGGGAAGTGTGTAATCCTCAAACTTACGTTAAATAAGGAAGTCGAAAAGAACTGCTTTTTTGGGAAGTTCTTGAAGAACTTCAGCTGTTATCAAATAATGACCAGGTGATTTATTTGTAGGAAGCTGTCGTATTTCTTGTGATACTTGTTTTGGAGTTATTAGTTTAGGTGGCAAATATAGGGGCATAGGTGTTACAAGCGAATCTGATATAAATTTATCGTGTTCAGTGTTCATTATGTTATGAGGTTTGAATACCTCGGAGAGATGTTTCGCAAATGCTTTGGACTTTTCTTTATCGGAAACGATCCAAGTTCCATCATCGTTCCTGAGAGGAGTTGAAACAACGCTATGACACAGGATACGTTTAGTACTACAAGCTTTTTAAAAGTATTTCGTATGATTGTTGTTTAAATTGTTTTATTTCTTTTTTCAATGTATTCAAAAGTTTGTTGTAATTTTGTTTGTCAATGACTGATCTAGTACGTTGCGAAAGGTTTCTAGCCCTTCTTTTTTCGGATATTAATTTCCTTATGTAGAAAGGATAATTTAGAAGATTTTGTTTTTGAGTGTGAGGCAATGAAGATTCCCACGCTGCGTTTTGTATTGTTTTTGTAAATAGATCAACCGCGTTTTCTAGTTCTCCTGGTGTTTTTAACCTAATTGGGACGGAAAGTTTTGCATCAACCAAGGAACGAAATTTTTTCCAATTCATTGGTCCAGGAGTTAGAGTAGGACGATTGTTTTTAATAAAAGGTTTTAATTGAAGTGATAAAAAGACAGGTAGATGGTCAGATGATAAGTCGGTGGAGGTGTTTGTGTGAATTATTTATTCCCTTACAAACAAAAAAATCCAGTAGATCCGGAGATTTTTTCGTTGATGTTGGTGGGAGTGTTTGGTGTGATGTATTTAAACGGTGTTAAACAACAATTAAAACTGTTTCTTTAAATTTTGCAGTAATGAACTTCAGAGTCCGCCTCTTAGCGAATAGCATACTTCCATACGGTTCCGACTTCTCTCACGTATCCCGGAAGAAATTTCCCGCGGGAGCGACGGGAAGAGTCACGTGATATTGGAAAACATCAATTTCACGTGTTTCCCTTTTCTGGGAAACCATCTCCATGTTCGGTACAATCCGGTTGGGAAGAGCTCCCACTGAGTGGACAGGAATGAAATTCCTGCGGTTCTCGTATCGTGCCACAAACAGAAATTGGACTTTTCCCCGGACGGATAACTGAATCCGTGTCTTATACGATGAATTTATTTTTGCTTACGTGGATTTACTTACTCTGATTTCTTTCTTAGAAGGTCTTATTCGACGTGAATTTTCCGCTTGACGTTTAATATCAGCACACGCCCTACGTATTCTGTTTGTCAACTTGGAACTGACAATCTCCAAGGTTAATAATAAAGAAAAACCTGGAAGAAAAACAGCCCCTTGTTTCTAGCACAGAAGGTTTTGTTTCTTTTAACAAGTGACACAGAAATTCATTTCTTTTTCTCGTAGGTACTTTTTCATATAAACAAAACGTATTGCCTTTTATTTCCAGTTTTAAGTAACAATAATTTTAAACCTTATCAATAAAGAATCTAATTTCCAACATAATTCAATTCCTTTCGTATAATACACAAAAAAATTGAACGACCTATGAAATAAACAATCTGACTTACAGATAATTAAGACAAATAACATTTACTCGTTGATAGGCTGGAACACGTTTGACAGACAGGTCGTGTAGACGATATCATAAAAAGGATAAAGGAAATAATATTGTGAATTTACTATACATAAATAGGCTGTAAGAGAGAAATACCGACAGGCGTATTGACTGACTTCGACAGACAGTGTTGCTGATAATGATTGTATAGGTTGACGAGCAGAATGACACGATTGTATTACAGTACAAAAGAAATATTGTGTCAATTTATATTCCATAGCGGGTGTATTGTGTTTAAAAATTATGTAAATGGTGACAGATCAAGTACAATAGAAGGAAAACATTCTGTTATTAATATGTGTAAACGTGGGAGAAAAATGATATATTGTATAAACAATTCATTAGATTTCGTGGTCCGATTGATCAAATAACCTCTTTCAATTAATTAATCTTAATGTATTGGTTGAGGTAACAAAGTCAATGGCACGAGCGGGGTTCGAACCCACGACCTTCGGCTAAATACGCCGCTGCTCTACCACTTGAGCTATTGTGACTTCGATCCATTCGGACTCAAACTTCCCATCAAGTTGTAGAGGAGCAGCGTATTTAGCGGAAAGTCGTGGGTTCGAATCCCGCTCGTGACACTGACTTTTTGCCTCTCTCCGTAGGCATTTCATTTGTCGCCGAGAATCAAATAGATTACACGACAGTTGAAAAATGGCAAAAAGAAAGGAAAATTCAAAAGGTGGGTTGAGATGGGAAGTTAGTGTCCGAGTGGATCGAAGTCACGACAGCTCAAGTGGTAGAGCAGCGGCGTATTTAGCCGAAGGTCATGGGTTCGAATCCAGCTCGTCACGATGACTTTTTTGTCTCAACCAATACCTTACATAAAGATTAATTAATTGAAATATTGTAAAACATTCACCAAACTAAGAAACGAGAATATCTCTATAAGTATGCAATCAACGGTACGTAAAAAGGACAGAGGGCCGCTAATACAAAAAAAAAAAAAAAAAAAAAAGAATGGGAAAATTATTGTTTTATGGTCAATACGTTTGTAGTTTGAAAAGTACAGACAGCTCACTTATAATTCGGTTGATAAAAAATTATTAGGGTAACCATGTTTTTTATTTCGATCTCAACAGTTTAACTTCTGATTTTTCCTTCTCGAAGGTGGGATAATAGGTCATCTCAAAAAAAAACAACAACCAACTTTTTTCAATCCGTAATGTTTCGGATTTATTTTAATGCTTCCTCAGGGGAGTTAGCGCCTATACACCGAACAAAGATTTCTTACATTTTTAGACAAACATGGTTATCATTGTTTTTTTAATACTAACAATTGTCATTAATATTTTGTAATAGCTTATTTTAAAATAAGCCAGTGTGATACATTTCACTACTCACCTGAGGAAGGATTGAAATAAATCCGAAACGTTGTGGATTGAAAAAAGCTGGTTGTTGTTTTATTGAGATGACCTATTATTCCCCCTTCAAAATGGAAAAATCAGAAGTTAATCGAAAATTATTATAATATTCAAAACATCAATTAATTATGCAGAGTTTAGACAAAATCAATGAAAGTGGATTTGTAGAAGCATTTTTGATTAAATTTTTTTAATTTGAAGGCAATTATTATTATAAATTACAGACATACAAGGGTTTAAAAAGCTGGATGAATATGTCTTACCTTGATAGGATTGTAGGTCATATCTAAGTGTTTGAGAATGGGAAACTTGCTCCATACTGGGACAACCTGTATTCTGCATTTAGATATGTAGAGTGTTCTGAGTGCTGGTGCGGACAGGGAAGCAATAGACGTCAATGGATTGGAAGAAAGGTTGAGGGAGACTAGTTTCTCCAAAGGCGGCAAAGGTGGAAGGTTCCGAATTCCTGTGTCGCCTAAGTTCAGCACCCTCAGTTCCGGGCTGTACTTAAGCAGCTCTTTATGGTCGGCCCTGATCCTGTTACCGCAGAGCTCGAGGCGCAGGAGGACCGTAAGGCTCTTGAAAACGCCATCCTGGAGGACGGTCAGCTTGTTGTGACACAGATTAAGTACGGTGAGAAGCGGCGTTTCAGGGAAAAGGGTCGAGTCGAGCCGTTCGATGTGGTTGTGCGACATGTCGAGTATCCTCAGCGTGAATCCGACCTCGCCGAGTGCGGCGCCGGGCACGACGAGGAACTCATTATTGGAAAGATCCAGCCTTTCGAGTTTCGTGTTTTGAAAAGCGTCTCTCGGGATGCTCCTGATGTGATTAAAAGAGAGATCGACGACCCTGAGGCGAGACAGAGACTTAAATTGCTCCATGTGAAGTTGTTCGATGTGATTGTGCGACAAATCTAATATCTGGAGATTTCCTAATCCGACGAACGCCCTTTTCCGCAAACTCACGATTGAATTATGCTGGAGCGTCAAGACTTGGAGTTGGGGGAGTTCGCTAAACGCCATTTCGTCTAATTTGGTAATGTGATTGTAACCGAGAAATATTTTGCAAAGCGACAGAGAGATCGATTCGAAAAATTCCTTCGGAACGAAACTTATTCTGTTGTGCGTCAGGTCTATCGTGTTTATGCAAACGGGGCGCATAATATCGGCGACTCTAAGATTTGAAATTTGATTCCGGGACAGGTTCAAATTTAATGGCAGATAAGGCGCGGTCACATTTTGAAAAGCGCTCAACGAAAAGTCTTGGAGCTCGTTCGATTGAAGATCCAAGCGGACGAGCGTAGCGATGTCGTTAAATGCTCTGGGCGATATCGTCGATATTTTATTATCAGACAGAATGACAGATAATTTGGACGGAAGACTTCTGAATGCATTTGTTTTTATTGTGTTTATTTGGTTTCCGCTTAGCACTATCGACTGCACTTCAGGTAAACCGGAAAACATGTGAGGATCGACGGAAATCAAATGATTAAAGGACAGACGGATATCTCTGAGATCTCGGTGAATACTGGGGTGAAATATTCCTATTGGTATATGGGACAACCGGTTGCCTTCTAAATTTAAGTATTGGAGGTTTCTAAACGAGTACAAAGCGCTTTGCGTTACCGATCTCAGGCTGTTATTGTCCAATGCAAGCCATATGAGGCTTTTCAGAGGCTTTAAAACCTCTTCCGGGAACTCCTCTTGGTAGAGACCGAAACTTACTTCTAAACTTTCTAAAGTAGTTTCCATATCGATGAAGGCGTCCGGGTCGACGGCGCTTATCTTGTTGAAAGAGAGGGAAAGTTCTCGCAAATTGGGCATCTGCCGGAAAGTGTGGGCGTGCAACTCGATTATCCTGTTGTTCATGAGGAGGAGAGTCCTAAGATTTTCTAGGCCGTAAAAGTCGTCTTCGTTTATTTCCATTATTTGGTTGTACCCCAAATTCAAATGGGAGAGTTTCTTGCAATCTTCTAAAGCGGCTGACGGCACGGCTTCCAATTTGTTTCCCGCCAAAGACAAGGCGCTAAGCGTAGACGAAAAGCTCTGGAAGGTATCGTTTTGTATAAAGGATATATTATTGGACGGTATATAAAGGTATTTGAGCTTGTTTAACGTGGTCAACGCGTTAGGAACCACCTGAAAAAAGTTCCCTCCGAGGTCTAAGTACTCTAATGTGTCTTCTACACCTAGGAAAACTTTATCACCTAGCGCTTCCAAACGGTTTTGTGAGAGGTTGATACGGCCCGCGCCTGTGCCTCTGAAAGCGCCTTCCCAGATGGACGTGAGCTGGTTCAAATCTAGCAGCAAGTCCCTCACTTGCAAGCTGCCGTTAAACACGCCCTTGAGCTCTCTAAGAAAGTTTTCGCCTACGTCCAACTTCTCCAGTTTCTTCCTGTGCTTGAAATTGTACAACGGAAGGGTGTTTATAAAGTTGTCTCTCAAGTAGAGCCACGCTATCCTCTCTGAAGATACGATGTAGTCAGCGGGGAATATCGAGAAAAGGTTCGAGGAGAGGCTGAGGGTCTGGAGGGAAGGAGGGAATGAGCCGGGCTCGATGGCCCGCATGTGGTTTTTGTCCATGTTCAGCCAGGTGAGGGATTTGAATTTTTCGAGACCTTTCATAGTCACGAGGTGGTTCTCGCCGAGGAACATCTTCGTCACCGTTCCAGTCGTTCCACCCCAATTTCCTCTCACACTCGTTATACAATTACTGAAACAAAAGATAAAAACATATTTTGTTAATATCGACAATCAATTTTGACAAGTACCAGTATTGATAACATCTTCAAACAATGTGTCTACATGTGGATTTTAGTATATTATTTTTCCGGCAAAACTCATTTTCCGGGATAAAAACTTAGGAATTTCTAAATTCGCAAATATTGTAAATATTATGTAATAGAGCAGCAATGACTCTTTCGTTTAAATATATTACACAGTAGTGTCATATTGTATGTTTTTAACTGTAAATATTTCTTCTATCGCTGGTTAAAATAATTAAACTTGTCTTTATCTCTTGATTTTTTAAATAGTTAACCTATTATTATTTGTAACTTTTTATAATTTATTATTATTATTATTATTATTTTAAAATAATGCTAATAATATGTATTTTTTGGTATAATCGCTGATTTTGTATAAGAAAAAATTGTGAATTGGATAAATAACATATATTTTTCAGGAATTTGTCCATTACACCAAATTATCATCCAACGTATGGATTGTTTTATCGTACCGAGTTGCAATTTCATGGAACTGTTTGGCACTGTTTCAGTCGAGCAAAGAAATTCTCAATGAGATGCCTCAGCTTGTAAGTTGTTTTGTGTAAGTGGCTCCAGTAGCTGGCGATCCTACATGTTTCGAACATCAAGAACACAGAGAAGAACACATCTATGAGATGCACCCGTTTATTAGCTAAAAACCACCATCAAAATCATCCTAACAAATTTTTAAGTATTATCTATAATGTGGTTCTTAATTTTGCTATGTCAATGATGGTTGTTATATTGCTTATACAACTTATCTTATTTGATTTAGACGACATTAAACCTAAATTTCAACTTTTGTCTAACTTCATGAACTTTTAATATTCTGATGTGTTTTTATCACTCATTAAAAATTAGCCGAAAGGTGTTTTCTGGTCAAATTTGACTTAGTATGTACGATACTTGACGCCGCATCATTTTGTTGAAGAACTAAACATTTCGTTGTTTTAATTAATCTTTATGTAAGGTTGAACTGAAAAAGCCAGTTTCACGAGCGGGATTCGAACCCACGACCTTCGGCAGCTGCTCTACCACTTGAGCTATCGCGACTTCGATCCACTTGGACACCAACCACCCACGTCAACCTACAACCTTCAACAGTTCAAATTTTCCCTCCTTTTCCCCATTTTTCAAATGTGTAATCAGGATTCTATTCTCGGCGAGGAATGAAATGGCCACGGAGAGCTTTAGAGAAGATATACTTCGTTTTACTTATTAAATCCATTATATTTCGTGGTCCGATTGACCAAATAACTTCCTTCAATTAATTAATCTTTATGTAAGTTAATAATTGTATAAGATCGAAGTCACGATGGCTCAAGTGGTAGCGCAGCAGCGTATTTAGCCGAAGGTCATGGGTTGGAATCCCGCTCGTGACACTGGCTATTTCATTTCAACCAATACCTTACATAAAGATTAATTAATTGAAAGAAGTTATTTCGTCGATGGGACCACGAAATATAATGGATTTTATTGTATATTCTCGAAAATCCACACCCCTCCCTTCGAAAGCCTGGAAGGGCTGTGGATTTGCCAAACACAAGATTAAAGATGTCCTCAGAAGATACAATTTTAAACAATGTCGCTCTCATCTTGTCCAGGGGCTTTGGGGGACTGATGTTGATACAAGGGTAAGAACCTTTCAGAGGTGTCGATTTGGAATAGAGAAGAAAATATTCTCCCATATCCTGTGGTCCGACGAATCCATATTCGCCATTAATGGCATTCTCAATCTGTAGAATTTTTTGGATGTGGGAACAGGAAAAACCAGATTCACACATCCATGTCATCACTAAGCGGTTCACATTCTGTGCCATCAATTTGTTATTATTTGATAAATTTAAAATCTGATTGCACCAACGTTTTTAGTGCAAAAAATTGCTTAAAACCGTAAGTAAAAACATATATGTTATTATTTAAAATTTCAAAGTGTACTGGATCTGAAGTATCAAACAACAAATATTTAAAAAAGGGGGGAAATTTTTAACTAGACTAATAAAATATTAAATACTATGTTTTGGTTTTTCGATAACGTTATCTTTTCAAGAGAAATTCAGACAGACCATCCAAACAAGACTCTCTGTATACATATAAAAACGAACAAATAAAAATGGGGTTAAAACAATGAATAAAAATTAATAAAAAAAAGCAGCGACAGCTGGTCCGACCATCCTCGCTGTTGTTCAATGAATCTGTTCCACCTCTTTTAATATTAAATCGCAAGAAAAAATATAAATGCGTATGTTCATGTACTCACTCACGTAACCCCTATAAATAATCTGGACAAATATTTTAAAATGTATTGCATTATAAAACAGTATAGTCCTAAACACATGTACCACTCCTTTCATAAACATTTAAGCATAAATTTTATAAAATTGAAATACTACATTCAACTGCCAGAAATTATTTATAATAAAGTATTATATTCAGGAAAAATGTTAATAAACCCATTTACGTTTTCGTAGTCAATTGACCAAGCTACTTCTTTCTCTCAATTAAATTTTCTTTCTTGGTTGAGATTAAAAAGTCAGTGTCACGAGCGGGTTTCGAACCCACGACCTTCGGCTTGATACGCCGCTGTTCTACCACTTGAACTATCGTTAGTTCGATCCGCCCGGACACAACTCTTCATCGAATCCCGCTCAAGACACTGACTTTTTTATCTCAACCAAGACCTTAGAAAGAATAATTAAGTGAGTGAAAGAAGTAACTTGGTCAATTGATTAGGGAAACCTAAACGGATTAATAATTAAAAGTAAAAGAAGTATCACTTCACGAAACCGCTCCTCGAGGCCACTTCATAAGACGTTGAGAATCCAATCCGATTACACGACATTTGAAAATTGCAAAAAGAGGGAAAAATCGTACGGTTGTTGGTTGATATGAAGAGTTGGTGTCCGAGAGTATCGAAGTCACGATAGTTCAAGTGGTAGAGTAGCGGCGTATTTAGCAGAAGATCGTGGGTTCGAATCCCGCTCCTGACACTGACTTTTTTATCTCAACCAAGACCTTAAAAAGAGTAATTAATTGAGTGAATGTTAATAAATTTACAATTTTAAATTAACGAAGATCAAACTTGAAATAATTGTGTAAAAGTTTTGTTATTATAATAATAACTCATAATAATTATAACTCATAAGGTGGGGTTGAGATAGGAAGTTGATGTCCGAGTGGATCGAGGTCACGATAGCTCAAGTGGTAGAGCAGCGGCGTATCTAGCCGAAGATCGTGGGTTCGAATCCCGCTCGTGCCATTAACTTTTTTTCATCTCAACTAAATACCTTAATTAATTGTCATGTATTAATTGGTCAAGCGGACCACGAAAGTAGTGAATTTATTATTATTCTTTTTCTGATGATTTTCAAAAAATATTGAAAAAAGTGACTGCTCCCATTAATGACACGTAAAGTGTTGGGTTTACTAACTTAGAAATATTATTCTGACTTATACGCAGATAAGAATTGTTTAGGTCTTGTGTGCACGTATGTATAACATATTATTAATTTTAAAAAATTCTTCCCAAACAAAAAACATCCAGTTATTTTTACTAGATAAAAATGTATGTCATAATAGACGTGAACAAAGTACATAAACAACAAAATGAATAAATAAGCCCTATCACGTGAGTTCACAAGGACCCGTAGACGAGTTATACCCGGCATGCTGAGCCGCGAAAAGAGATAACACGCCGGGAGGGTCTACATCGGCTACAAAAGGAAAAAAAACATCAATTTGCCTGACAAAACATCCATTTGTAGGTTGGTTAGGAAGGAACCATGGACGCTTTGTCGAGCAATACCTCCGCCCATCTCAAACCACTAACACCAGCAACAGCCCAGCAGCCCAGGCCTGCTTTTATTGCCGCCAATCGGGCAAAAACCCATTTGAACCAGGTTTTTTATCCTCAATTGCCATCAATTTCCCCTCCCGTACATTCGGTTCAATGTTTTAGTAAATTGATGTGTACTTTGTTTATTTGCTTAACTCAAATTTACAAGCGGGCTACGAACTCAGAAACAAATGATCTAAAACACCACGTAAGGAGAAACAAAACAAAAAAGAAAGGTTCCTATTAACCAACTGTTGTTTGTACAGTATTTATTTACATCTACTTTTTACTGGAAATAAATAATAATAATCCTCGAGTAGAAAAAATATAATTAGGGACAAAAAAGCCTAACACTTATATTTTGTGTTTATTTCTAACTCTAATTTTTTAACATTATATTAATTACAGTATACTATTTTAATATATAGCAAATTAAAAGAAATGAAAAATTCATGGGTTTTAATAAAAAATATTAATTTATGATAGTTTGAAAGAAAAATAACTAAAACATCGGAAAACCAATTATTGATGGCAAGAATTTAACTAACAGTTTATTACCTGGGTTTGCACATAATAACGCATTAAGAGCAAACCTACGTTAAAAAAAATTGTCTTAGATAAAATTTAATCTTTCACTAAATAGTTTTCCCGTGTTTTGGTGAATTTTCTTTCAAATCATCTTAAGTAGATACTTTTTATTAAAATTCAGGAATTTCTGATCTCTTTAAATTTGGCTAATATTAACAAAAGTAGGATGTAATTAATATAACAATAAAAATACATAGGTTGAAATAAGCAACAAAATACGTCACGTGTCCGAGTTTTTGTTTTCGATGGTATTATGTTATACACTGACTGGCAAAAAATTCTGCCCACTTGTAATATAACTTGATTTGGACATATTTTTATATATTAATCAAAGTCTCACGTTTTTTAACAGTTCATTATTGAGTTTTTAACTTAAAAAGTAAAAAAAATGGAATTTGCTAAGGAAAATTAAAAAATGATGAAAAAATTAACGAAAAGGCTCTGCGAGTGTTTTCAAGATTGTGGAGTTTATCAGGAAATGCTCTTATTCGACTTTTGAGGTTATCCCATCAATGTTCGTTCGCCAGGGTAAAAACCTGATGCTATGCTGCTGGAGGTACGTTTGTACTATGTGAGCGACATTGGATGTCGCTGATTTCATCTAGGATAGGCAACGAATGTGTTGCGAAATTTCATCCACAAATCGAATGGCCGTCAAAGACCCTCCTGGAACAACAACCAACTCTGTGCGACTCTCCATTGAAATTCCCGCCCACACCATCACTGAGCTACGTTGAAAAGGTTGGCTCTGGGAAAACTTACAGGCTTCGTCTTCTCCACACTGTTTTACACCCATCTGTAGATTGTAGAGCAAATCTACACTAATCTGTAAAAAGTACAGCAGACCAATTGCCCAATGACCAATGGCGTGTTCTCGAGCCCGCGTGTTCTGGTCAATCCTGGTCCGGCGCGAAAAAGCCATCAGTCCATGCTGTTTTAATCTTCTTCGAGCAGTTAAGAAATTTGGACACCTTGAACTTCCTGGAGCTGATAAATCGCTTGAACAACAGTAAGGTGCCGATTTCGCAAAATTCTCAAAGTCAAAAAACGGCGATCCTGTCTTTCTGTTACCTTAGTGTGTCCAGAACCTATGGTAGGATCCAGTTTCTCGAAAACGTATAACGTCTTCTCGCAGAGTTTCGTTTGGAATAACTCCAATGACAATAGCCGCATACGTGATGGAACATCCATCATCAACAGTCCCACACCTCGCGCAACATCCTCAGCACTAAGTGGCATTTTTAAGTTTAAATGTTGAAATTAAGAAAACAAAGATGAATAAAGTTTATTGCTTTAGAATTCAAATGAGATTGAATAAATATTTTAAATGCCGTAAAAATTAAACATAAAAAATCCTTTATCCTTGTTTTGGATTAAGGATTAAGTGTTTTTACGTCTAATCGATATTACCAATTTAAAACATAGCATAAACAAATATTTATTGATAAAAACAATGAGACTAATTAAGGGAGAATATTATTTTATAGAGAAAATTAAAAAAATTAGCTGGGTGGAGTTTTTTGTCTGTCATTGTAACGGTATATAATGATATATATGGTATACATGATATAAAATAATTTGTATTTGCTTTTTACAAATCCTTTACAAATCCTTCATTGGTCCACGCTGATAATCCAATTTTTTTCATCCGATAATAAATACACTGAAAAAATCGATCAGCATTTACTTCCTTTTCCAATATAGAAATAACATATGATATTCGTTAATACCCTTGAATTGAATTGAATGTCTGATCTCGTTTAATTTGGTTTATAAATAACTATGTTGTAATTATTACAGTGATAAAAATACATCTTTGAAATAAACAACAAAATACGTCCGAAATCCGTTTTTTTTGGCCTTTGAAGTATATATATTACAAGTACACGGTAAATGGTATATAATGTATAGTATATTATAATTTGTATTTGTTTTTCTCCACCGCTCTCAATCCATCATAATTAAATATTTGTATTAAAACCCTTGAATTTCTGATCTCGATTTATTTGGTTTACGTAACATAAATATGCTGTAATTAATATAACGATAATAATACACCAGTTTGAAATAAACAACAAAATACGTCCTGTGTACATTTTTATAAAATTTTTATTTATTTAAATATACCACACGTAGGTCGGACACGACAAACATCTCCTTGTTTGAGAATTGACAGCAATGAGTTGTGTTGATTAGAAAGCAAATTGTGTACTGGGAAGTTTGACCTGCGGCCTTGTGGAGAACTGTTCACAGACCATTACTGATCACGGTGACTGCACCTCCACTGTACCGCTGTATAATTTTGTGTCAAAATTATAAATTTCCATTTTAATTGGATCAGTAATAAAGAAAAAAGTCAAAGAAACACACTGTGCCATTTGTGAGGCATATTTTTTAAGGGGATGAATGTTTTTCAAATAGTACTCAATAATTTTGGGCGTCGTATCGACATGTTTTTCCCATATTCATGCAAAATTATTTTTACAAAAAGTTTTACAAAAAGAGACACAAAGTTTTACAAAAGTTTAAAATTGTGGAGGGTAATTAATTATAGTATTATAATTAGTGTGATTTCATTAGTTACTACATATATTTTAAAACTTGTATCTCGACTTCATTTAAAAATCACGGTCACATAGTTTTACTAAAAACATTTAGGCTAGTGCTTACACATCTAGACTCATTGCTCTGTTATTTTATTTATTTATTTTAAAGTGGCATCCGACAGCTTGGTCATTTCAGCCCCGACCGCATGAGAAATATTGCAACACACATTCAATACGCATTCACACAAATAAATACATTCACACTATATATATTGCATTCATTCTATTTGGTAGATGCAGTGCTGAATATTACTCTAGCAACCTGCACACAATAACAAACCAATCCAATTGGGGTCGATGGGGTACTTTTATAAATATTCTGCCATCGACCCAAGTCACGTACACAGCTCGAGGGGCGATGGGGTTGCTGTTCCACCATCAGCCCCTCCCCATTCACTTTAGTAAATACACTCAATCATATAAAACATAGAAACACAAAACACATATCTTGACGGCTATGAACAATAAAAAATTCTCGATTTCACTAAAAGCACAACAGGGGACCCGCTAAACTCGGTACCGTGTGCAAGGCATGCCTACACCCTCTCTGTATGGAGCTAAGGATTCGCAACAGCAGAGGCCAAATCAACCCTTTCCGGAAGCCGGAGTTTAAAAAAAGCCCATTTGTAAGTATGTCGGCCCATTATCCGGTAATCAGTGGCCCTGCATTCCAACCCGGGACTTTTTACTTTATAATGACGCCTACCGTTACAGCCACTGACGCCCCATTTCTTTTATTATTCAATTCCTTTGTGCTACATGTTAAATATTGTAACATTTTACAAATACGTATTTCACTAAGAAATCGGCTATTTTTTTCACGAAGGAATGATAATTTGATGGAAGATTGAATTTCTTCCCAAAGATTAGAGTAAGTCCAGGATAATAAAATATAATTGATTTATTTATATTAAATATTATACATACATGTATTTATTATATGCATTTATACATTTATTATTTATTATAATATAATACATACATATATTTTTGTTAAAATAAAGTATAATAATTCCTGTCATACAGGAGGGCTTAATGCCAACTACCGTTGGGTGACGCGGAAAAAGGGTTCAACATATACTTACATAACATTATCAAATAAAAACAATGGGCTTTGCCAGGATTCGAACCTAGAATCACTAGCGTGGCAAATACGAGTTGAAAACCTTAACCACTCGGCCACCGCGGTCTCCTTAAAATTTATTTCAACGTAATGACCATAACACTAATCAATAAAATGTGATTATTGTTTATCGAAAACTTATTCACTTAAAAAATATTAAAACAAATCAATCCCCTTCACCAAATTTAAAACTTACGCCACTTTTAATAGACGTGTGTCAGTTTTGTCTTAAATCATTTTTTATATTGTACCTGCAATTTCTGACAAGTAATTTAAACACGGAAAGGATTTATTTATAAGCTTTTTAAAATTATCTGCCTGATACATACTTGGTAGGTCGTCAACAGCACGCCTAGTTTTTGTTATTTTTAGCTTTATAAATTAAAAACGAATAAATATTAAAACAACCGTAGTTAGAATTGTTTTAAAAAAAGTATTATGTTGAGTGTTATAAATATAATGTGGAAAAAACGAAAATAAATCATTTAGAACCAGGTGTTGATATTAATTAAACTGTGGTAATTTATTTTCTCAAGAAAAAAATTCTTATATTAATAAAGCGATTTCGATTTTTGCTAAAGAAAAATAATACAATTCAGCAAATTTTACATTCAATAAACGATCCGAAATTAATTATTTCACAGTAAATGATAATAACAACTATTACTACTACTACTACTCTCTCTCTCTCCCTCTCTCTCGCGCGCTCTCTCTCTCTCCCTCTCTCTCGCGCTCTCTCTCTCTCTCTCACTCTCTCTCTCTCTCTCTCTCTCTCTCTCTCTCTCTCCCTCTCTCTCTCTCCCTCTAAAATGATAAACGAGGTACAGATCAGCGTCTAATTAGTTTTGTTTGCGACAAAACTTTGACAATCCCTTTGTTAATCATCATAAATTTGACTAATTAACGTTCTCGTCACCCTCAAGGGATGGATCGATTTGTTTCAGACAGTACTAATCCGCTATATACAGCAGTTTCGTGATATTTTGATATTAGAAAAACTAAAATGTGTTACAACATGAGAAGGTAAGCTGAAAAAAATCACCGGTTAATCTCCAAGATTAAAATATCACGTAAAGAATTGACATATCATTTAGCATTTGGTTTAATGCAATTTGATAAGAACATGAGACAAATGAATTTATTGTTCTTTCTGTTTAAAATAAATTATATTTTATATGTTGTTTATTTTCTGCAAAAATATTGTATCGATTATTTTTAAAAATACATCATTAGCTTTAAAAAGTTGACTTTTGATTTGGTTTTTATTTGAAATAATTTTAAAAAATTGTACAATTTCATATTAATTTTTTTATCAAATCAATTGCCCCAAAACTACCGTTCGTAAAATAAATCTTTAACAATGTACATAAATAACAAAATATTTCGGTTTTAGGTAAAATAATGATTGAATATTATTATATTTATAATTAGAATCACAGGACCCCGGATAGAGAGCGAAAATAATGACAAAATATTTTAGTTCCCTGAAGTTTGGTGAATTTCTTCTGGCTTCTTTTATTGCAGTCAGGATTTTTTTAAATTTTATTAATAACGGTATCGTTTTTAATTACAACTTTTTACTATAGTTTGTGTAATTGTATCTTATTTATATTTTGAGCCTTTTGATTTGCGAGAGCACAGTTTATTTTATTTTGAAAGGTTCTCTATTCCCCGGAAAGTAGTGTAGTGCCTGAATGTTTTTGTTATTTTCTTAATTTTTTTATTTATTGAACTGAGGGTACATTTCTCCAATTAGCTTTTGGCACTAATTAATTTGGCATTAATTTGGGTTTGTTGTCATGGAACACTTGACAGGTTTTAAGATGTCGCCAGAGCAGATGCTTTGGACAACGACGGCCTGAGCGTCCGTTACTTAGCCTAAGTCCCGGGTGAGCCGACCTCTACCATCCACAGTCGTCTATAGCTTGGTCATTAAAAAAAAAATAAAAAAATTCCATTAACTTTTTTTTAGAAATTGCAGTGAAAAGTCTTTAGTAGCGATCGGTTATTGGTCAAAAACGAATTCTATGAGTTGAACAGGATATTAATTTGATGCCAAACTTTCGTGGTTTGATTTTATAGCATGAAGAAATATTGAAAATTGTTCCTTCTAATTTATTTTTTAATTTAAATATAATAAATGTGTTTTCATCTGCAGTAACCAAATACCCATATTTATTTAAAAATTTCCGTTAATTTTTTATTTCATTACTATTCCAGCGTGAAATCAACTTGTTGAAACCTTGTCCTTTACGTTTACCTGACTTCAGAAAAAGACAAATGGTCTAAACAATTGGCTATTAAATTGTATTTATTGTTTCCTTGTTTTCTTTCCGATGTTTCTAATTGTTTTTCACAAAATGTTTCAAAAAGCATGTAGGAGCAAGTCAATTTAGTCTCGTTCCTAGAAAAAAATGTATGAACTGCAGGTAAAATAAATGAAACACCCCGCGGGCACAGTTTTTTTTAATTTTTAATTAATTTATTTTTTGACATGTTCGGTTTTTTCAAACAGAACTCACAATTTCTATCTTCTAGATAGAGTGAGTTAGAAAATCAATTTTTCGGCATTATATCCATTTACCATCTACCATCACCAATTTTTTTCCTGCCCGAACCACCCTGCAATTTGACATTGTTTTTTGTTCTTGATGCATATTCGACTTTTAATTTGTTGATTGTAAAATGTGGTATTGTTGAAACGATATTTAGTTATAACTGCCGGTTACCATTCCAGATTTAAGGTACAAATGAAGCCAGTTCACTTATAGTAGGATTACTAAAAACTATGCAGTAACTAACATATATTTAAAAAAACTGGATTTATTTTGTTATTTGTCATAATAACTAGGTATAAATTAAAAATCAAAACAATAATTATATGTTTATTACTTTTATAAAGTATAGTTTTAATAATCCTTTTACACTGTTTAGAATAAAAATAAGGAAAATCAATTTGATTTCATCTTTTCCAGAGCCAACTTGTCGACCGAGTTGGTTTTTTTAAACTGTTTTCTTTGATGAAATAATGAATTTGAGTAAAAAATTAATAAATAATTTTTTCTTAAAAGCACGATTTCAAGTCGATGGGGGACCGCGGTAGCCGAGTGGTTAGCATGAGAGACTCTCACGCCGCGGTCGTGGGTTCGATTCCCACCGTCGCCTCTGGCCCTTTTTTCCCGATAACCCCCAATTTGAACACACAAGAATTCGTACTATGGCTAATATGCAAGATCATAAGGCAAAAAAAAAAAAAAGTCGAGGTCTCATTCGGAGAGCTGCTTTGGCCAACGATGAACTTAGGGTGCTTAACATAGATCACGTCCTTGGCCCTAAGTTTGCCCTCTACCATCCTCGATGGTCTACAGCGATTAAAGCTGCTGGAAGTCTTGATCGAGGAGAAGGTAGACCGCCTTTTACGATGGCAAGAGACGATAATTTTATTGCTCTAACGGCACTACGTAACAGTCATTTGACCAATTCTTAACGGCCCGTAATGGGTGATCTTTAAAATAGAAATCAGAAGTCTTAGTCCCTAGACTTCCTGCCTTAAGTAATACTGTAAAGCAACGATTAGAAATGCGAAACTTCGCAAATCACATCGGACAGCGGAACAATGGGGGGGAGGAGGACTGTTCTTTACACAGATGAATGCCGGTTTGAGTTGTGGCAATAAGATGACCAGGACTGAGTGTGTTAAGGATACATGTAAACAGCCTTTTAAAAGACGGCCACTTACGGTAAGGGGGTGGAATCAACGTCCCTGCCCGTACCAAACTGATTATCACATAGAATGGATCTTTGGCCGCACTAAGTTACATTGAGGAAATTTTTATGAAACTTTGATACTATTCATTCAATTTATTGGGAACAACTTACTTGAAGATGTTATCGCTATGAATTAGCCAGACGTTCTCCGGATATAATTCCAATTAACACTTATGGTACATGACGAAAAGTGAGTCTGGTTAAACATCGTTCGCCGCCTTGTTGCCAGACAGTTTCAAACCGCTCTGATGAATGGAATTCTGTTTCACAATAGCAAATCTGTTGCCTTATCTACTCGATTCCCAGGTGACTTAAGTCCCTATGCGAGGCGATACCAATGACAAAACTAGTTTTAATGTTTAGTTGAAATTTTATCTTATCTATATTAGTGTTGATCATCTTAAACTTTTTTATACTATACACGTTTGTAGTTTGACTTTTTTTTTAATGTATGAATGCAATGTATAAGTAATATTTATAGAAATGATGTAGATCCGCTTTTTCTCTACTCACGGATTTGTTGTTTACAAGTCATCATCAGTTTGAAGGACTTACAAACTCGTCTCTCGACTGAACCCAACGATCTACCGGCCAGAGCGACGTTCGAATGAGAAGGTCGTTTTTAATGCCGCTCAATTACGACCGTGCAAAAAATGTCAATTACAACACAACTAAAAATTATCCTAATAAATACTGTAGGAAATAATTTAAAACTAGTGATTGATTTGGCTAAAACATAAATATAGATAAAAGGCAATATATAACCTTTATCCTCTGACGAGGAATGAAGCCACCATTATACCTACATCACTTATCCCTCTCCTTAGTATGGTGGACGGGGGCGGGTGCTTCTCGGTAGCGGCCGTCTGAGCTGCTAGTGATCACATTAAAATCGAAACCGCGGCCGGAGCGCATCCGGAAGTTTCGACGCTAGCGGAGCCCCTATACGCAGGGAGATAGAGTTGACCTCTCTATCTAGGAAGTGCGTGGGAGACTTGGCCGCTGCATTTCGACCCCGTTTTGGGTATCCTTTTACGTGCGGCATTGGTTAAGTGCACAACGTTATCCCACCCCCTCGGAAGGGGAAGCGGGACATGTCAGCATATTTGTCGATTAATCTGTGGATTTGCTACACCAAACCTCACGGTTTAAGCAGATTTTCCGTGCGCGGAGGTGAGTCGCTGCTAACTTGAGAATCTAAACGTGTGATAAGGCCTGACGGCTAGGTGCGCACGCTACAGAACTTCAATGTTAATATAAGACATTGCGACCCCAGTGGGAAACGAATCGCCCTCCTTAATTAACTACGTCCTCTATCTTGGGCTGTCCATCGACAAAAGACTAGCTTTCAATCCCCATAAAAGGCTAAAAAAGGAGGAACCGACCTGACGCTACGAAACAATCTCACGACTCCTAGACAAACGATCAACACTGACGCTTCACAACAAACGACTGATTTACGAGACAATAATTAAACCGTTCTAGACTTACAGCATTGAACTGTGGGTTTCAACCAAACAGTCTAATCATCATCGTATCCAGATTTCCCAATCCAAAATCCTCCGAAAAATAGTAAATGCTTCCTTCTACGTATCTAACGCAAATTCCACAAGACTTTATTTAGAAATCGTGAGATGCGCTCTGGTGTGAAGTAGGTTTAATCCCTTAAATGGTTAAAATTAAAGATCCCACACCAATAACAAATAAATCTGACGTGATCTACAAGATCAACAGTTTAAACTGTCCGGCAACATACATCAGTCTTACATCCCAATATCTGGACACGAGAGTAAAGCAACATAACTATGATTGCAAAAAACCAAAGCAAAATCCTACAGCACTCGCTACGCACCATTTTGAACACCAACACAATTTCGACTTCAAAACTCCAAAAATATTACACATAAACGTAATTTCTTAGAAATGGTTTATATCAACAGGTTTATATCCTAAACACAGCATCAATTACAGAACAGATACATGTAAACTCAGTCGCAGCTACGTCAATATCATTAATCAAATTCAATACAGATAACATACCTATATTCCACACATCAAATATTTTTCACATAGTCTAATTTCTCAACAATTCAGCTTTCCTTTTGCTACTTATCCCTTTCTATATAATCCTGAAAGGATAATCTGGTCGAACCATTACCAACACATTTTTTCCCTTCGTCGGCTCCTTACACCTCAAAGAAGCCGACGCCTTATTCAAAAATGTCTTTTCTATACCGACATCCTTCCCCACCCCCTCAATATCCAACGTATATAAACACAAAATAGCAAAATCTCACTGGCATTCTCGACACGACACGCAAGAATGACACAATTACACAGAAGACAAACACTTTGAGTGAGTAGAAATATTTTGATTGAATATATAAAATATATTTTGCATTGTATAAATTCACTTTTCCACATCCAAAATGTAATTGCAATATGTAAACAATGTTTGTAAATCCCAGGCCCTGAAGATGATCTCGATAAAGATCGAAACGTTGGCACGATAAAGAAAATGTTTTTCTGAAACCTACATCACACCAGACCGCATCTCACGATTTCTAAATAAATATCGATGAACGGTCACTAATCACCACACATTCCACAAGACCTTAAAATTCCTTTTTCAAAAATGTCATAAAATCCCGATAAATAAAATTCCACAAGGCCCTTCCATTACACCCAAATACTTTCGTTTTAAACCTGACATCCCCAACTATCCCTAATAATCCCCCAAGGAGATTGAAACGGCAGTGGCCTTGCGTCCTGCTGGGCAAGTAGTGATAGCACGTAGACCCTTGTAAAAGTGTCACCACTAGGCGATTCTTACACCCTAGTTCCACTTAGTTTCAGATTGTGTCTTGGTTTTTTCGATTTGTACATGTCAACAGTTTTACTTATAGTATAAAAATAAATATTGTTAAAAATAGTGATTAAATTGTATGCCAAATATTATTTAGGTATATGTTTGAAATATTACTTGACAAGTCATTGGATGAAAAATATTCGGCGAAAGATTATTTTGGTAGATAGATTCATAAATCTGCTATATGAACCCGATTGAGAAAAGTTATGAAAGTTATAAAGCTACCTGGACATATATTAACATGTACAACGACTATGTACAGTAAAAAAGCACTGTTTCTTAAAAAAATCGGAACATGGGAGCCAAATACCCTGCTGCTTCTGAAGCCTAATTCCCATGTAGGGAAGCATTGTTACGTGCTCTCTATACAGTACCATGAAATTGCAGCCTTCGATTAGGAGAATGTGGGTTTTGGCAAGAAAGTAAGTGTCAATGTTTCAACCTTGCACAGCCCAGTCATAAACTGCCGACCCCTCTTCCCTTTGTTAATAAATTAAGGTTTTTAGTTGAGATGAAAAAAAGTTAATGGCACGAGAGGGATTCGAACCCACGACCTTCGGCTAGATACCCCGCTGCTCTACCACCTGAGCTAACGTGACCTCGATCCACTCGGACACTAACTTCTCATCTCAACCACACCTTATGAGTTTTCCCTCCTTGTGCCATTTTTCAATCGGGTTCGAATCCCTCTCGTGCCATTAACTTTTTTTCATCTCAACTAAAAACCTTAATTAATTAATTGTCATGTATTGGTCAAGCGGACCACGAAAGTAGTGAATTTGTTAATAAAAGTATCTGTGTATATCCCCCCCCCCAACTGAGGACAAGGTGCGGTACCTCGGACTGTATATCGACAAATGACTGAAAGGTCAGGAGGTTATGACACGATATAGAGCGTTTGCACGACTTCTAGACAATCGTTCTAATTTATTTCTCAAAAATAAAAGGCTGCTTTACAACACCATAGTTAAGCCGGTACGGACTGGAAGTGTGGAGTTCAACCAAACATTCCAACATCCACCGCATTCAAACTGCCTTAATACTACGAAAAATAATAGATGCTCCATTTTATGTATCGAACTACACATACAGATTTACATATACCTTGGAAGGAAATCCGTTCCTGTTGCCTTTTAGCTTTATGAATTAAAAAGGAATAAATATTAAAACAACCGTAGTTAGAATTGCTTTAAAAAAGTATTACGTTGTGTGTTATAAATATAATGTGGAAAAAACGAAAAGAAATCCTTTAGAACCAGTTGTTGATATTAATTAAACTGTGGTAATTTATTTTCTCAAGAAAAAAATTATTATATTAATAAAGCGATTTCGATTTTTGCTAAAGAAAAATAATACAATTCAGAAAATTTTACATTCAATAAACGATCCATAAAATCTATCGAATTTTTTATTTCTTTTCATGCAAATTTGTTAAATTTATGTCATTAATCCATTAATCAGTTCTTTCATTATGAAATTAAATAATTTCACAGTAAATAATAATAACAACTAGTACTACTACTCTCTCTCTCTCTCTCTCTCTCTCTCTCTCTCTCTCTCTCTCTCATATTCCATTTTATGTATTGAACCACACATACAAATTTACATATACCTTGGAAGGAAATCCGTTCCTGTTGCCGCAAATTTTATAAAAACCTCCCAACCACCGTAAATCAGAACATCAGACACTTCGCATACCTACGAATCCCACCAAACCCTCGCCGCCGACTGAAGAGACAATCTCCTAGGCCGCGATTTTCTCGGAAGTGATAATGACACAAGTTTCAATTAAAGAGATAATATTTGAGTAACGTTGGAGTAGTACCAAAGGGTATTTTCTCCACATTTGTTTTTAATTGTTTACATATTACCTTGCTCATTGTTACTTGTTACCTACTTGGAAGTAGTTGTAATATACTACAAATTTTAAAAAAGTATACAACTCAAAATGTTTGCTTTAATTTTCCACAAGTGTGATATAGTTTTTTTTTTAAATACTTTTCTTATGAAAGAGTGTTTGGATTTAGACTTATTTGTTTAAATTATTGACTTCGTAACATTTTATTTTAATAATCCGATGAAAGAGAGTATAGTCGGAATACCCACAAAACCAAAACGCTCTTCTCTACCCTCCAGGGCGAAACCGAAACCACGACAGAACTGTGCACTTCTGTCTGCTTCCCCTTTTAGACCGCTTTTGTGAGAAAAAGTTGGACTTACAAACTCAGTTACGAACATTCAAAACTAAACAGAGAATAACAAACTTTCCATTATGTATATATTTATACAAAAAAAACTGAGTACCTGTAAAGATTCAGCCATTCCAAGGTAGCAAGTGGGGCGATCGCACCAAAAGGAACCGCCTCCAATCTGTTGAAACTCAAGTCCAAAGAACGCAAAACTTTGACCGCTGACCTGAAACAATTAAAAAAATCCTATATTCCATTTAATCACCGGGGAATGAAATCATTCGATAATTTTTAACCTCGGGCAAAATTTTGTAATAATTAGGCTCGAAATTAATTGAACTTTTTTACATTTAATCCAATTATTTCAGCTATACAAACTTCATCAGTATAAAATGCTAATTTAATTCAAAACGATTTAATTGACCGTTAAAAATATCTATTTAATTGGTTTATTCAGGTAATACGCTTCGAATGCCGTTACTGGAAAAATACAGGCCGTTTACAAGGGCTAAACTTGTATTATTCATTTAAATAAAAAAGAAATTTCAAAATAACATAAAAAATAATTTATTCATCGGAATGTATATTGTTTCTAAGATCAAATGTTGCTACAGCGCCAAAAACGACCTTCTCTTTCGATGAATCCTTAGCGTTAAACGATAATTCTCTAAAGTCTTGAATGTTGTCACTTCCCAAGCTTAGACGACACCTGCATAAGTTATCTGACGAGGTGGAGATCACATGCGAACGATTTAGAACTGCTGAGCTCAGCAGGCCGGGCACGTACCACCAGTCAAGCCTTAAGAATTTTTTTTTGTCTTTTTCATAAATCACTACAGTTCAAGAATTACATCAAGAAAACAAACAAAGGAAAACGCTATTAATGGAATAAACTACAGTTTTGTTCTTTAAATATCCGAAAAGATCAGATTCTACGCAATGACAGAAATAAATAAAAATGGCTATTTTGGACTAGATTCATAATTCCTTCATGGATATGATTGGATAAGACCTTCATATTTATTTGAACGTTTCTCATGGTTTTGTAAAAAAATCATTTCCAGAAAAATATTTTAGACCATACTTAAATCAAAATATTATCGACACGTTCCATTCTTGAAAACCCCGACTTTTCTAATTTTGTAGAGCGTATTTTGAGTATATTTTGGAGTATTTTGGGAACCAAATCGGTGTCAAAGGCTCTCTATAAGTAAGTATGGCTTTGTGAACGTTACTGCCAAGACCGTTTTTCGATTTTCCCGTTATAAAAATTTTAATAATTTTTTGAGAACATTGTTTTAATCAAACATTTTTCTTGATCGTAGATTTTTGCTTCTCGAAAATAGTTTCATTTGCAGGTATGATCGAAAACGTGCGTTAAACTAATTTATTTGATCTTTTTTTGATCTTTTTGGCATTTGTTCCCTCGCGGATTTTCGTTTGGTACATTTTTTATAAATCGTAAATAATTAGTAAATACCACACATTCAGATTTTATTTATTTCGGTAATATGCTTTAAAAACATTTTGTGTGTGTGTGTGTGTGTGTGTGTGTGTGTGTGTGTGTGTGTGTGTGTGTGTGTGTGTGTGTGTGTGTGTGTGTCTGTGTGTGTCTGTGTGTGTCTGTGTGTCTGTGTCTGTGTGTATGTATATATACAAATTTGTATACAAATTTTTATCTTTTTTGCAAAAATTATACTGAGTAGCTCAGGAACATTTCAAATTCAAACTTTCTAATACGACTCTATACATCCTTAGACATTATTTTAAAAGCGTTTAAGCTGAAAACAATGGTACAATCGGATTTTAAATTGGTCAAAAAATGAGCAAGTTATGGCTAAAAGTTAGATAAAAGTCATTATGTTTGCTATTTATTAATCACATTTTGTGTTCCAACTGCCTGCCTTGCGTAAAGATGAAAAGATTTTCTTTTTTTAACCACGCTTCATTGGTGCTCAGAGCGATAGAGGGGGGTGGATTGACAAGCATTTCCTATCTTTGGCCGCAGTTCTGTAACTGAGGTTTCTGGGTTTAAATGGGGTGACCGAGGAGGCCAACAGATCGGGCCATCACCTAACCCGGAATTGACGATTCAAACGTCTCACCTGCAAAGAATTGTGTGGGGCACCGATGAAGCTGGATAATCATCCTTTCTCGTTATTACAGAGGAAGATCATCCATTAGTGTTGGTAAAAAAAATTGAGGGACTGAGCACCATTTAAATTATTTTCGTAGAAATAAGGTACAATTAATTTATTTCCGAGAAGTATACACCCAATGTTGATACTGTGAACATCCTGATGACGACAAGTGTACGAAATTCGCGGATTTTCCTCTGCCCACGCTCGAAAATTCCAACGGTTTAGTTTGTGCCATTAGAGGTAAACTTTGATTCATCAGGCCATTGGTTGTATGGCAGAACTTATTTATTTAGAAATCGTGAGATGCGGTTTGGTGTGATGTAGGTTTCAGAAAAACATTTTCTTTATCGTGCCAACGTTTCGATCTTTATTGAGATCATCTTCAGGGCCTAGGATTTATAAACATTTTTTAAATTACAGAAACACGTGTAGGATGTGAACAAAAATTAATTTATACAATGCTAGAAATTTTGGCATTGAAACGTTGGCACGATAAAGAAAATGTTTTTCTGAAACCTACATCATACCAGACCGCATCTCACGATTTCTAAATAAATATCGATTAACGGTCACTAATCACCTCACATTTCTACACGTATGGCAGAACGTTTTCTTCAGCCTTCCAAATCGACATTTGTGCAAGTGACGTTAGTCGCCTGTCATAATCAAATTGCTGAAATCCCTAGACATGATGAGAGCGATACGGCTATACATGTATACAGAATGTATACATTATATGTTGGCAGGTTAACTATCAATAAAGCAGTCGTACATATCAACTCGCTGTTGATCGGAAAAACGTGATCTTCTGTTCATTTAGAATGTAATGCTGATTGTAAGGAATAGGTACTTTTGTAATATTTATTTACTTCCAGGAAGATTTGCTCTCATAATGTGAGTTTGACAAATAATGACAGAATGTGAACAGTAAAGGCAATTAATTTTTACTTTAGTGAAGAAGTAGATTATTGGTATTAATAACGAAACAAACGAAATACTCTTGTCTTACTTTTTGCTATAACGTTGTTGTTGTTTGGATTTTGGAGGAAAAAGCCAATCATTTTGCAGATCACTTTTCCACTGTCTTCACCCCACACGCCAATATCATAGACCCAGATTATGTTCGACAGATCGAAGAATTCCTAAACTCTCCTCTTCCTTTATCTCTTCCTCCTAAACCTTTCTCTCCGTCAGATGTCCAGTATGCTATACGCCAGCTCAAACGTAAAAAAGCCCCTAGATTTGACTTGCTAACTCCCCAAATCCTCAAACACCTTCCAAAGAAATCCGTAATATTCATATATATACTTAATTCAGTCCTATTTTCTTAGTCCCTTGAAACATTCTGTCATCCGTATGATTCCTAAACCCAAAAAACACACACATTGTCCTACTTCCTACAGACCCCGTTAGCCTACTACCGATTTTAGGAAAAATCCTAGAACGGCTTATTTTAAAACGTATCCTCCCAATCCTTAATTCTAAAAAAGTTATCCCCGACCATCAATTTGGATTTCGTGACGGGCACTCAGCAGTTCAGCAGTGTCACCGAGTTGTAGATGTTACTTCTGCCTCTCTTGAGTTGGGACAGTATTGTTCGGTGGCCTTTCTTGATGTGGCCCAGGCCTTCGATCGAGTTTGGCACCCGGGCTTGCTGTTCTCGCTCAAAGACATCCTTCCCTCAACCTATTACCTTATCCTTCGAAGCTACCTCACTGACCGGTACTTCCGAGTCATTGAAGGATCGGCGTCTTCCCCAAACCACCTTCTCCCTGCTGGTATTCCGCAGAGCAGTGTTCTGGTACCCGTAGTGTACCAAGTGTACACGGCAGACCTCCCATCCCATCCTCAAACTACCACTTTAACCTTTGCAGACGATACAGCGATCCTGTCAAGCAATTCTGATCCAGTAATTTCCAGTGAAACCTTCAAGAACACCTCACACTACTGGAATCATGGTGTAAAAAAAGTCTCAAATTCAACCCAGAAAAATCCACCCACATAACCCCTTCACCCTCAGCAAAAAGATCCCTCCTCCAGTCTACTTCAATCAAATACCCCTCCCAATTGCGGACAAGGTGCGCTACCTAGGACTATACATTGACAAACGTCTGACGTGGAATCCCCACACACGACTGAAACGGCAAGAAGTTATTAAACGTTACAGAGCACTTTCAGAACTTCTTGACAGACGTTCTAACCTTCCTCTCTTAAACAAAAGACTACTTTATATCACCCTAGTGAAGCCAATATGGACTTATGGACTGGAAGTGTGAGGTTCAGCCAAACATTCCAACATCCTACGCATCCAAAGAGCCAAATCCATCATCCTCAGAAAAATCCTTAATGCTTCCTTTTATGTGTCCAACGACACTACCCATAAAGACCTAAATATTCCTTTTGTCCAAGATGTAATCCACTCCCGTTACCAAAAATTTTTCACAAACCTCCCAACCGCTATAATTCGTCAAATATAAATCCTCTCATCCCGACCAATTCCTTCCAACCCTCTTCGCCGGCTAAAAAGACGATGCCCACGGGATCTTCTATCCAGTGACAATTGAATAAAGAATAGTATATCAATTTAGTATCAAATCAAATAGTAGTACCAGTGGGTAGTTTCTCAACTCTTGTTTTCTTAATGATTTATTCATACATTATTATTACAAGATACTAAAATGCAGGTAGTTGTAATATGCAATAAAAAGCAAAAAAAAGCTATAATTTAATTTTTTGACTGCTTTAAAATTCAATTAAACCATTGTTTTCAGGGTAAAAATTCCATATTTGAAATTTTGAAGATGAGCTGGGCCTGAAGTACCCTGTATAATATTTCTTCCAAAAAGGTAAAGAGTTGAAAGCACACTAAAAATATTAAACACGTATTTTTATTTTTATTTTGATAGCGTCATTGTTTCAAGAGAAATTCAGTCGGGCCATCTAAAAACGACTCTCTGTCTCTCTGTCAATCAGTCTCTCTCTCTCTCTCTCTCTCTCTCTCTCTCTCTCTCTCTCTCTCTCTCTCTCGATGTATATATATATTCACACACACACACTCACACATGTATATATCATTTTTTCGGTTTAGTAAAAACAAATGCATCAAGAACAAAAATTTAACCGATATAGTTTTGGCTCGATTGGCTTATCGAAAGTATATTGTGCACATATATAATATTTTCATGTTTGACAAAAGCAACCTTGAACGTAAGGAATAAACTATTTGAACTGCGTTGGCTAATAACTGTTAGAACAGTAGAATTTTTTATTTTTTGTTGATAAAAGAGCCCCAAGAGGAAAAATCAAAAAAACTCTTCTTGAAAAGAGGAAAAATAGAGTTTCAAAGGAATTATAGAGAAACTCGAGTGCAGATAGGAGTCTCGTAATAGGTTGAAGAACAGGCTTCATGTTCCACAAGTGGGACGGCTTTTGCAAACCTCCAGGTAATTCCGTTTTACTGCCAATACCGCCGTCAACCGCCTTTGTCCTCTTTGGCCTCGGCCCCTGGAACTCGGCTTTTTCCTGACTCGGCAGAAAAACTCGGATTCTATCTCTTTATAATGACGACCTCCGTTCCCGGGTCGCACTCCTTCATTTTCCACTTGGCTGAAATGAAAAAAAAGTAAATGGCAAGCGTGGGAGGAGGGCCGACTGTCGGAGATTTCGGTCAAAAAACAGGCGTCACAATGGAATATCTTAGAACTCTTTGGTGGGGGCTAAATTGTAAACAAGGAACGGGGTTTTGGAAACAAAAATTGGCCCCTTTTGATATTTAACGTTAATTTATTATCATAGTAGGAAAGGCCTTATTTTAAAAGACAAAAACTGCTATTTTCAAAACGACAATCTGTTTTTTATTACATTAAAAATATAATATTGCTATTTGTATAATTACATACAAATTTACGCAATTACGGGTTTTCCAACTCACTATATTGAGAAAATATGTTGAGTGTTTTTAGAAAATAACTTTTCACACTAAACACATTTTTCCGTTATTTTTCAATAAAATTGAGGTTGTGTAAAGTCTATGTTAAATTATCTACAGCATGCCACCTATTGAGCCCATTATGGTCAATATAGCCATTTACTTCGCCCAAATCTATAAAGTTTGAACATTGAAAGACCTTTGAAGAATTTCATAAATTCTCAACACTAAGGCAAAACTTCCTAGAGATTAGCGACTTTCACAAAACCTGATTTATCTAATAATCTTTTTGCATTCGTAGGATCGGTAATTTTTGTCAGTTTTATGAAGAAACAAACCCGCAAAAAATCGTGTTCTACGGTATTTAACCGTTAACAAAATCTGGTAATTAAACAACCCCTAATTTATTCGAATTTATCAAAGGGTTTTTTACACCCTGCGACAAATTAAAGAACGTATTTTTTCTTCCTGCAGAATCAATTGTTGTTTGTAAGAGTTGTTTTCAAATTGAACATGCAAATTAATGGTGATTGTAAAAACTGTTTTATAAACATGGCTTGTTTTAAAACGCTCCGGTAGAACCTAAAACAATACGAAGTTTTTCTCTTCAAAAGTAAAAAAAAAGAAAATAGGAAAATTAACATTTTATAATTACTTATATTTACACCTTGTTTATTTCGTTATTAAAACAACGAAAATAAACCAAAAACGTTCAATTTTACACTCTGAAGCAATTATGAAATGTTCTAAAATATGATTTAATGTTCATTTCTACATCTTCACGAGTTTGATGTAAAATTGATTAATGGCACAACAATGCCGTTTGCTAATGTATCATAAATGGTATTTAATCTGTCATCATATGTTAATTTTTTGCATTTGTATAAATAGTTATAACTACCAATGTCCTCAAATTTGACATTTTTTTATTATTATTATTTGTGAAAGATAATTAAAGGTATGACTGAATAAAAGTTCCGAAGATAATTTCACGCGTTTTTAATTTTTGCTGCTTTTTTTTCACCATTACCCTTATATTTTTGTTTGATGTCACCGCATCTGTTGTTTCTGTCCTCATGGCTAAAAAAATATCATTGTGTGCCTTGGTTGAGAAAAAAAAAATTTAAAAATAAAATATGACATTCATTGTGTTTGTTGATGAATGTGCAGGTAGAGTTCCAGAAAAGAAAGATATTTCACGCCTTAATCTGATAAGTAATCAGTATATTTTTTTACTATGAGAGGTATACGAAATGATTTAAAAAGAAATGGAACGTTTCTTTTTGAAAGTTTATCTTTTTATAAAATATATGTACTCCACATTTACCCCATGTTTTTATCTTTATAACAATAATTATCATTATTTTATTCGTGATGGATGTGACAGTTAAAAGTTACAGAAAAGGCATTTTGCACTTTAATCTGATAACTAATATTTATTTTCTTAATATGAACTTTATTAAACCCACATACTTTTGGTATTCTTGTCTTCGAAGTTTGTCAGACTTGTTTAGTTGAATGATGTCTTTTTAATGTGGAAAAATCCTCCCCTTTTTTGTACAATAAAAATGGATATCGATTTCTAGATTCGGGACAGGTTTCGCAGGTTTTAGGAAAGTAATTAACCTTAGTAGAGTAATCCGGAAAGGGTTACGACGTGAGAGGAAGGGCGGGACATATTTTTAATTTCAACCAGCGCTTAACGAGCGGATCCAGTAGATTTTCCCTTCTTATATTACAGAAAACCCGGCTTTTTTGTGCTCGGAAATTAGCGCTCGTCCTGCAATTTTTCCAGCCTTCTCGACTTCCTGTTTTTTCCATCAAAGCACGCGGATAAGCTCGCCGCACGATATTATAAATTAAAACGGAGACTAATTTCAATGATGACATTCGCTGACGGATCTTCAGCCCTTTTGCAAATTTTCAGCGTGGTTTTAAATTATTTCTTTTCAGAATAGGCGATTAGTGGCATTCTGGCCACCTCCATACAAAAAAATTAGATTCATTTATTTGTATATTAACGCACACTTCATATTCCAATCCTTTCTCAAAACTCATTCACTTATTTGCGCAATTTTAATTAAAGTAGAAATCTCGTCGTCAAAAATTTAAAAATTCAAATTTTATTATAATCCTACACATATTTATAAAATATTGACCAAAGTGCATTAATTTGTATTCACAATCATAATCAATTCTCCAATCATATCTTGTGAAAGCGGAACTAAAACAAAAAACACTAGCAAACATTTTAATCATTATATAGGCAACCTACCAAAAATATTAATTCACTACTTTCGTGGTCCAATTAATATATTACAATTAATTAAGGTTTTTAGTTGAGATAAAAAAGTCTTGAGCCAACCACTTGAGCTATCGTGAAGAAAATTCAAAAAGGTGGGGTTGAGATGAGAAGTTAGTGTCCGAGTGGATCGAGGTCACGTTAGCTCAGGTGGTAGAGCAGCGGCGTATCTAGCCGAAGGTCGTGGGTTCGAATCCCTCTCGTGCCATTAACTTTTTTTCATCTCAACTAAAAACCTTAATTAATTGCTACCAAAAATAGTTAACTGAATCCTGTCATACGTCGCCCCTTGTAGACCAAACAACTCTAAATACTTTCATCAAATAATTTAAAAAACTCGAATGAAATCCCTTCATTTCTAAATCGCTAATGAGGGAAACAGCAGATATAAATATTTATTCATAAACCAAAAACACAAAAACGATAATTATAATGAGATTATAGTTGAAAATCATCAAAATTTTGATTTAAGTATTATTAAGAAAAACGTTTGAATTGCAATAATGTTTACCCCCCCCCCAAAAAAAATTGTTATTAATCGTTAAGATTAGTTATCTTTATGTAAAGAGATGTAAGGTATTAGGTGAGATAAAAAAAGTCAGTGTCACGAGCGGGATTCGTCTAAATACGCTGGTGCTCAACCACTTGAGCTGTCGTGACTTCGATCCACTCGGACAGCAACTTCCAATTTCAACCCCACCTTTCGAAATTATATGTATTTGTGTGGAGTGAACTTCAAATGTCTGCTCTTCCTCCAAGTTCATTAATTTAATTTTGTCTTTTTTTATTACAGTGCATAACAAAAGGCTAACAAGTTATTATTTTTTTGTATGGTGTTTAGTGACCGTTAGCCAACCCCACTGGGCACTCTCAACACGTCAGACAAGAATGACACATCTACACGGAAAACAAGCACCTTGAGCCCTGAAGATGATCTCAATAAAGATCGAAACGTCGGCACGATAAAGAAAATATTTTTCTTAAACCTACGTTACACCAGAACGCATCTCACGATTTCCAATAATCATCAAGTGACAGTCACGAAACGCCATACATTTCTACACGAGAAAAACGAAGAATATAAAAAAGGCACTCTCAACACGACAGACAAGAATGACAAATCTAGACGGAAAACAAACACTTTGAGCCCTGAAGATGATCTCAATACCGATCGAAACGGGTAGAGATTAGTGACCGTTAATCGATAGTTATTCAGATATCGAAACGTTGGCACGATAAAGAAAATGTTTTTTTCTAATATCTACGTCACACCAGACCACAGCTCACGATCTCCAAAAAAAATTTTTTTCACAGTTCAGTAAATAGTGAAGGCAACCTGTAACCAAATAGTAATTTTCGCTAGCACACAACCACAAAAAGAAAATTAAAATTTTTTTGAAGAAGATTGGTGATTTTCAAAGAAAAACCTCCTTAATTATTAGGATTTTGAATGGTACGCTTAGTAGGATGGTACTTTTAATTTTCTAAGAGTATTTAATTTTGAGCGATCTTGTTAGGTTCATCCAACAATTTGTTGTTGCTCCCTTCCTGTTGTACCCATTTTTCAACTACGACATAAAATTATGTCGAATTGATTATGGATACCTATATCCATACCGCAGAAAGTGCACTGTTTTTAAGGTAGTTAAGCACATTGTAAAGTTTTCGACCTAATGCTTCATATTAGCATAAATAATTTAATTCAAATAAATAATTCCAGTACTAGCGATTACTGAATAATTTAAACAATATAAAACCATCCAAGAAATTTTCTAATTTTATTCCCTCATAAAACAAATTTTAAAAAATTTATTGATACCATAAACTCACGTTATTTATAAATGGAACTCGACGAATAAATAAATTAATCTAAAAACTAATTGGTAAAATCCGCAGTAAAACGAAACCAACATTGATGAGAAATTTAATAAAGAAAGTTATAGAAACATTAAAATGCAAATGTAGAAAAAAAAACCTCTAAAAGTCTGGTAGAGAAATGAAAGAGAGATATAATGTACCTAAAAGAACATTCAGGGTGAATGGTGAATATTAAACTATGCAACTCAAACCACGCAACACCTTCAACAATTCAGACAAGTTCAGCAAGTATGAAATTGCTCGATGATGCTCAAAAATGACTATTCAAAAACGTAGAGATAAATAAAAGCAACAAATTAAACTCATTAACAAACAATTATACATATATATATCATTATAAACTTACGGTTCAGAAACACTTCATAAAACGAGAGACGAACCCAATAAGCCCAACGGAACCACCATCGATCTATAAAAAACAACTACAAAACAATGATAACTTCGACATACTTTCTTCACCCTCTACGGACTTATAGAAAGAACTAAGAAGTCAAACGAAAAAACCAGAAGGACACGGATGACCGAACTGCTAATTTCTAATCATTCATTTACAATTAAGAAAAACATTCATTTGATCATTTCCAGTAGGACTGGCAGCTTAATTGATTATGAATTTTTGTTAAAAAAGGTTGCGATAAATGATATTTTTAACTGTAAAAAAAATTCGACTCCTGACCTAAACATTTGCTGACGATTTATAGTATAGAGATTATTTCATTTTATGTATATGTAACTTTCTGACCCAGCAACTCTTTACTAGTTTTCAGTATTAATTAAACAAAAACGCTATGGAAATAACAAACATTAAATTGGATTACAATTCTTTTTATACTTGTCTTTAACGAGGTTTAACAATGGATCTATAAAAGGCTGAAAAAAAACGCGAATCTTCCCGACCGGGTTCTACCCATTTCTCTAAAAGGTTTCTCGTTGCCCATTGTAGCTCTAATTCTGGACTCGTTACCCTTTTACAAACGACGTACCTTGGCTGTCAACCAATGGAGCCATTGGTACTGAACACATTCAACGACGGCTGCCATTCCGCGCAATTTGGACATTTAAGTATTACAGTTCGGACGGGAAAAAGTCCATTTCACGTGTATATACAAACTTGTAAACATTCATTACTTGAATCATTTCTTCAGAACCAGTTTATTTTCCCGAGCTCTTTTATATCACTGTTTCCATCAGTGGGAACAACCTAGACGGACAAAAAGATATTTTAAGAAAATATACATCCTCAATTTTTACATTATTATTCAAATATTTCAGCATAAAGTTTTCCATTTAATTAATCAGAAGAGAACATACAGAACGGACTAACTTTGTTTGGGGTCTCATTGCAAACTTTATCATTGATTACAAACACACGTAGCATAGTAAAACTGGTTTTATTACATTTTTGGTTTTGTTTTAGTTCGATTTGGTACATATTGGCCGGTTTTTCCTAGTGAATGTGACACAATTTTATTTTGTTATTTCCATTTTCATTACTGTTTTATATTTAAAGAATAAAATTAGGTTGAAAGTTGATTAGCATAGGGTTTTATGATATAAAGCGTTGAATATTGCAAAAACAGAAAAGAACAATCGTTAAAATAAAAGAGAGAGGTAGAAAACTATGAACGTACTGTACGTTGAAAAACCTCTTTGTAAAACAAAGTAAAAAAGCAGCGTAATTAAAAATTATATTACAAAGTGGATCGCCGCTAATTGCAACACTAACCACTTTGTCATTTTTGGTTTATCCACCCGTGATTATTTCATTATTGTTATACACATAATGCTTTTTCTAATTGCCAATTTCAGTCTGTAACGGAGGTATGATAATTCCATTAATTTGTAATTTGACTCTTTTAGACTAACTGTGTACTAATTACAGAAGGGATAATAGCTGAATTTAGGTAATAACAATAATTTTGCTGAAGGAGTAGGAACAACCAAAATTACCATCATTTATGTAACCAACTTGAGATTCTTATAAGTAATAAACGTTAATAAAAGTATCATTATAAATAGTATCATTATATAGTATCATTATATAAATTGTGAATAATACTCAATTAATTAAGCTTCTTAATTGAGATAAAAAAAGTCAGTGTCACGAGCGGGATTCGAACACACGACCTTCGGCACTTGAGCTATCGTGAAGTGGTAGAGCAGCGGCGTATCAAGCCGAAGTTCGTCGGTTCGAATCCCGCTTGTGACATTGACTTTTTTATCTCAACTAAAAACCTTAATAAATTGAGTGATGTTAATTGGTCAAGCGGACTTCGAATAATAGTGAATTGTGAATAATGTTAATTTTTCTTCAAAAGGTTTACTTGTATTTATTCTAGTTGAATTAATGTACGTTAAAATAAATAGTATAAATAGTACCAAAAGAATTAGTGATCGCATTGGCTAATTGTGTAAATACAGCAATAACACTTTTTTTAACTACTTTTGCCACCAGTTACACAAACTAATTCACCATGCAAAACATAAAAGTAAACCATACAGTTTTTATTGTAAAAGAAATAGTAGCTATAAAAGTTATTTAATAGTAAAAAGAAAAGAAAATAATCTAAAGTGAGCAAACGAATATTTTCAGAAAGAGTCATACTAAAGTATGACGTTATTTAAAAATCTCATCCGTGCTACTATTTTTATACTATTGATTTTTTATTCATAATAAATACTATTTATTAACAATTATGTATTAATCAAATCACCCGTTATCTAACTTAGTTATTGCTCAAAGAAGTAACAACTTCCTCAGAAAATCTGACCTTCGCTGGTTGCTTGCTAAAACAAAGTTGGCAGCTAGTTCATTTAAATTATGTACCATGGAGGGAGGTTGGATGACAGCAATGTTCCTTATGCAACTACTGAGAAAAAGGAAAAAAGAAAAGAGGTTTTTCATTTTGTTGCTCAGCTATTTCTTCTGGTAGTGTCATTTTTATATCCGGGGAGGCAAATGCTTACTCGAGCTCGGCTAATTTGAGTACTGAACTCGATAAATGATCAGAGTACTTACTTAGTACCCACGTGAAGCATGGTTTTACACATATGAACTAGTTAAACAATATTATACATATATAATTTTTTAAATTGAACAATATCTATAAAAAAGTATTGTATTGAGTTTTACGTTGTTAACAACCACGCTATTCTAAGACAAATAACGTAGCCGCTATTTCTGATAGCGTTCCGCTAATTCTGCGCTTACAAATTCCAATCAGTTATGATTCACGCTAAAGTTATGCAAAATCTCTCTTACTGTTTTTATAATAAGTTTGGGACAAAATAGAAAAAAAAAAACATCCAAATTCCTTCGTCGTGGCTTTGAGTACTTTCAAAAATCAGTTAGTAATTAAAACAATTACAAACGAAAATTATATTCACATATCTTTTTTTTTTTCAAGACAATGAAATCAAATATTGACTTCGTAAAAAGAATCACATAATATTACGAGGCGTTTATTTTACGAAAATATTTTTCGTCCAATTAGTTAATTATCAAATTACACCAATACTGTCAGTAAATTACAGACGAGTTTTCCTAAAGATCAATCCAGTATGACATAAATTGAAAAAAATGTGTCATATGCACAATAACAATAGTTATTCAGATATCGTGAGATGCGGTCGGGTGTGATGTAGGTTTCATAAAAACATTTTCTTTATCGTGCCAACGTTTCGATCTTTATTGAGATTATCTTCACAGCTCAAAGTGTTTGTTTTCTCTGTAATTGTGCCATTCTTGCGTGTCGTGTTGAGAGTGCCCTACTTGGGCACTTGGGGGATTTCCGAATAATTATTTTTTATTAATAGCAGCGTTAAGTACATAGTGTAGATACATGTCTCTATCTCTATTCCCAAAAAATACGTATATTACATGTAATATTTACAATATATTATGAGAAAGTGAAAGAATGAATGAGACATGTATGGGTAAAACGTGGAAGAAAAAAGAAAAATGAAGAATAAAATCAAACGGACATAAATAGTAGATAGGATTGGTTTAGAGAAAGACAGATAAAGAAATCACAAAAAATGGGAGAGAGAGTGTAAAAGAAAGAGAGGGAGTGGGAGGGAGAGAGAGAGAGAAAAGGAGTGTAAGAGAAAAAGAGAAAGAGAGAGAGTGTACGAAAAAGAGAGAGAGAGAGAGCGAGAGAGAGCGAGAGAGAGAGAGATGGATAGATAAAGAGGGAGAGAGGGAGAGTGAGTGTAGGAGATAGATAAATACAGAGAGGGAGAGAGAGAGTAAGAGATAGATAAATTGAGAGAGAGGGAGAGAAAGAGAGAGGGAGAGGGATAGATAAAGAGGGAGAGAGGGAGAGTGAGTGTAGGAGATAGATAAATACAGAGAGGGAGAGAGAGAGTAAGAGATAGATAAATTGAGAGAGAGGGAGAGAAAGAGAGAGGGAGAGAGAGAAAGAGAAAGAGAGAGAGAGAGCGAGAGAGAGAGAGTGAGCAAGGGAGGAAGATAGATATGGATAGATAAAGAGGGAGAGAGGGAGAGAGTGAGTGTAGGAGATAGATAAATACAGAGAGGGAACCCCCTTTTATTGAACCCTGAAGATGATCTCAATAAAAGATCGAAACGTTGGCAAGATAAAGAAAATGTTTTTCTGAAACCTACATCACACCCGACCGCATCTCACGATTTCTGAATAAATATCGATTAACGGTCACTAATCTCTACACAAATAACAATAGTGTTAAACGCCTTAAGAAATTCAAAACTCGCCAATCTCCATCGTCTGTAGATAAATACAGAGAGGGAGAGAGAGAGTAAGAGATAGATAAATTGAGAGAGATAGATGCATAAAACATCACTTCATCCACACCTGTTATATTGAGGTTGCTAAAAAAAATTGTGTTCGAAATTTAATTCAATCCTATACCTAATACAACCCCGTGACACTACTACAATTATTTTTTTGAAGAATCATTTCAGAAATATTATTATCTTGCCAGCATATTACTAGACGTAAAAACCGTTTTATGCGGGCAATATTTGATATCGATTCAAAAATCTAAACACATTCAATTACTTTGCACAATATATTAGGGGAAAATAAATAGCTACAAATAAAAGAAAAAATTGAGTTTTAAGAAGGCAAAATGTTGAAACGAAAAAAATGTAAATAAAGCGACGATTGGTAGACAAGGATAATTGAAAACGAGTAAAAAGTGAAAATATAAAAACGTTAAACAAAGAGGACTGTTAGTGTTTCAGCCCAAAATTGTGCATAGATCAACAAGATTTAGGTAACGTCAATTAATGTTTATTGTAGCCCTTTAAAACGATCCCAAAGCGATATAGCCTTTTGTTTGACTAATACACCATAAATTAACTACGGACGTTTACGCCTTTCGATTAATAATTATAACCCCTTGCTTTATGACGCAGACGGGGCTATTTAATGAGCCGTACTTTTTTTATTATCATACCCAGGCGTACGGTTTATTGGTCAACCTTGCAATATACCAATATTCGTAATAAACGTGGTCTTCGGGCCGAAAACTGCCGCCGGGCGTAAAAGAGAAAAGCAGTGTGTGTGTCGTTTCTGTTTATTACAACCCGCCCATTGGACGTTGAAAAGGATGGATGAAAAGACGAACGATAATTTTTTTCCGACCATAGCCCCACTTCTTGACCTAATGATAATAAAAAAAGGAGAGAACGGCATGATCGTGAAACCCAAAGGATAAGTGGTCGACTTAATTTAAACCAAGTTTATGGCGCTTCCAGGCTATACGGCCAATTTGAACTTAATTATATAATCCTATTAAGAATCAAGATTACTACATTACATTGTAATTTTTGCATAAAAGGACCATTTTACGTGCTCACAACTTAAAAATTTAAACCATTTTGTAATTATGTATAGTATCAATTAATTATACTTTTTATCTAAGTCTTGGTTGAGATGAAAAAGTTACTGCCTCGGCGGGCTTCGGTAATCGAAATGAGAAGTGTGTGGCATGGGCGATCGAAGTCACGGTAGCTCAAGTGGTAGAGCAGCGGCGTATTGAGCCGAAAGTCGTGGGTTCGAATCCCGCCTGTGACACAAATTTTTCATTAAAAAAAAATTGTGTATAATTAACTGAGTATTTATATAATTAATAGAAGCTGATAAAATTCAGTACTACTAAACATACTTAGATAATGTATAATTTTCATTATAGGTAGGAGGTTCATTTTAATTGTACTTTTTCAACAATTTATTACATTTTTCACATAAAGTGTGTTTTTCTTAGTATTATTATTATTATTAATTTTTAAGGGCGTTTTATTTTCTTAGTTTTAAAAATGAAATAGTATTTGAAGCAAACCTTACAACGTTTTGTTCAAAATCAGCAACAGTTCTGTTTTGCAAAAATGAAAATAAATCAATTTCCTGGGTGTCCTTTGCTAAAAAACTAATACCTTTATTTATTAAACCTGATCAAATGATATCATCTATTAATTTTGCAATGGCAAATTTAGTAATAAATAGACTTTAGTCCACTCATTAGTATCACAGTTCATCTCGTTAATTTAACCTCGGAACTCTTACAGAACTGAAATGCCTTTGTCCTTTTTATTGTCATACTGTGTGATATGTGACTATACCTAGTAACTATGTAGCAGGTGGTTGGACTCCTATTTAATGACGCAGGTAGTGCTTATATATTTCGTAAAATTTTATTTTGGAACTGTCGTATTATGATTGTATTACTTCTTTGGCACACCCCCAAAGTTGTATACTAAGGCTTCTAAAATGTTTGCTAGCGGACCCCTTTTCAAAGAAAAAAAGCCGTGGCGAACGCCTCTCATTCAAGTATTTAAAATTCGATACTTATAGCGTGTAGTATATTAAAGTTTTATAAATTAGCCAGTCCATTCCTCATTAGGTTATGGAGGGGATATCTATGAAAACAAACATTAGATAGACATACTTAAATTTAATTTACAAAATCCGGAAAACAAAAATCAAATTGGACGAAATGCAAGCAGTAGGTAGGTAAAACTCGAGCCCAGTTCAAAAGTAATGATTTAAACATTAATGGGAAGAGGAGGTTGTTTTAGGCTGCACAATTTTTATATAGTTGGTTTAATTTGTGATAGCTGGAGTGGGATTTTGAGGTCGGCATCAGGACAGCTATGGTATTTAGTTTTTATAGCTGTAAAGATAGAAAATCCGGATTTACATAGATAAGTTGTGGCAAAGGAAGAAAAACACGTTTTGCTTTTTCGATGTACGGTTGAAATTACTGGTTTTTCAAACGAAACCAAAAATGGGTAAGTATCGGAATTGAAAGTAGATTTCAAGGTGGAGTCTGAAGTTATGACCATCAAACATTCGAATTTACTTGAAGATATTCTGCTTGGCTTTGTCAAAACTGAAAACAGTTTGCCAACACATTCATGGTCTTCCAGGGTTTTATCTCGAGCTTTTGGGAAGTAGTGCTAACCTCAATACTTTGGAGGTGTATTTCCTCATTCAACGTGTCATCCGCAAGCTTTTTTGGTGAGTTAAATTTTTTAAAATCATTTAACCACAGAAAATGACCCTCTTTCTTATCAATAGATTCAACCAAAACGAGATTTTTCTTTTGAAGCCGCGTGCTTCATTATTACCATCGAAAGTTGGATTCTTTTCCCTTGCAAAAACGGACATAACTCATTCATTATCATGAAAATAACTAATCAATACGATAGTATTTATCAGAATCAGAAGAGAAAGTAGGGTGATGATGATGATGTCTTCCTACATCGTCACGTAATATTGTGAACTGTTTGACTTCAATTGCCGCGACTTAATGTAATTCAATGTAATATCAGAACAGACTCATCCATAACCTTCTTAAAAGAGTTTTTTCGTAACTAAAGCTTTATCTGTAGAGAACACGATGATTACTGCTGTCCTTAGAAATATTCCGTAATAGCCAGTCATTGCTTTTTTACACGTCAATGCATTTAGACCATGGAATTTTTGTTAGTTGTAAAATAGTCCAATGAACGGAACATTTCAGCACCTGTTGCACTGGCAAGAAGTGGTTTGCACCCTTGGGGACAGCGGACGATTTGGAAGCCCAAATGTATACCAAAATCCATATAGGTTTCAATATGTGATTATAAATCATTATTTTATTTTGTATTGATAACCGGGAATTCTTTCTCACCAACCAATACAGTTGACTTTATTTGAAATCATGTTCTTTTATTTTTGATACGTTCTTTCATATTTAAGTTTTTATCTATTGTCATGCCTAAATATTTTACTAAAATGTGGGAAGGAACTATTTCACCATTGAAGACAATTACTTGTCTACTAATTTTAAGTTTGGAAATATGCATGTATGGATTTCTCGTCGTTTATCTTTCCAGTCATGGATGCTTTGACTTGCAGTTGGGTCGTGGATGCATGGATGCATTTTTCGACGGAGAGGGAAGTTATGTCATCGAGTATCAACGCTCACAGTTCCAATAAAAAAATTTAAAAATGGTTTGTATATAATTAGCTGTTTTTTTAATTGCTTAGCTATAATTTATGTAATAAAGCGGGAAAAGAAAAATAATGTAAAGAAGTCTATTTGACTGGAAACCACGTCATCATTTTCTTCAAAGATGTATATAATTTGAAAATTATACGACTGCATTTCAGCAAAACACGACGAGTGTTGGACGTAAAAAGGGAAAATTAAATGTTTACTTTATATTATTTGCTAGGAAAGTTCATTTTCTTTAAAACATTTTAAGTTATCCGGTTGATAATCAATATCAATTTTTGAAAATTTACACATCCACACTTTAATATATACTCGCAAAATTTTGAAACTTTATTTTTTTAAGGAAAACGTTATAAAAACAATATGGCTTAAGGAAGTTCCTTAAGCATGAATGATCACAGTAAAAATCAATTGGCATTAATAAAAGATAGGATAAAAATAAGAAAATAGATATATCATCTGACATAACAAAACCTTTACTTATTGTTTGGAACAACTTTCTTCTTTCTTTTCCTTACTATAACTCTAAAGTAGCTGCGTACGTTCTCAGGCTAATGTTTTTGTGTGGATGTGTGTGTTTTTATTCACCGACGTGAAATAAGAGTAAATATGCTTTAAGAACGACAAAGGGAATAATTTGTAAAGTTTTTTCTTTTGTTACAAATTATCTCCGGAATCGTTTGAAGGGAATATTTGAAACGAATTTCTGTAAAAGAGGGGAATAAAACGCTTATTGTCTCCGAAAACTGGGTTTACACATTAAGAATAATATAATTCATAAATGCTACGGAAAATATTTTAAAATAATTGATGTTTAATAATTCAAACATTTTACTAAGCTGATAATGCGCCAACATATGAGTTGGAAAATAAATCTGTAGCATTTTTCAATAATTTCATTTTGTACCACTTGTATTTCCAAGCAATGGTTCTACCAACTGAACCAACTGAAATTATTTATTTATTTATTGGAAAATTGCTAAGATAATTCAAATGACTCGCCAAAACGCCAAAATGTGTTTCTTTTTTAATTCTGAATGTATTATTTTGTAAATTTCTTATTATATTTATAAATCTTACTTAAAATAAGGTATTATTTTAGTTTTTATATACATAACATATGGTTAGTTCTGAGGCATGATGAGAACCTACAAAATAAGAAAAAAGACCATTCAAGTTTATCTTTCACTGAGTGTGCCAGAATCGTTTCTTTAGTGGTTCAATTGAGTTTTATCTAACCGGCCGTATATTTTTTTAACAACTATAGATGGCAAATTGCCGAAAACCATGTGACAGACAAAATCAGTGATGATAAATAAACAACGAATACCGGGAACGATAAAAGATTGATGAGATTTTACCTCATAATAAATTCGTAAAATATGTCAGTAGCGTTTTTCTTAGGTTCTATTTCATCCGTCTTGTGTTTTAAAACAATGGGCATTTAGTCATTATTATTTATACAATGAGTAGGAATTAGTTCAGGCAATTTTATTCCTTAGTTTCGTTTGAGATCTTGTATTTTTGTATTTTTACGCGGTGTATTGCTAATTTAAAATACAGTTTTATTACTACAAAGAAACAACGGCAGCTCGGACAGCTAGAAAAATTGTGATGCCTATATCCGTGAGGCTGTAGAAGAAAGCACCGTTCGTCCAGAATTGTTTATTTTTTCGTTCACACGTTGACTGAGAAGAACGGAATTTCTATCAGCATTTCCCTCCAAAAACGCAATGTAAAAGAGCCATTTGTAAATTGAGGATAAATTTATCTGTAAACGACAACAATGATCAAAAAGGAAACACTAACCCATGACTAACAACTCTAAATGCTGAATTACAACCAATGTTGTGCATGTGGTGTGTGATGGTCAGTTTCAATAATAGGATTGATTTTTTTTTTTTTTTTAATGTATAATGAAGGCTATCCACTAAAAATCTGCCTTCACATATGCGCCCAGCTATGTAGGCTTGTTAAAACAATGCTTTATCAAATCAAATTAAAGAAAAGTGAATGTATTATAAAATAAAACGTAATAGCGAAATTAGAAATGAAATTAAAAATGTATTCCTTTAACCAAAGAAAAAAATACATTTTTTTTAATGGTACAGTAGTTCCATCCATTGGGAGCGACTCAACATGTAAAGATTAAATGAACTGATTTATGCTAATTTAGCTTGATTTTCCATTTTTTTTGTCCATTGGTTTATCTTATTGCATGCATTTTGGAGGATTTTGGTTGAATGGGTGATTGTCGGTCCGAGTGATATGTGAAGGTCAGTTTCAATTATATCATTGATTTTTCTTTTTGAAAAGTATAGAGAAGACTATCCACTAAAAACTGCCTTTACATATGCGCCCAACTATTAGGCTTGTTAAAACAATGGTTTATCGAATCAAATTAAAAGAAAAAGTTACGTATAATAAAATAAAACGTAATAGCGAAATTACAAATGAAATTAAAAATTAAAAATGTACTCTGTAGTAAAAGAAGAAAAATGTATTTTTTTTAAACAAAATTTTTAACTTCGGCGAAAAATTATGATTTTGAAATTAACTGGCTTTGACAAAAATCGAGGTTAAAAATACGTCTCTTAAAGGCACCTCGTGTAGATTTGAATTTCCTGGATCCCAGGTTTGCCGTCCCAAAATGGCCGCAAAATTTCTCCTTGTTGGATAGTTGTTACCACTTATTAACTTGACCTCTGATTGCATATTCCTCGAAAACGCCTCACTACGTCAGCTGACGAGTTTGTTTATCCTATATATCCTCTCTTTCCTCCACACCGCCTCCGGCCCCACATCGCACCTCAAACCAGGGCGAGACAATTCCCAAAACATGGATAACTCCGCCATAGGGAAAATTCAATTTCAAAATTTGACGAAATCGTCGCAGTGATTAGATGGGGGTATTTTCTTCCACCCAACGAAACGAAAACGAAATCCAGTGCATCCCATAAACAGTTGAGGCGACGAAAATCAGGAATTGACAACAAAAAACTACCAGCATTGGCTGATTGCTAGGGGAATCTTTTATCCATCAGGATAACGCTTGCCCCCAGGTGACTTTACAGACACGGATGAACTTAACTGGAGCTTGGCTAGGAAGCCCACCCGCCGTATTTGCTGACATTGCCCCTTCCAACTTTTATTTATTCCATGCTCTGCAAAACTCTATTAACACAAAACCTTACTTCATTTCAGGACACCAGGGAACATATCAAAGTTCGTCGTTCAAAAACTTGAGAAATGCTAAGAAAACAATTAAAATTACACAAGGATGGTTGATATCAGGAGGAGGAATGAAATGATTACGTAAAAATTAAATTTTTTTACAATACAAATATCTGAAATTTTCGTTGAATTTCCCACCAACATACGCTACGGATTTATTTTAAAATTCTATATTTGAAACTATTATAATGTTATCATAGTCTTCAGTAAAATTATTAAGTATAATACCGGCATTGCTGTAAATAAACCTCCAGAATCCCAAGAATAATCACCTCCGTTCAGAAAACAACTAAAAAATGGAAGTGTAAAATGCAAAATTGAACTATTAATGATATGATATTTATCCAAAAAGATCATAAACGTATTGTTTAGTTTGATGAATTATATCAGTGCATTTGATGAATTTTTCTTATTTTTACTTTAATGCCAGCGTTTTTTTATTGTATTTTTGCTAAAATATATATTTTAATATTTTGTTTAAATGTTTCAACTATTTAAATTATTATTATAATGTTAATCTTTTTTACATGCAGCAATTAACCAGTAGATTCCATCTTGCACTTTTCACTCAATAACCACTTAGAGTTCTGTAAGTTTTATACAAAAAAATTACATCTAAACTCAAACACTATCGCAAATAGAGCTGTAATGAAAAAAAAGTCTCTTATTATGCTGTTTTGTCCCACAATGAACACTTTTGCCCTTTATCTCCTCGGAGAATAAATTAATTTTAACAACATGCCCCTAGCTCTGAATATATTACGGACTAAACGTGTTGTTAAATTATTAAACTTACATGTTTCGGTTAATTTCAGCCTTCCTCGAACATAAATTAAGTTTAATGGGATCCGTGGTGGCTGTGATCCCATCACCAGGACCACAGTAGTTCTGGATTTTGCATTTGGGATTTCCAGACGGACATGTTAGTTCGATTTGTATATAAATTGGTTAACTTGGAAACTCTAAGAAAAATATATTATTACAAGATGTAATTTCATTCAATGTTATACCGAACCAGTTACAATAAAATGTGACAAGTGTATAAAACTGATAATACTGAAGTTGGATTGATTTTGTCGACAAAATTTACAAACTCAAGGGTGAAACCTAATATTAAGATGATTTCTTTCTAGGCCGAGCATTAAATCGGTTTGAGATTTGTGAATTTCTTGAAGCAAGCAGTTGGAGGAAGTTTGGGGCTGCCATTATTTGGCGGTCTACCTTCTCTATAACTCAGCCTTGACAGTAATTGTACTTGTTATAATTGCAGTTCCACCCGCCCCCCTCGCCAGTCGGCTAATGGCCGAACTTGCACGTGAAGATAATACCCCTGAAAAATAGGCAAGGCCTTACCGAGAAACGCCCAATTTGGCAAAAGGGGGAAAAATAAATCGCCGCGTTTCTAGTAGAATATGGGCTACCCTCACGTAGTTGGACGAATTGCGTTATAACTCCTAACCATTAATTTGACAGCAAAAAGTAAAACCAACCTTCAGGGCAATATGGACAATATATATTCTGGCCAATACAATAAACGTCCACCGATACGAGGAAACGTATGGATTCAATTCAGACAATATATTTGCCATTTTACTGGCAATATACATTAATTGTACATACAATTTTCTCTTTCTCTCTCACACACTCTCTCATCTCACTCTCTTCTCTTTCTCTCTCTCATTTTTCTATCTCTCATCTCTCTCTCTCTCTAATAATATATACTCTCATATTTTTCTCATTATATTCAGAGTACGAACATACAGTGTTACCACTGGTTCCAATAAAAAACAAAAACAAAAAAAAACGTTATAACCTAGAAATTAAAACAGAATTTTAACTTTTTATTTATTAATTATTTTTAATAAGTAAACTAAGATAAATAACAAAACAGTATTTTTTCAATTTCCTAAAAAGAAAGAAATGTGAAGTTTTTCTTTTTCTAACTGATAATTCATCAATTAATTTTTCAATTTCATGAAAAATTGTAAAAAGTATTTGAAAATCGTATAAGAAAACCGGAAGATATAGTACATTAAATCTAGTACTGCAAAATAAACTTAAACATTGTTGTAAGTAAAAAATGAATTTCTTAACATCTTCAAAAGACTCTTTTCGCGTTGCCTTCATAGACGGATCTAAGACCGTCTAGGGTGTGACTATAACTTTTATGACGAGGATACATTCACTTTTTGTTCGTCCCCGCCACACTATAGCCTTTACAGTGTGGAATTGGCCACCGGACAAATAAGTCTGAAGGGTAAAAGGCGGACAAGGCGGCAAAGGCAGGGACGTCCCATTCTGCAGACACGACCACCGCAATTCACCCCTCACATGCTAAAAATGTAATAACGAACATGATTTAAACAAAATGGCACTGTTGGAAGAATGGATGGCAGAGCTCTCACGTATCAAGAACAATGTAGATAGATGGCCTCGGATCTGACTCATGGTAGGGGGATCATACCCTTTTTGGTCAAAGCCCACCTAATCGAAAAGCGCCATTCCTTTGGCTCCATATAGAGAGCGCGTAGGAATGCCACCCCATATGTGAACTGTGCTTCAGAATGGCAGCGATTATATGTGTCCCCTTTTCCGATTCTTGAAGGAAACAGGGTAGTTTAGAAAAGTAATGGTAATTTTTTTGTGTACGTCGCGTGTGTTGAGAGGGAATGTATTTATTGGCGTAATGTGTAACGTGAGAGGGCCGATGTCGTAATATTGTTCGCTCCATCGGACTTCAATTAAGTAAGGTATACAGTTTAGATTCGGGTCGGTGTGGTTTTTTTTTTTTTTTTTTGGGGGGGGGGGTTGAAACTTAATCGAAAATAGAGTAGAATGTCGCCAGAACGGGTGTCCTACTTTTACTCAATACTGAATTATGATTGTTCCTGTTTTTCGAAAAAATTCGGACTATAGGCCGTTAATTCGCGTTTTCCCAATGTTTATCTAATTTGTTCTCAGTTTTGACTTATTTTTCGGAATGAGCAATAAATTTCCTGTAGGACTACACCATTTCCGTTTATTTGCGACACGCTTGTCATTTATAACAGAGGAAATGTCAAATTTATCATAAATCCGGAATTTCCAGAGGAATTCGAAAATTTGCGTCTCTTTTACAAATAAGTATTATAGACCTTTATAAAAAGATAGTTTTCGACGATCCGGATTTCAGGTCAGGCTTATAGCTCATAAGGTTGAAAGAATTTATAACCACGTCTCTCGGCTCGAATTGTAAAAGTGAACTCGCCATTCCAATGAGAAGCTGGTTTTTAATGCCGCTCAATTTTGGACGTGCAAAAAGCTGAAATTTATTATTTCTAATCTTAGAGACCTTTATAAAAAGTTAGTTCCTATTCACAGTTAGTTGTTTTCGATGATCCGGACAGCTCATCATCAGGTTGAAAGAATTTACAACCATGAATTGTAAAAGTGAACCCGTCGATCCCCGCCATCGCGTTTTTCCAATGATAAGTTGTTTATAATGCGGATCAATTTTGAACGTGCAAAAAGCGGAAATTTATTATTTCTAATCTTAGAGACTGTCGAAAATCACATACAAAATTTCTTCATTCAATACCCTTTTGAATGATGTGACTGATACATCTTCGGGAGAAGAAACTAAGATTCAAATGTGAAAAAACGTGGTCTCGGTTGAGGGCAGGGGTGGAAGTAGTATATCATGTTCGATTATCTTCCTTTTCTTTTTATTATTAATTTGTAAAAATGTACATTAAACAACTGCCTTCCCTGTTCCTGATGCACAACCTTGCTCCTTTCCAAACAGCTCCCACAGTAACTGGGAGATTTAAGTTCCCCTGAGCTTTGTGCTGCAGAGGTTATTCTTCTCTTTAACTCCTCTTCGCGTTGTCCTTGTAGAATTCTAGTTTGTGAAAACCCCAAAAGTGTCGTTACAGCAAGTTGGCAACATTGCATGGCCACCGACGTCCCCCGATCACAACCCTATGAACTTCTTCGTGTAGTCTTATAGAAAATTTATCGTTCTTTCCGAAAAATGAGTCAAAATTGCAAATAAATTATGTAAATGTTGCGAAAAAACGGTTTAACGTCATAAGGTCTGATTGACACAAGAGTTATAACTTCGTTTTGAACGGAGATAACAACACCACCTCCGACGGCATTCTACTCCATTTTGATGAAGTTTCACTGATTTTTTTTGTCACACTGATCCGAATCTACCATGTATAACAGTTGTAAAGAATGATGGAGGAATATCGACTAGTCCACCACCTTAACGAGTGAATGGTATGTAAATAAGAAAAAAATTGTGTGTAGTGTTTTTTTTAATTGGCCTTATGTTCTTGCATATTAGCCATAGTACGAATTCTTGTGTGCTCAAATTGGGGGTTATCGGGAAAAAGGGCCAGAGGCGACGGTGGGAATCGAACCCACGACCGCGGCGTGAGAGTCTCTCATGCTAACCACTCGGCTACCGCCGAATTGTCGATGGAGTGCGAGAAGTGATAGGGTCAACTCTGTACATGAACGCATAATATGTGCATGTGCAGATTTTAGCTTGTATAAATCAGTAAATCATTAAAAAATTAATTTTTCATTAGCCTATCTTTGGTTGAACATAATGACATAATTATTTAGAGATCGTGAGATGCGGTCCGGTGTGACATAGGTTTTAGAGAAACATTTTCTTTTTCGTGCCAACGTTTCGATCTTTATTGAGATCATCTTCAGGCCTCAAAGTGTTTTTCTGCGTAATTATGCTATTCTTGCGTGTCGTGCTGAGAGTGCCCACCGTGTGAGAGTCAACACCACACGCAAGAATGGCACAATTACACAGAAGACAAACACTTTGAGCCCTGAAGATGATCTCAATAAAGATCGAAACGTTGGCACGATAAAGAAAATGTTTTTCTAAAACCTACGTCACACCAGACCGCATCTCACGACCTCCACATAATCATCAAGTAACGGTCACTGAACACCACACATAATGACATAAATCCGTTACTTCAACATAAATGCAACAAATATAAACATACATAAACACCCAAACTCATACAAACATTTTAATACAATACATTGAATATGTATAAATAATAAATATGATTTGCGTTTAATAATCCAACATAGTACGAGCGATTCTGTTTTACTTGGCCGTTTTCGTTTAGTTTTTAAATAGTTTTGTTATTTGGTAGAAAGAACTAAGAGAAAAAAAAACGAGATCTGCTTAAAACTATGTTTTGGTAAAAGCTGACAACTCGATAAGCTCAATTTACCACAAGTATTCAACAATAACAAAAACAACAACATGTGAACAAAGATATTATTACAAGAGATTTAAGCAAAATTACATGAAGAATACAGGGAAGAAAATCGAGTGTGGAGTATTGATCCAGCGAACGCGAAAATTCATGTAAGAGACCGCTGACAACATAAATGCATAAATCAGAGGATAAACATTGTACAAAAGGGAATGACAACGAAGCGGCACAAGTTAAAGTCGAGTAGCTGGGGGATGCCCGTTACCCATGGGAAATAAACACTGAAGCAGCATCCCACAATCAGCCAGGACGGGGCATATCAACTAACCGCCGTGCTATCCTTTATGGTCCTATCTCGCTGATTTATTGTTTAAATGCTAATCAATTTCCCGGCGAGGTCGAAATTTATCCGCCCCTTTTTATTAGGCATCATCGAAAGAATGAAACGTACAATTTACCTTATAATATATGGTCTTCGCATTCAGAATTTATAAATTAAAATTTCGTAATGATTCACGATCGTCGGGACTTACAGCATATACTGGTTTTTGCAAACCTAACCTGGTGAAAGGTTGATGATCATAGTGAACAATTAGTTTTAAAAAAAATCGTTAATTTTCCCGGTTATAATTTCCAAATTTCAGCCAGTTAAACAAAAATTTCGTTTCAAAACTGTTACCTATTACAAAAATATAATTATATATTTTTTATATTGAAACGCAATCTTTCCCAGATATTGTATTATAAATTACAATCAACGAAAGTACTTTATTTTTTTTTAATTACCCAGATAACACCCAGAACACATTCAATTCCATTAAAGCCAAAATTTGACCCTTTTTATAAATAGTGAATTCATTTTTTTATCAATTAGTTCTTACATTTATAAATGTTACTCAAAATAAAGTTTTATTTAAGTTTGTATATGTGTATATTTCGAAGGATTCATCAATAAACTAACAGGTATGCTACCAAAGCAGTATGTTGATATAATCAGTTCCAACCTGACAGACTGTTTAGAGTCAAACAAGAAGATCAATATTCAAAATTAAAAACAATAAATTTAGGAGTGCCACAAGGTAGCATATTAGGTCCACTGCGTTACTTGTTATACACCAGTGATTTTCCGAAAATAGATGGAGTAAAAATTGCAACGTTTTCAGATGACACAGTGGTGATATCTGCGACAATTTCGCCATATTTTGAAATTGGATTTTCCCTATGGCAGTGTTATCTATGTTTTCGAAATCGTCTCGCCCTGAGAAAGGGTTTGAGGTGCGATGTGGGGCCGGCGGCGGTGTGGTGGAAAGAGGGGATATACAGGATAAACAAACTCCTCAGCTGACGTAGTGAGGCGTTTTCGCAAAATATGCCAATCAGAGGTCCAGATAATAAGTGGTTACAACTGTCAAACAAGAAGACATTTTGTGGCCATCTTGGAACGGCAAACCAGGGATCTCGGAAAATCAAGTCTACACGAGGTGCCGTTGAACGATGTATTTTAACCTTGATTTATGTCAAAGCCAGTTAATTTCAAAATCATAATTTTTCGCCGGTTAAAAATTTTGTTTAAAAACAAAAAATACATTTTTCTTCTTTTACTTAAAAGAGTACATTTTTAATTTTTAATTTCATTTGTAATTTCGCTATTACGTTTTATTTTATTATACATAACTTTTTCTTTTAATTTGATTCGATAAACCATTGTTTTAACAAGCCTAATAGTTGGGCGCATATGTAAAGGCAGTTTTTAGTTGATAGTCTTCTCTATACACTTCAAAAAGAAAAAATCAATGATTTAATTGAAACTGACCATCACATATCACTAGGACCGACTATCACCCATTCAACCAAAATCCTCCAAAATGCATTCAATAAGATAAACGAATGGCCAAAAAATAGAAAATCAAGCTAAATCAGCATAAATCAGTTCATCTAATCTTTACAACCAAAAACGTGGACCATGTTCCGTCGCTCACAATCGATGGAACTACTGAACCAAACAAAGATACAGCTAAATATCTGGGAATGACCTTAGATGGCAAGCTGAGATGTTAAGAACACTTAAAAAAATGGGCAAAAATAAATTTAAAGTATAGACGACTATACTGGTTGATAAGACGTGGCCCAACCTTCCTACACAAAACAGAATATTATTATATAAACAAGTCATAAGCCTATGTGAACATATGGTTTTCAACTATGGGGTTGCACTAAACACAGCAATATCAAAATCATACAACTACTCCAAAATAAAATCTTACGTAACATGGTCGATGAACCTTGGTACATAAGGAATAAGGGCTTAACGTAGGGATCTTAAGATCCCTGAAGTCACGGCGGAAATACAAAGATTTGCCGCCAAATACCAGGCTCGCCTCAGCCAGCACGAGAATGTGGAAGCGACCAAACTCTTACATAACCAAAACATGGTCAGAAGATAAAAAAGAACAAAGCCATATGAACATGTGTAGTTAAAAGTGAATTGTGAATAGTGAAATGTAAATCTTATTGTACCAATGGGTTTATAAGAATGTAAACATTTATTGATTCTATAATATTATTGTAAAATTAATGGTTGGTCTAATAAGACCAGTTTTAATAAATAAATTTAATTAATTTAAAAAAAAGTTTGTATATAAAGAATGTACGCTTAGTTCTGAGGCCTGTGAAATAAGAAATAAACGAGTGTGTCAAGACCGTTTCTACAGTGGTTTATTTGAGTTTTAACTGACCATTTTTTAACTAGGGAAAGTGGCAAAATCAGTGATGACAAATAGACAAGGATGATCTGGAACGAGAAAGGAGTGTTGCACTATTATGTCATAATAATGCTCTGTAAAATCATTCAGTAATGTTTTTCGATAATTCTACTTTAGCCGCCTTGTGTCTTGAAGCATGGCTTTATAGTCGTTATTGCTTACAAACTGAAAAATAATTAGTTCAGGTAATTTTTGTTCGTTAGTTTCGTTCTAGATGGCTATTTTTACAAGGTATTTTTCAAAAATCGTGCATTTTCGTAAATTTTGGTTTCTTACTGCAAAAAGAAAAAACCGTACTTCAGATTGTTTGTAAAACTAATTACGTATATAGTGGTGCTTTAAAATAATAAATAGGTTGTTTGGTTTAGAAGGTAAAATTTTCACTTGACCAAATGACAATTTGACTTGACCACATGACCAAATTCAAGGTTTTGTCCCAAACTCGACAAGGCAAGACATCGCAGAGAAACGTACTTCTTATGCACCCGTTGTAACGCGTTTGAGAGCAGCTGGATATGTTCGTCGGAGCGATGTATGGGTTTCTCATTTCTTGACTAAGAAAAATTTATAGGACCGCATCTTCATCCTCCTTCCTAAAAAGGAATATAAACGACCCATTTTTAAAAAGGATGATAAATTATGGCGAAAAGCGGGGTCCTTTACAACAATGCTCACAGCAAACCATCCTGGGTGAAGCGCAGCGACCCATTGTTTAAACTCCAAAAGTTACATTACAAAATTACATCCCAAGAAGGTAATGTGCTTTTTGTGATATTGGAAGAAAGTCTTTATTATAAACAATTAATTAAGGTTTTTAGTGGAGATAAAAAAGTCAGTGTCACGAGCGGGATTCGAACCCACGATCTTCGGTTAGATACGCCGCTGCTCTACCACTTGAGCTATCGTGACGTCGATCCACTAGGATGCCAACATCTCATCTCAACCACACCTTTTGAATTTTCCCTCCTTTTTGCCATGTTTCATGTCGAAATTAGTGAATTCTGGATAACTATCTACTCAATTTAATAACAATATATATATTTAATTTATTCATCTTCTCTGAAATTAATTCAGATCTGGAAAATTAATCCCCACATTGAACCAGTGGGATATTGGGTAAGGAAATCGGTATTTCAAATTAACGAAAGCCCTTCCCCCCCTCACACACTTTATTTATAAAGCGTAAACACGAAAGTTTAAAGAATTCTTACGGTGAAAAGAATGGTCGAATCGGATTTTATATTGGTAAAAATAAACGGTTTGTTATTTATTAATCACATTTCATGTTCAAACTGCCTGCCTTGCGTAGAGGCAAACATTTGCTCTTTTTAACCACTCTTCATCGGTGGTCAGAGCGATAGAGGCCGGGAAGATGGATTGACATGATTTTCTATGTTTTGCGAGAGTTCTTTAACTGAGGTTGCTGTGTTATGATTAGCGTAGACGTCGTTTTTTAAAAAGCCTCACAGAAAATAGTCAAGTGGAGTAAAATCGGGTGACCGAGGAGGCCAACAGATCGGGCTAGTGGGATCCTCTCCACTTATCCCGGAAGTGATGAACCAAATAACCTCTCATCTGCAAAGAATTTTATGGGACATCCATCAAGCTGGATTATCATCATGATCGTTTTTGCAAAGAATCATCATCTAAGTGTTGGTAAAACCTCCCTCAAAAAATTAAAGAACAGAGGACTATTTAAATTACTTTCGTAGAAATACTGCCCAATTAATTTATTTCCTAGAAATCTTATACCAAACGTTGAGACTGTGAACCACCTGACACAAGGTACGAAATTCTCGGATTTCATCAGCCCACGTTCCAAAGGTTTATAGTCCACCATTAGAGGTGAACTTGGATTCATCAGTTTATAGGATGTATGGAAGTTTTCTTCATCCTTCCAAATCGACATGGTGCAGGGAACATTAGACGCCTGTCATAATCATAGTCCCACCACGTCACACCAGATCGTATCTCACGATCTCCGAATAATCATTAAGTAACGGTCACTAAACACCACACGTTTTGAAAATCTAAATAACCAATTTACCCTAAATACCAATTTAGTTAGATTGCACTATTGTTTTCCGCGTAAAAAATTCTTTAAAATGATATGACATGATTTACAGGTTGTATTTAAAATTTTGAAGTTGAACTGGGCTGGAGTTACACTATTTAATTTTTCTCCAAAAAAAGCCAAAAATTTGAGCCTAGACTAAAAATATTAAACACGTACTTTTTGTTTTTATGATAGCGACATTGGTTCAAGAGAAATTCAGCGGGGCCATGTATAAAAGACATCCTGTGTAACATATACACACCCAAAGACAAGAAAAAACCGAACACCGGACGTATTTTGATGTTTATTTCAAACTATGGTTTTTTTTCGTTTCATTAATTAATACATACTTATTGTAATGTAAGCTAAGCTAAACGAGATCGGAAAATTGATNATGTTTGTAAATCCCAGGCCCTGAAGATGATCTCAATAAAGATCGAAACGTTGACACGATAAAGAAAATGTTTTTCTGAAACCTACATCACACCAGACCACATCTCACGATTTCTGAATGATTATCGATTAACGGTCACTAATCACCACACACATACTTACATTAAGGTAAACCAAATTAAATGAAATCAGAAATTCTTGAGTTTTAATAAAAAATAATTATTTATGATGGATTGAAAGAAAATTTACCGAATCAACAGAAATCATTTAGTGAATGAGTAAAATTTAACGAACATTATTTTTTACCTAGTTGTACTCTTCATGTGTTATTAGGAGCAAAACTAGATAATAAATTTTTAGTTAAATTCATTTTATCCAACAAGGTACTCCGTTTTTTTGATCAATTTTCTGTCAAACTATCATAACTAAAAATTTTTTTTAACATTCATGAGTTTTTGATCTCGCTTAATTTGTTTTACATTAAAATAACCATGTTGTAATTAATATAACGTTAAAAATTCTATAGTTCGAAATAAACACAAAATATTGTATATGCGTCCGGTTCTTTTGCATACTCAAACGGCCACCATAACCTCTACCTCCGATCCTAGAATAAAATTTCATCGTGCATTGAAAGGAAAGTTTGAAACACTTGCTGGCCATGCCAAAATTATACATTTAGACAAAGTTAAAAAACCGACAATTTTATAATTATTTCTCACTTATCCGATAAAATACTATAATTTGAAAAAACTATTCAATATAAGTAGAAAAGAGAGCAAAATGAAAAGATAGAAAAAAGAGGCATATCTTGAGTTCTCTATCGTATACAGTAAAGTCATTGAGGGTTTATCGTACAGGTATTTGTCTCAAGGGTGCAACACTGTGACAATACTACGAGATAACGGCGCAGATCCAATTGTACGAGATCAACTAGAAACTTGCCTGAAACTGCCTAAATACACTAAAACTAGCAATTACATGATAGACATACGCTAAAGTGGATCGTAATCATGAGGTAATTTTAAACTACGAGGCAGCAGATATAACAGTATTAATGTAAATCCATATTGTGACATAAAATATAGCCACATTAAAAAGCGCTAGATAGGTAATTCAAGAACGCAACAAATTTCGGGAGCGCGTCAAACCAGGCATGAACCAAGGAAAAAGGCTACTCGCAAAAACCACCCCATGCAAGGAAGTTGATATCCTATTTAACGGAAAGGAATTTTACAAAAAGTGACCGGTATATTTAACAGACATATTTCATGAAAGTACCACCTTAATAAAATTGGACTATCAATAAAATATCAATTTTGATTATGTGTAGAAGGAACAGAGATTAAAGAACATATCATATCCAACAACCTTACAACTACTAATGGGCTATGGTTTATGGGAAAACTATTCTTGAGCTATGTAGACCTTGGTAGAATACCATTGGAAAGAATTCTTTAGTTCATAACAGCAGGAAAAATCTTTCAGCTAATCCATTAGTAGAGATAGGTGAAAAGAGAAGAAAAAGGAATATCTGTGCTATTTCAAATGTATGAAAAAATATTAAGATATTCCTATAAATACAGCAAAGTTCCTGTTTCTAAAACGAAGATTTTTTATATTTTTCAGTTAAATTTAAATTGTCAGTTATTTTGGTAATACCCAATTCAAACTCTACTGAAATTTTTTTGCTGCATCACACCCAAAAATTGTGAGGTCAGCGTTTCCGGTTATCCAGCAATGTAAATTTTGTCAGTCAGACGCGATTCGGTATCTTATCATCATTGATTGTTTTCAACCTTTATTATGAAATGAAGATGGCGAGAAACCGAAACGCATCGCAAGCTTAAACTGCGATAAATATACCAAAATGATACGAAACGTCTTACCTACACTATCACCCCTGCCTTGGCAGAATTCCCAGGTTATTTTACAACATATTAGTGTATCATCTACTCCGATTCTTCAACCAGATTGCTTCTGCATTATTTAAGTTATTAGACTACTCCGAATTTTGGCTAATCGGTTAAAATTAGTTCGGTTCGGAGGTGTCATTAAATTATTTTCATTTATAACTGTATAATATGAGAGAAATAAAAGCTATTAGTTAATTATTTAAATCAGAAACTTTGATTAAATTATAACTATTTGTAGAAAACATAAAAAAATAAACTGACTCAACACCAACAGCTTCTAAATGATAAATTCAAATTAAGCTTCTCTATACTAGAGGGAGTAGAGCTTCTTATGTACTATGGGTTCAGTGGGATTATAAGCCGGTGCTGTTTGCTTTGCCCCCGAAACATCATTTGTTGTCCCATTCTTGGGATATTGAAAGGGCGAGAATGTTTCGAATACCTCGAAACGTCGTAATCACAATCTCGCTGGGAGCATTGTTATCTATTGCAATTCGTGTACAAAGAGAAGGGCACACGGTATTTACCGGTAGGTGAAATGCCCTTCCTTTTCTCATAATGGGTTGAAAGGCTTACTGTAAATAATAGTAAATTACAAAAACGAAGATGAAATTTCCATTTGATCTATATGCCAAAAAACTATGCTGTACAAAAAATTTAAAATTATTGTCTAAATTAACATTATTTCTAACAATCCTATAATAAATATAATAAGTCCGATTTAACCAAAGTAATGATTTAAATTGTTTTATAATTTATATGTAAAGTGTGGTTGAGAAGAAAAGTTCGAGTCCCGCTTTTGACACTAATTTTTCATCTCAGCCAGACATTACATGAAAACTAAATAAATAAATTATTTAGAACTGTAAGGTTGATCAAGTTTTATGTGAGATGGAGGGTCACACTTTCAATTGCGTATGCACAATAATAACCAGGTTAAGTATACAGCAGACGACAAACTATATTCTTATTTTAATTTATTTAAAAAGCCAAAGGGTCTCATTTTTATCACTACACTGCCCGTCAAAAAACAGTCCACCTTGTTTTTGCCGGGAAAATAATCGAATTTAAAAATTCATATTTTCTCAGCCTTTTAAACCACATACCTGCGCTACATCCCATTTTGTTTAATTTACGTGAACAAAATGGCTTTTTAAATGTTTTCTTAGCTTCAGTCGTTCGTCAGTAAATTCAAAAATTCTGGCACACGTTAATTTTTGCACTTTTTCCTGAATCGTCCTGAAGCGGGGCCCTATAGCAATCGAGAGGAAATTTAATAAGCGTCTAGACGAATTGTCCGTTTAAAGGAGAACTTCGCAGTTGGAGAACCTGACATAGAAAAAATTCTATCCTTTTATTAACAGCACATGAATTTACTTTGTTTATGATCCATGTGTCACGTTTTGATTTGAATGTACCGCCATGCCCCTCCACACGCATCTTACAGTGAAAGGAGTAGGGGCTAGGAAAGGGCTATTTTTTTCAGTCAAAAAAACAATTCTCTTTCTGTCCTCCGTGGGTTAAGAGCTGTTTATTTGTAATTAAGAAAAAAATTTGGTGTGAACACAATTCAAGTGAGTAAATTTTATATTTTGACGTCAAAACAAAAAATAATAATTGTATTTTAATTTAATAAGGGTTGTAACAAAAAATATATTTTTATAAAGAAAACTAAAAGAGATAACATTTGATTTTAAAAGTTATGTTAAAATATTAATTGTATTTTCTAATTGGTGGTCAAAAATTAATAATAATAGCAATTAAATTCACTAATTTCGTGGTCCGCTTGACCAATTAATATATTACAATTAATTAAGGTTTTTAGTTGAGATAAAAAGTCAATGGCACGAGCGGGATTCAGTAGAGCAGCGGCGTAGCTAGCCGAAGACCGTGGGTTCGAATCCCGCTCGTGCCATTGACTTTTTTATCTCAACTAAAAACCTTAATGAATTGTAATAATAACAATAATAATAATTTTCTTTACTTTTCTTTATAAAACGAGAATTAAATTCGATTTTAAAATTAATGTTTGTAGATTTTGAAATATGTTTTATTATAGAATAAAAGAGTCTTTAAATTAAAAATAATAATAATAGAAATTGTAATTTTATTTGCAAATAAATTGTAATAAAAGATTTAAATTTTGGTCTCGTATTTATTTTGGTTTGAATGGACTATATTAAAAAAAAGGTGCCTGATCGATAAATTAAATAATTGTAGACAGGTCCGATCATAAAAATCTCTGGTACCTTGTTTTCTGTTCTCCGAATTCAGGGTTGGGCCCAAAACATAAGAGACACGCTTACACATGTACCAATTGGAAGGTTTATTAACACGTGAGAAATATACCGAGGTAGGTTATAACGATTACGGATCTGACGTTCTGGATTATTTGGTATTTATTTAAGTCAAACGTTAGAATAAATTCAACTATACAAGGCGTTGTAATCACGTGACTTATGGTGGCACGCATGGCATTGCGGCACCGATACCATGGAAATTAAGGTCATCATGTCTCTTGATTTTCTCAGGACGACACCGATCCATCTAGTTCCCGAACCTTCTTGCGTTATTCAAATCAAAATCTCTGGAAAAGAATGTTGATTTTAGTAAAAAATGATGTTAATTATAGGTGATTATTAATGACGATTAGAACGTAAACCTATAAGCAAATGTAACCATTATACCCATTTTTAGTATGTATCGATCCTCTTTTTGATAAGATATTCTTATAACTTTGTATTCAAGACGCGCCGCCATAAAATGAAACGAATGTAAATGAAACAAAAACGGGAAAAGGAATATTCTGAAGACATTGAAATTTAAGTAGTACAGCTGTCTCCCTTTACCTTCGTAACATTTTGCATATATATACACTATTTACACATTGTCGCCAAAAAAGTTTAAAAACCCTTTTCGCGTAGAGTTTCATATTTTCAATTGAAATGTCAAAACGATTAATTTTGCTTAAAAAACGTTATAAAACACACTTAAAATGCGCATAAAAGTAAAATGTTGAATTTGATAAACGGCTGGCGCAAACAATGTTTAAACATAAAACAGCTGTACGCAGAAGGAGGGTGATAAGTGGATTCAGCCAACAGTGATAGTACAGACAACAGGCTGCACTGTATACATTTCCGACTACTTTCATATTTGATGGCCGTCTCCGAGGAGGTCATAAAAATGTCTACCTTTTCTTAAATTTTAGGAAGTGTAATAGAAAAGTACGGTCAGTGCAGTAAACTCCAGAAGGGTGGCCCTGTATTTTCCGAAGTGGATAAGTAATAAACCATGAGGAAACCACTTTAAATAACTTACGCCAGTCAACCTCCTCCACCTCTCTGGTCCAAATGAACTTTATCCAAAGCCAAAGTGGTTCTCACTGTAAATCTGTGTTCAAGAGTTTCGGACGAATACAATGTAGCGTACAGAAAAACCATCCAATACTCATGGCCCCACGAGACCACATGAACAGGATATTTAAATTTAATCTCAATTCACTAATTTCGGAGTCAGAAAATTAATATATTACAATTAATTAAGGTTTTTAGTTGAGATAAAAAAGTCAGTGGCACGAGCGGGATTCGAACCCATGATCTTCGGCTAGATACGCCGCTGCTCTACCACTTGAGCTACCGTGACCTCGATCCACTCGGACACTAACTTCCTATCTCAACCCCACCTTTTGAATTTTCCCTCCTTTTTTGCCATTTTTCAAATGTCGCGTAATCGGATTGGATTCTCGACGACAAATGAAATGGCCACGAATTTAAATCATTAAATACACTAATTTCGTGGTCCGCTTGACCAATTAATATATTACAATTAATTAAGGGTTTTAGTTGAGATAAAAAAAAAGTTGAAAAATGGCAAAAACGAGGGAAAATTCAAAAGGGGGTTGAGATGGGAAGTTGGTGTCCGAGTGGATCGAGGTCACGATAGCTCAAGTGGTAGAGCAGATGCGTATCTAGCCGAAGATCATAGGTTCGAATCCCGCTCGCGCCATTGACATTTTTATCTCAACTAAAAACCTTAATTAATTTTAATCCCAATGTCCAAATAAACTTCCAAAAAAGAAAGTGAAAAAAAGAATAAAACCTCCTTTATAAAAGGCACAATCTGCTGTTACAAATATGGATCTAGAACGCAAGAAGGTATTCAGTCCTGGAACCAACTACTCGAAACCCATGGGTAGATACACAGCATCTTCCAACCTGAGTCTACATAATCGAGAGATGTATGAACAAAGGGTACGACTACAAGAACATTGCTATCATGTCAGGTAGTCTTCAAACATCATTAGTTCAAATATGGTGATGAATTGCAAAACCCACCTAAACAAACTAGGCATCCAGAACAAATTCAGACTCTGCTGGGTTCCAGGACATGTGGGAGTAGAAGGCAAGAGGAAGCGCACACCCTTGCAAGAAGGGAGTCCGATATTCTATTGACAGGACCCGAAGCCGTCTATGGCATAGGAATACACACTATGAATACCTCAGAAAAAAGTGAAAAGAAAATGAGAGAACAATGGAACTCACTCATTGGACATAAACAATCCAAGAACCTCCTAACAAATTTTGGTAGGAAATAGGAAACAGAATGTATTAAGAGAACAAAGAAAAACTGCGAACCCTTACAGGATTCTTAAAAGCTCACTGCAAACTAAATGGATTTCTGAAGAAGATTGGCATAACCAAACACGCCGAGTGGAGATTCCGCAAAGAAAGAAGAAGAAGAAACACAAACATACTTATCAACAAACTGTACCAATACACGTGCACGCAGACCGATATGTTTTGGGACTGGAATGTAACCGTAGAAGAAATTCAACGACTGAAACCGGGCATAATCACAGGATGAACTAAGACTTACGGGTATGCTGTTAGCATAGAACTTGGGATGGTTCTTAAAAGGTGCAGTATAACTACACCCTGACTAATCGTCTACATTCATGCCTTGGGAATATGCCACTATCTTTTATGAAAACACTGTGGCTAATGAAAATTATACCATTGAAATTAAAAGGTTAGGTATCGTTAACAGAAGTATATCCAAGATCTCGGACGGCCAGGCGGCAGTGAGGGGGAATTATCGCATCGGTGATTTATTCCTGAGTCGTTTGGAATGGCGATACGAACCTGCCACGCGTTGTAGAAACCAATACCATTACCCTTCTCGGGGCGACCAAGGAGAGTTCGGTGTTGATACATCTTGGCCCTGAACACTTTTATGGTTTACCATACTGCCAAAACTGTGGATCATTCAAATAATGGAATAAAAATAAGTAGTCCATTCAATGGGAAGGTAGACCATGACAGAGGAATGCGAAAAAGTTCCAAACGTTCAAATGACCATCGCCGTAACGTACAGCAAAAGTACTATATTTAGGTCGTGTTAAGACTGGAATAATAGTCAGACTGCTAACTGGACACTGCACACTCCGGAGACTGCATGTAGAGTCACAGTGACAGACAAAATCCTGTTGATATATTGCCGAAGAAATGAGCATATACTCCGTTGGTGCGAAAGCTTATGTTGGCTTCCTGGGAGAGGAAAAGTTCACGCCTGAAGGATAAAACTGAAGTCCTTGAAAAAGCTTTACGATCTGGCGAAATGTCTTAAGCTTAATGAAGAGCAATATACTACAGCATGGAATTTTCTTGATTAACATTTCCCTATGTACCTAACTTTGTCCCGCTCTGTCATATTCTATGCTGTTTTTCTTATTCAATCTATATATTTCACTCTTCTTCTCCCTCTCTTTCTCTGTATCTGTCTACCGATCTCCATCTATAAATCCAATACTCATTTTCATTCTCTACACCCTCTCCTTCTCATTTTATTTCTTGTAAAGTTTAACAAAAGAGGATGATTAAAATATATGTAAAGAAATAAACTGAGAGTTCAGCACATGTCGGTTTAATCACATTTATTAGGAAACGTTTGAACAAATGCTGAAACAAAACATTTGTAACTATCAGCACAGATCTTAAATAATCTATTTTTCTAAACTTTTTATGACGTGTTTGTGTGTAAATAATAATATTAGTAAAATAGTGCTACATATTTTACTGAGTATTGAGTTCTCAATTTTTTGGAAACCATATGATTATAGCAGTTGATTTCAGTATCATTGAGTGAAATACCGTTTACTAAAAGAAAGGTAAGAAACTTATTTTATGATATGTTGATATGCGATTTAACCGATGTTTCATTTATTTCAATTAACAAAGAAAATGAAGAAAATGAAGACAAATATTAAGCGTACCCGTTTTGGCTGGTAAAATCTTACAGACCTTGAAATTTGCAGGTATGAAATTTTCATACGATCGCTTATATGATCTAGTGTTGATATCAAATCCATATTTTTGGGGTACAGGGGAACCCAAATCAGGTATAAACCTTTTATCTTGGCCGCTATTCCTGTGAGCTTACCGTTGCAAAATACTGGAGAGCCTTTGACTTCGTTTTCGAGAACACCACTCTCGTAGACTTTGTTGCAGATTAAGTTCAAACTTTCTACCGAATCCGATAAATTTCGAATGTGTTCACAATCACAAATAAGGGGTTCGTTATCATCGTTTAAAAGTGAGCAATAAGATTTGAAACAATTGGTTTTCTCCACGAAGTGCAGCTGGAACTTCCGGAAATGTCGAGACGATAACCCAGTCGGGCCGATAAGTTGGCAATCGAAAAATTTTTCGTTGTACGTTCGATCCATAATCGGAGCTCTATTTGAATTTACCTCATTTGTGACCCACGCACCGATTTCTATATGTAAAAACTCATTCGGTTTATGTTGAAAACTGTGGTGTATTTTTGCGGGTCTGACATATTGAACAATGTGGTACTTATGAAGCTTCAAGTCATAAAGTGCCAAACAATCGTACTTTCTGGATTTCTCTCTTAACGAAACGATGCAAGAAGCTGCTGTGATAATGGCGTTATGGGCAGCGAAAACGCCGGCGCAGTGGAAGCCAAGAATATCACCTTTTTTTGATGTTTTCATCGCGAAACCTATGGACTTGCTCGCAATATCTTCTGAACGGACAATTGATAGAAAACTAACAGCCACAAGAAATAAACGACACATAATAATAAAAAACTTACATTTGATAAATTAAAACAAAACACTTTCGATCATATTGCTAATAAAGAAAAATAAAAAAAAGTTTTTCTGTTTTTAATGTAAATAGGATTATTTATATTGTTCTTTTTGTAATTTCTTACAACATTGTGTTAAATAATTTTCTATGTTTAACATATTCCAATGAACAAATAATTCGTACAAACTACAAGATGAATTGTCTTTACTCTAATAAGGCCCACATTTGAAGTCCACGTTTGCCGAGTGGTTATGGCGTCAAACTCTTGGCTAATAGAATATCTAAAGGTCGTAGGTCAGCAAAAAATAGTCAGCAATCAATGGAAAGTTCCTGGCTGGTTTGAATTCTTTCCCCACCGCCATAAAAAATGGGATTCTTCCGTACAAGAACACCGAAACCCTTTGATTGAACTTTTACAATACTCGTGTTACAGTTAAATACATGCATTTTGATGAAAATAATTTAAATTTTTCAAGGTGTTTTTTTTATAGTTTTAATTTTCTCTTAACCATTTCCTTCATGAAATATTTTTTGCATAGATTATCATATTATTTAAAAGTAAAGAATTATAAGCGGCAAAACTTAAATTTTATAAACTTAAGTAAAATAAATTTAAATGAAAATTTAAAAAAAAATTTAAATTAAAAAAAAAATTAAAATTAAAACTGAATTACAAGCAAAAAATTAAATTATTTTAAGTTCTATTCAAGGTCGATTTTAAATATTTTTTGTGTGGTTGCAGTGATATTTCTGTCTGTCAATTTCTTTAGATTGATACTTTCTGCTTACTTTACGGATCTAACTGATCTCTCTCTCTCTCTCTCTCTCTCTCTCTCTCTCTCTCTCTCTCTCTCTCTATCTCTCTCTCTATCTATCTATCTATCTCTGTCATTTTTCTCTGTTTTCATCTCATTTTGTTTTTCTTCTTCCCTATTCTCTATCACTTTTGATTTGAACACGCTCATGTAAGAGTTATTTCACCTATAAAAATTTACGTAAAATTAATCTATTTCTCCGTATTTAACAAAACTATGTTAGACTTACATTTGTATTTATTTTATTAACAATTATCTCAATTATTGCAAAGATTTTCAATTTTTTCTTTGTCACCTGAGTTTATTTATTTATTTTAAGAAGGAAAACTCATCCTTTTCAATGTTGTTAACTTAAACCAACAGACTTTCCTGAAATTTTAACATAAACAAAAACTTTTCAACACGCTCTTATGATCCTCTCAGCGAAAAACAAACAAAAAGCACTGTCTGTTGCTAATTAAATCGTTAATGACCAAGTGACATTGGCCAACGGATTTCTTGTTGCGCTTCATATTCGTCTAGGGCAACGACGCAAGTTCCTAACTTGTTGGTAAGTTTCGGATTAACCCTAAGTAGACTTTGTGGTCAGACAGCAATAAAAACGATAGTACTTCACGGAGTTCAGCTATTTGGCTGTTGGGCATGAACCTATCTATGTAGTAAACTTAGTTTGTTGTGGTGTTTCACTAATAATTTATACAACTTTAACAAAGAAAAATAAAGTTGGCATAAAATTTGGTTAATTGTTCAGATTCAAACGGAAAAAAAACAATCAGATAAATAAATATACAGTTTTTTAATGACACACATATGCGCGCTTTTACAAATATTTTTTTATTTCAATAGTTGAATATCGTAAATATCCTAGGAAACGCAAATTATAATATAAACTAGGAAAAATTAATGACTAACGGACAAACGAACAACAACTTTTAAAACACGGGAAATGTGTAAATAAAAATATTTATACGGAGATCATAAACACCGCATCTCACGATCTCCATATAATCACTAAGTAACGGTCGCCAGACACCACACATTTCTACTCGAGAAGTATGTACAACAAGGGATTCTATGAAGAGATTTCAACCTCATATGGACACCAAGCAAAGAGTATTCTAAAGGACATCGTCAACAATGACAAGAAACTTGCATCGGCTATCAATCAAAGAACTTTTTTGTTGAAATGCTGACAACACAAGGTATTTCCTACTCATATCAAAAGCAACTTTAACTTCCCACACTAACACAACCAACCACCAGAATTAACGACATACATAATTCCACAATACATTTCAAAAGAAACATTTTAAACAGAGAAATCACTACCAGCATTAAAAACATTAAAACACTAACACAAAAATTACACCAATTAAAACTCATTGCCGCCCACATAAGACATACAGACACTTTAAAAAAATTCTACAAATATCAAAAAGATGCATACAATCCAGACCGCATCTCACGATCACCATATTATCAATAACTAATGGTCATTAACACCACACAAATAAAAATATTTGTGATATTAATGTTATAACAATTTCTCCAAGTTTTTCCTAAAACTTTGAAAGATTTCTGTAAATTAAAAGAAGCTGTAAAATCCATACATATATTTTTACCAGTTGAGCAGAAATGATGACGCATTATGAATGAGTTGGTATTAATATTCCTTGTTGGTTTACTCTTGCTGAGAATTGACAATCGGTTCAGAATTATAATGTAATATTCAGCTAAAATCAGACATCATTTGAGGCAAAATAACATGGCAGTACTGGGTACCTGTCACTCAGAAATTAATTATAATCCGATTTGGCATCAAATGTTAAATTGTCTCAATTTCGTATTATTATGATGGGGGAAGAAACTTAATATTCTAAGATTTTCCCGTAATATCGGTTGAGGTCAACGAGAAAGATCTCTCACTGTGGTCAATATAACATAATAGAGTAAAAATTACGATGAAAAAGGAAGATAGTAAGTGGATTATTATCGAAATTCCAAACATAACTAAAGATTTTATATAAAAATTACAAGTTCAAAAAATTTATTAAAATACATTTATATAAGTGTAATAACAGGAAATGTTATTTAAACAATATAAGGCCAATAGAAAGAAAACACGTAAAAAGTTACTAAATACAGCTATATATATATAATATATGTGATATAGCGTGTCTCTTCTTCTTTTTTGTTGGGCCCAACCCTGATTCCGGAAAACCGAAAACAAGGTCCCAGAGGTTTTTACGATCGGACCTGACTACAATTATTTCATTTGTCGATCAGGCACCTTTTATATTTCATTTAAACCAAAGTAAATACGACACCAAATGTTTGTTAAATTTGAATCTTTAATTACAATTTATTTTCACATAAAATGACAATATATTTTATTAATTATTATTTTTAATTTAAAGAATCCTTTTATCCTATAACAAACCTATCTCAAATCTACAAACCTTAATTTTAAAATGGA
>NW_019392988.1:127132-127965 GCF_000648675.2 Cimex lectularius
AGGAAAAGGAAAGCTAAATTGTTGGAAAATTAGACTATGTGAAAAGTATTTGATGTGTGGAATGTAATGTAATGATGTATGTATGTTATTTGTATTGTATTTGATTAATGATATTGGCGTAGCTGCGACTGAGTTTGCATGTATCTGTTCTGTAATTGATGCTGTGTTTATCTCTGTTGATATAAACCATTTCTAAGAAATTACGTTTATATTTGTTTTGTTCTGTATGTAACATTTTTGGATTTTTGAAGTCAAAATTGTGTTGGTGTTCAAAGTGGTGGGTAGCGAGTGCTGTAGGATTTCAGATCTCACGATATCTGAATAACTATAGATTAACGGTCACTAATCTCTACACATTTTCAAAATTTTGGAAAGATCAAATAATAAAATCTCTACAAGAAGGACTTCCTTATCGTGAAATTTCAAAAAAATTTAAATGCTCTGTTGGGGTAATAACAGAACTTAAAAGATTTTCAAGAATTTTCGATAGTTGTTTTAAGAAGAACAGGAGTGGCCCGAAAAAATGGGTTTTTTTTGTGTTAATATAAATAAAATTATTTTTAAAAAACTACATTTAATATTTGATTTCTTACAATCGTTTTGTAAAGTAAATAATGCAATTTGTGTGCACCTGTGAACGAATCTGTGAGTCATATACATATACATATACACTTATATATAAGTTACATGTATTGACTAATTGAAAGTCATTTTAAAAAACTTTATTAGTTATTTATTCAGATATCGTGAGATGCGGTCGGGTGTGATGTAGGTTTCAGAAAAACATTTTCTTTATCGTGCCAACGTTTCGATCTTTATTGAGATCATCTTCA
>NW_019392989.1:0-64086 GCF_000648675.2 Cimex lectularius
TATATATATAATTAAATACAGAGAGAGAGAGAGTGAGAAAGAAAGACTTGAAATATAATATTCTGGTGATATTGTCTAATTATTTTTGATTGACCATGAGTAAAACCTAAAATTAAGCATATTTAACGACACGTAGTACATCTAAATTGACCTTTTACTTAATTTTAAGGAATCCATTACTCAAGTATCGCTATTAACTATTCATATTTAGTTCTGAATGAAAATTTTGTAATTACCTATGTACAATGCGATGGTTATTGTTCATCACATGGTTCGCTGTATCTTGTAAAAAAAGTCCATACCCTTGTATACAATTCTCAATGTACCTTTAATAAAAATGTATACTGTCATTGCAATAACCTACTTTAACAGACGCCCACATAATGAGATGGTTCCAAATAATAAATTAGCGTACAAAAGTCATTTCCTTCACATGTTACGATATTTAACAGCACTCACAGTAGCTCTCCTTAAAGGGATGTAATATGGTTTAATTAAGCTTAAAAGACGTTATGATACAACGAAACGGCATCTGGCCAGGATGTGGTAACCAGATTAACATTTATAGGTATCATGCGGGGATGGTTCATTTGTTATTTTAATGATGGTGCATGCGAATTGTGAAGACAATCTAGTGGTTGGTTTGCCCCCGGGGAAGGGTCTGAGATGCGTTCTCCTGACACCTCTCGATAGTTATCGTTACGGAGTTGCACGAACGGCCACAAGAAATTCGTGACGATCCACCAAAGGAGGCCCGCTGCGTGAGCGATAAAAATTTTAACACTTATTGGATTTTAAATTATATTAATTAGCGCTGGCCTTACAGATTTGCAAAGATAATTAATTACCCTGCAGCCAAGCTCATTACAACTTTATTATCCTTTTTAAAAATTGAAGCGATCCATGCAAGGTTGCTTGTACAAATTTTCTTACAAAACTTCAATGAAAATCGGCAGTAATGAAGATAAACAAGTCCGTTAAACATTCTGCGCAGTGCGGAAACATAGTGCCTGACTTTATAATTTGATCTAAATACGAAATTCAATTCGACTTAAAGGCAACGTACATGTCATTCCAGACTACTTTACGAAAAAAAACATCGGAACAACCAAACACTTTCGCATCCAAAAAAATTGTTCCAAAATTTTTACGTACTGTAGAAAATCGATTTGTCCAACCCTGGACTCGAATGCAGGCCAGGTCATACGTGTTTATTGCCTACATAAAAAAAGTCGAATGGTCTTGTCAGAGTAGACAAAAAGCGGGTCGTTCAACGTTACAAGCCCCGATTCACGACCGTATCAGAGAAGTTTCTTATTTCATTTGTTTTTGTTATTTCACGGTTTAACCCAATTACAGACAAACTAAATTAGTTGCAATTTTCCTCACGAAACGACAAACTCAAAAGGCTCTTTGCTTGGTTGTTTAAATTTATACAATACAGATGTCCCATTGTTTATTATTCAGTTATTTTTGTTAAATTATGAAATTTTTACAACAAAAAGATGGAAAGGTTACTGGTGTATTGTTTATTTTAATAAATATGGGAATGAGCATTGTTTTTTCATCAATTTGGGTAAGTAACCACAATTATACAAAATTATGCCCGGTAAAGTTTAACTTCTTTTGTTTTATGTCCGTATGAACTTAACGTGAGCATAAACTCAAAGTCCAATTTATTGATAAAAAAAGTATTCAGCTTATATCGCCGAACAAATTTTAAGTTTTTTGAAAAAAATAGAATTATCATGGTTGAGATGAAAAAGCTAGTTCCATGAGCGGGATTCGAACCCAGGACTTTCGGCTCAATACGCCGCTGCTCTAACCGCTTGAGTTATTGACTCGGTCCACTCCACACCAACTCCTCATCACAACCTACAACTTGTTCAAATTTCTCTCTTGTTAATAATCAAATTTCGTGTTATCATTTTGATACTCTATCATGTAAACATATTCCTATATTCTAGACTAGCTTTTCATCTCAAACAAGACGTAAGATAAAAAGTATAATTAATTAAAATAATTAATACGGTCAATAATGACTACTAAATACATATATGGATTGTATATATTATTGATTGGTATCTCGTTCTAGGTTCTTTTTTGTGTCTATTGAGAGTGAATGCATTATTAGCGGGTATGTGAAATGTCAGAGGGCCAGTGGTGGAATATTATATACAAGGTATTCGGCTACTCGTGTTTCAAACTTTGCCAGTAGATTCTACATTCAAAAGGCAACCAAAAAGTTCTAATTAACTATGGGCCGAATCTCAACATTTCGGAGTTATTTCACTTTTTCTGATTTTTTAAGATTTCACGACCTTGCTTCAAATAAACAATGATAACTCAACACTAAAATGTTATGGACAAATCCGTTGATACCATTGAAATCTACGTTAAATTTCCAATAAGATGTGATCAATAGTAAACTTGTAAACGTTTATGAAATAAGGGTTTTAGAACTTTAAAAAATTCAAAATGCTCTCCACCCTCCGCAATGTATTTTCGACGCGCTGCTGTCGCATAAAACCCGCACATAAGATGTATATCACTGTATTCTTCATTAGAAAAAGTAGGCATAGTGTTAGCAAGAGATCACATAGATAACTAAAAACGTTTTGAATCTTAAAACTCGTTTATTCTGGAGAATAATAATACAATAATTCTTTAATCAAAGTTGCAGTCGTGTTGGTAAATAAGTAAACACTTGCACTATTTGGGTTTCGAACCCAAATTAAAAAACGTTTAATAAATTCTTTCAAATTTTTCTTTTTTTTTTTTTTTTTGTAATGTTCCAACTTACCAATCCGTCGACCACGGTTTTTTCCTTTCCTCCATCAATTTCTTCATCTTGGAAAAAAGTAATTAAAAAAAAAAATTCACCACTAAAAAGCATATTAAATGGAGTACGTTTTCTGAAATTTGCTGGTCTCTAGATTTGGAAATAGTAGTTTAGAATAAACAAAGTATGTTTTTCAACTTTGAAAAAAAAAATTTTTTTTTCAAAGTTCTCGCTACTAAAACGCTTATTTTTCGAACGTTTACAAGTTTAGTATTGATCACATCTTAAAGGAAATTTAACGTAGTTTTCAATTGTATCAACTGATTTGTCCAAAACTTATGAGTTTTGGAGTTATCATTGTTTATTTGAGGCAAGGTCGTGAAATCTTAAAAAATCAGAAAAAGTGGAATAACTCCGAAACTGCTGAGATTCAGACCATAGTTAATTAGGAATTTTTAATTCCATTTTGAAGTTTGTAACACGAGTAATCGAACGATATATTTGTTATAAAGATAAAACAGAAGTTTTACTTAGTCAAATGGCAAAATGAAAAGAGCAAGAATACTGTTAAGACAAAAATTATTGAATATGTTCTATACCTCATCACCAGTAAAGGTGTACCTTTCTCAAGAAAGGTAAATGTACTTAAATTTATTATATAAAAGTCAAAATACTGCCTTCAAGAGCACGAAAATATATATTATTTTAGTAAATTCTATTGGGTGATCTGCAGTTTATATGCTGAAAGTAACTTATTATCGCTGGGTATCTAACAAAAGAGCAAGATTATACGGACCAGAATCATCAGGAAAGAACAAACTATTATCCTTTTTTTTTCTTGGATACGAGCAAATGTAAAAGAACGGACTTTCCAAAAGAGCCATATACATATCTAACGCAGTTTCAAGAAAAAAATAATTAATTGCCCTTTATTGTCTTGTCTCCTTTGTTTTCAGAGGCAAGGTACACCCCACTGAAGATTCCTTTCTATCTTAATGGCTCTCGCTGGGCATCCATCATTCTAGTCGGATACTATTACCAGTGTTGTCCTTTTGTGGCATTCTGTATAGAGACTCCGCTTTTGATTAAACCAACTGACTCTTCTGATTGTTTCTAAATGTCGTTAGGTGAAATCAACCCTCAATCTCCTGGTCCTTAATATCAAAAGGAAAAAGGTCAGCAAACCCGTCGCAAGGAAACCAACAGGTACAAAAGCATACCTGAACATGGAGTAATTATGCGCTTTAGAAAGGAAAGGTCACACAACATCAAATTAAAATAATTACGTTTTATGTTAAAAGAAATACGTAGATGAAAAGTATCGACAATACCTATTATATCCTTTCTCAATTATTAACCAAATATTATGTTCTATTCTTGGCAATAATCAATTTTCTACAGGGAATTTTCCAACCCCGTCTAATAGAAATGAAGAACTAACCATCAATTTTGTTCAAAAACTTCTGAATTGCTTTATAAATATAAAACATAATGCGTACAAAATGCCACTTCAAAACCATTGAATTTGGTAAATAATCGACATACATCATCTTTTTTTTTTTAATCGTGCCAGGTCCGTCCCAGTCCCTTTACGTGCTCTTATTGAAGAAATGCTTTGATGAAAAAGGCGGCCAAGGCCAGGACGTCCGAACCTCAGGACCTGACTAAAATTGCGATAAAAAATACGTTTAAAAAGTAGTGACAGTGGATCGGCTGAAAAGCTTCTGAGTATCAAGAGCTCGGTCAATAGATGGCCCTCAGGGGATTTATTGGATCTTAGAACATCATCCTGACCCGATTAGGAAATGCTATGAGAGGTTGACACTGATTTGTAAGATGGCATTAGATATTTTCAAGATATATATATTGATATAAATATAGTGATTCGTATAAAAAAACTATCTGGTCTAAAGTATTACTTACTGCCAAAGCGCTTTGCTTACCTGAAAAAAACAATACAAAAAACATGTTAATATTGTGTATATACCGTGGTTAACAATATTTATAAACAAGAAATTTCATAATCAAGCATACGCCAGGCATAAGAGAATCAACTCTTTCTAGTTTTCTTTGTGATTGATACCGTTTTAATGCCAAAACGTTAATTATTGCTTTGAACCGCCTTAATTAACAGTGTTTAGAAAAACCACCAAGAGCAACATGTGTCCCCAATAATAACAAACCGTTTATTTACAGTGGCCTCACCCTTACTGTTAATCTGGTCTAACTGATTGAGCAAAGGAAATGGGACAACACGTTTTACACACAACGGTCAGCGAATAATTGATTAAGAAACTAAATAAAATGTATGCTGTTTTATTGCATATAGTATTGATAGTTAGTATAAGTTTGTTGATAGTATCTCGCTTTGTGTACAATGAGAATGATTTTTTTTTATAAGCGTGAATGAGTCGTGTGAACCTATGGTGGAATCAACCCTCAATTACATATATCATAATATGTGTATATGGTGATATCGGGAACTCCTCTCAATCTACGTGAGTGAATAAACATTTTCTTACATTAAGAAAGATTGAGTGAGAGTTCGAGTTTTGGGGCAAAAATGACAGCTTTTGACAACCCCTGGAGTCTAACTTCCATCTCAAAATATCAATTTAGCGAAATTTAAAAAAATGTACATACGTATATGCATATATATATATATATGTACATACGTATATGCATATATGCACACATATATATAGCTTATACAGATCAATAGTATTATATTTTATTTTAATTTTTTTTTCAAATGCAATGCATAGTGATTTTCTGGTTCTAGGTTTAGCCAAACGCTAATATATTGACACCAAACGATATATTCAACGATATATTTTCCAAATAATCTAGTGCTAATATTTTTTATGTAAATTATTCTAGAAAGGAGGCCTCTAAAAAAAACCATTCACCCAATAAAATCTTGAAAAGCATAATTCTTATTGAGGCGCTAACAGAACTGAATGGAAATTTTAAATAATTTTTGTAATTTTAAACCTTGGCAATTGGGTTCATATCGGGCTTAAAAATATCCCGCCTTTTTTATTTGTGAAAGGCCACTAGGATTAAAGAAAATATTTTAATATCTTGCTAACTATTATTCAAGGGAACTGAATGAAACTTTTGTTCTTTGAAGCGTAAAGTTTGCCAAAATTAAATAGTAAAGAATCAACTTCCGCGGCCTCAACGAGTCTATAATTTCTGAGTTTTCTTAAATATGTACCTTGCTAAAGAAAAAAAATTTGATGAACTAATCAAAATTGTTGAAATGTTAGAACCTAATTTGTAATCGACCTGTTGTCACAATCTGTTTTATCAATATTTTCCGGGTGTAAAATAATTTCTGTCTTCCTGGAGATCTTAATTAGATTTTACCCACAGTATTCTGTGCCAAAAAAGCCAACCAAATGTATAAAATATTTAATTACATTGTTCTATGTATCGCTTCTTGTCCAACAGGAAGTTATAGAAATTGCATATAATCTTGCCAAAGTTGACAGAGCGAAATCTACTCCTGATGTCTGCACGAGGATAATTTTATAAATGAATAGTAAAAAATATTAGTTTAAATATTAATCTTTTCAAGTTATTTTTCTATTATTTGTTTAGTGTTTTATGTCCTTTTCATAAATATACACAGCATGAAATTTTACTTTGTTTAGTGAGGGATACTGAACCTTCCTGGATTTTTTCTATTTATCACCAGCTAACCATCAAAACTAAGAAAATAGAAAACTGTTGAAATTTTCTTCCTTAAAAAATTCTTGTTCTATTTTCAAAATTCATGTCAGATAAACAGTTTAAATCAGCCGTCCTATTACCGAGTTTTGTGTACTTTGGAACTTTAATAATCGAAATGGAAAAGATAAAAACGGGACTATTATTAGACATACAAGAGTTCACATTTTCATCCCGTATTCCACTACGACTTCCTAGAAAATAGTAAACTGCGAGAATAGGAACAGCAACCACTTTCATAACAGGCAAATTGGTTCAATCGGAGCACCGGCGATCTCGATCACGACATGGCAAAGAATAAAATTACCCAACCCTAGTATGAACGAATTGTTTTATCCTTGTTTAGTGTCGCAACGATTTTTTTTTTCTGATTGGGATAAATGTTACTGGCCAAACTATTGTGACAGCGCGCCTTTCTTGAAATAGTAAACAGATCGTTTCACTTTCTTTCCCAAGGTGATTCAAAGCAGTAAGCACAAGCAGCTGGTACATTCTCGAATTCAAGGTTTTTTACAAATTAAAAAAGTATTTGAGCAAGAATGGAATACTAGCTGAAAAAAGGATATACTCATCTATTCTTATATGTGCATTACATATATTCTTATATGTCAATGCTTTTAGAACATTCGCACCTTTGTTTAATAGCTTCGATTCTGAACAATTTGGGTAAACTTTAACTCCAGGAAAACAGTTGTTATAAACAAATAATAATTATTTCGGCTAACAGTTCATCTAATCAAATATGGCTAATACATGGTGACCCAGTCAACAGAACTGATCATTTCAGCTCATGATCAAACGCATTATCATCTAATCTTCTTGTAAGACAGTATAGCGTGAAATTGAAATCATCAAACATGCATAAACGTGCTCAGGCATAATCGGTAATGACCCTTCAGTTTACCAAATCCATTTAGTCCAACTATCAACGGATCTTGAGGTCATTTGTGTTTAACGTATTAAACACTAACAGCTTAACATATTTTTGTCTCGGCCAGTGAATATGATACATTTTATGAATAATTCTATAAAAACATTATCCATTCTGATAACAATTTTTTAAAAATTGAACGATAAGCATTAACATATGAAAAACTATGTAAAAATAAGTTTTCCCTGAAAACTATTCCACTGTAATAATTAATTATTAAATCGTTGTTTTAGATAAAGAAAGCATTACAACTGCTTCAAACAGAAAACAAATCAATCTCGTTATATTTGTATTTTATACTCGCTTCGGCGGTACATATACTAAAAAAAATTGGATATTTGTATTTTGCTACTTTTAATGTTTTGCTTCATTGTAAAAACATTAATGAATAAAACAAAACAATAAATCCTCTCTTTACGAAAAATGTTCGATACGATAGGTTAGTTTAAGAAAAAATCGGATTTTTAATTAATATGAATGATAGCTTGTGGATGACCAAATGATGAGATTTGGATTTGGATTCATATAGGTTCGAGCCTATTCACTTTTCATAGTCCACCGGCAATTCCAGCTCTTGCTATAAGATTTGTATATAAAATTTAACGGGGTTGAGATGGGAGTGTCCGAGTGGATCGAGGTCACGATAGCTCAAGTGGTAGAGTAGCGGCGTATCTAGCCGAAGGCCGTGGGTTCGAATCCCGCTCGTGACATTGACTTTTTTATCTCAACCAAAAACCTTCATTAATTGAAAGATATTAATTGGTCAAGCGGACCACGAAAACTAGGGAATTGAATAAAATTTAACAATTTGTGATAGGATGTGTCTGTAGATAAGGTTCATAAGTTGAATTGGACGATTTTACAGTAACAACGAATAAACATTTAATACAAACACTTATAACGGAGAAAATACTAATTAAGATAGAAATACTTCGTAGATCAAAGGTTATATACCATATTTTGTGTATAAACGTCTGTGCCCATATACAACATGGATCACTGTGTGATGAGAAAATAAATAAATAACTGGTAGTAGACATTATACGTAGTACGGGTTTTCTAACTCACTCGAGAATATAGGTTTTTTCAATTATCGGAATAAACGGACTTGTCACATAAATAAGTAACTTTTCTCCGTTACATTTTTCATCAAAATTGAGGTCGTTTTTAAAATCCACGTTAAATTGTCTAAAGAACGAGTTATGTACTGAACCCTTTCAATCCAAAAGATGGCAGTTCACTGGCACAACCTGATAAAATTTAAACGCTGGGAGACCTATGACAAATTTGAAATATCAACTAGGTTGTGATGAAACCTCATAGAGATTGGAGCATTTAAAAGAAAACTGATGAATTTAATAAGCTTTCGAACTTGATCTCTTTCTTGGTAAGACCGGTACATTATTTTTTCGATGTGTATGGTAGATCAAACCTCCCAAAAAACTATATATAGTGAGAAATTCAAGGCTTTAAGCGATGGGGAAGATTTAATTCCTACTTATAAAATATTTTGAAAACAGAATGCAAAAAGTTGAAGTAAAAACAAATAGGTACTTAAATGAATGAAAACCACTCGGTTTTGAAAATAAACGGAATGTAATTTTAAAATGTCTATTAAAAAGCTCGACAATTGAACTGAGTGTTTTCGGTGTATTTCCCAATTTTAATGTAAAATTACAACTTATTTTACAAAGTAAAATCATGTTAGTTTTGCTGAACTAACAACATATTCAGTGAATTCTGCAATAATCTAACATTCCTGTTCATAGTCGTTGCAAACAGTTGCGAAAGAGGTTCGACATTTGGTACAGTTTTAAAATAACAATCGTTATCTTTATCGGGACCCAAAAAAGAAAAAAACTATCTCAGCTTAGGAAACGTTTGCATGTCGGGAGAAACAATTTGGAATATCTAGGCAAATATCGCGTAACCAAAAAGGAAATATCATAAGTTTCAGTTCGTGTTCTACTGCTTTCTGAGCGGTCATGACATTTGAAAGAAAGTTAACCTCTGATACTGTGCCAACAGCTATCAAAAAATAATTACGTTTCGAAACGCGTATAACTACCGAGGACGCGGAGAAAATTTTTTTTAACCCTTCCACCCTTTTAATTCCCGGCACGCGTTGATTGCCAGATCTTAATATTTTTATTTATTATTATACAAAGTAAGATTTTACAATGATTAATGTTGATATTTCTTAATATTGTTAATCGAATGTAGTGACAACTTGTAATTTTCTTCGGTCCGGACACGTAAATTTCGTTTATTTACATGCTCGGCGACCCGACAAATCCTACCTGCTGGGGGTCGGCTGATTGGAAATTTTATTAGACGCTTTATTCAGAAAATCGAATCAATATAAATCTTTAACATATAATTAAGCTTTAAGATCTTTGCAAGATAGCTGCCCTTAACATTACGATTAAATATTGGAATTGATGGAATCAACCAATTAGGACATCACTACCATAGTCTGAGAGCGGCGTCTCATATTTTTTTATATAAACATTTTTTAACTATGATAAATTATTATCATTCACGTTAACATGGAATAATTTAACAATTAAAATACTGTACAAATATTTTCCAATAGCCATGACCTATGTGTGTTCAATTTTTCAGATATTTTATTCTAAGATATGACAATTTAAAAATTAATAGATCAAAACAATCAATTTCATAATTGCTTGCGCTTAATTGTTGGTAATAACAGAAAAGTGACGTTCCAAGAAAACCTATTTCCAGCTATTCGGACCAGTTAATTATTACTTTTTGGTTCCATTTTGAATGTAGAATATACTGGCAAAGTTTGTAACTCTCCCCGTCTGTCTGTCTGACTGTCTATCTGTCTCTCTCTCTCTGTCTCTGTCTCTCTCTCTCTCTCTCTCTCTCTCTCTCTCTTCTCTCTTCTCTCTCTTTCTCATCTCTCTCTCTCTCTCTCTCTCTCACTCTCTACCTCACTCGTTCTTTTTTTCTTTCTCTCCCTTCTTCTCACTCAAGGAAAGAAAAAACGATCAATACCTTCATAAATATGTCAGTTTAATATACAGTTCTACACAAATAATCCACACTGAAAAATTTTTAGTGTTGAAAAATTAAGCCACCTTAGAGAAGAAACGACAGTATGAAATTGCTGGCAGCAGTTCGATACCCACAAAAAGGTAACTTTCTGATGTATGAGCACATTTCAAAACAATCTCCCAACAGGCTCGTCTCAATCAGTGGTGAGCTAACAGATTGTTTGAACAACGTTCAAACATCGCTTCATCCGAAGGTAAACCTGCTAGCAATGCTCAAAAGGGAAGTCAAACCAACTTTCAGAAACGTGGTTTCCTAAAGCTCTACGCGTTATCATCAGATGAATTTTTTATTTGAACGACAAGCCAGCAACAATCAGGTAAATGTAACGCCTTTCAATTAATTAATTTAAATTTGTATCTAGCACGTCTCTATATGAAATTAGAATATTTCTATCGGTAGAACGGAATATTTTAACATGAAACAGTTTAATAAAACCAAAAACTAATCTATGTGCGTTTGAAAAAACTTCAATGAATTACACCTTCACCTTTGCTAAAAGTTTTAAAGTCTAACGGTTTAATAATTATAGCAAACGTAAATTTTTATAATTTTTATTTCTGTAATAAGTTTACAGTGATTAAAAATTATTTGTTCAAACGATTTTGCGAAATTTCAACAAATTCTGTTTATAAATCAACCAATGGCAACGTAAATTTTTTCCACATTATATCTCCAAAAAGTTGGATATATATTGATGAAAATCGATTAAGATTTAAGAGCTCAACAATTTCGCAGAATGTCAATATTTTCTTCTGATAAGTACCCAAATTAAACAAATTATTAAATCTGAGGATTGTGACTGCTTCAATCTGGCAAATTCACTTCATCCTATGGTCCATTGTAAACAATTTAATATTAAACGTTGAAAAATGCTACAAAATGAGTTTCTGTAGATCTAACTCATGTTACCTGCAATTATGACAACAGCTCCTATTTATCCTCAAAAACCAACACAAATGATCTGGTATAATTTTTACATATAAATTAGATTTTAATACACACATTGATAAAATAAAATTCACAAGTTTAAAAGCGCTAGGTCTCGCGATATTCATAAGATTTATTTATTACCCATGTTCACTTGTTCTCCATTCTGGAATTGCCATATTGCTCGTGCAAATCAGAAACTTCACAGTGTACAAAATAGGTTGTTAAGCTGGGACGAAGGTATGGTGGCTTTAAGCTGGGAATAAACCTTTCGATTATGACCAGTTTCAATCGCAGTTAAACTTAATCCCATTAAAAACAGGCACATTACACTTCGACTTAATCTTTTTAAAATTATTAATTCAAACATGGACTGTCCTCATCATCTAAGCAATATTAACTTATCCACTAGTCCTCAACAGCTTAGACAGCATAGGACTTTCTACATTCCATACCACCACACTAACTATAGCAAAACTCATCGCTTGACAGAATAATGTGCTCCACAAATGATATCCACAATTATTTAATTCCTCTGTTAATATTTTTCTGAACCAACTTCACAATTCGCTAAACAAATTCATGCATTCGAGTCATACATATTCTTTGTATTTACATTTTTTAAATTTCCTATCCTCTATCCATATCAATATTATTGTAAATAACACCATATTCTGTGTAGACATTCTAATGATTATTATTATGATTATTGTTAGCATGATTAGCTTTGTTTACGTGTAATTACTTGTAATACACTTATATATTTTTGTACAAAATAGTATTTGTATATAAATAAATAAATTTAAGGATTGTATATCTTGGGCGCATCTGGCGGCAAAGTAAATACGTTCTGACCGAGTTGCACATTCCTGGAAACAACTTCGCATAAAATATTATATCTGTAGAAATATTTCTGTAACTTCTTACCAAGGCAAACCTAAATCACCTGGCTATTCAAAAAAGTGACCCCAGAAATTTAAGGAGCGATTTGTGAAAGATTTTAAGATTGTATAATATTCGTTAAATGTTCAATAATTTTCCGTTTATTCTAATCCAGTCAATGAATTTTGATTTTAATTTAAAAATAAAAAGAGATCTACCTGTACGACAATTCTCAAAAATTTAAACAAACCGATGAGGGAGCGATACTGCTTTCATTTATTAGTACTTATGAAGTAAACATTTTTCGCCATCGGCTAGATGAAAATCGTGTGCATATTCCTAATAATTTATGTAGATTATGTTTTGAGAATCACACAAGATTTAAATATTCTGTACGTGCCATGTAATTCTGACAAATTTTGTCAATTGTAAAAGTAAAAAAAAAAAACTCCTATTTCCTCCAAAAACCTTTTCGAGTAAGAGAGAGGAAGAAAAGAGAGAGAGAGAGAGAGAGAGAGAGAGAGAGAGAGAGAGAGAGAAAGAGAGAGAGAGAGAGAGAGAGAGAGAGAGAGAGAGAGACAAAAAGAGACATAGAAAAACACTCACTTGTCAATTAGCACCTATTATCAGTGCACAATATAATTGACCTGTCAGCTTTGTCATGGCCAACCGGGTGAAGTTTTTTATGAATATGAGGTACGTTAGAAGCGTGTCATAATTGAAAAGTGACCTCTGGAGTACTCTGCGCGATGCATAAATAACTCGTAAGGTCACGAACGTGGGCCGTGACAGACCCACTTCCAAAACCATCGGACAACTCGTTGCTTTGAAATATTCCATGAGCGGCCATTAGCCGGTTGTCAGGAAACCCCTCTTGTATATTTCAATCTCGCAGGGCCGATAGTAATTAAAGAGTTAAAGGGTAGGCCGGTGCTGGAATAAGTTATAGGGGAATGAGTGAAAACCCAGTGGAATATCGGACGAAACAGATACTTCTAGATCTGTTCTAGAAGCAAATTTTCATTTAAGCAGGACACTCGTCAAACGGTTGTCAAAAGTGAGTCCAAATAAATTATAATCATAAAAGAAAAAGGAGTAGATAAAGAAATAAAAAAAAGAATCTAATTATTTACATGATATGTTAACATTTTCCAAAAGATTACAACTTGCAAGTACAAAATTTCTGGGCGTGTTTTTTCAAACTTTTATCAAAAGACCAGTTGGTTAAATTTGTTAATTTTATTTAATATTTAGTAATTACTATTACACTCTATCTAAGATTGTTTATAAAAATTCGCTTCAAAGTTAGTTCAATTAGTTAATTAGTTCAACTAATTTCGTTAGTTCAATTAATTTCGTCCAAAACTTGTTCCGATGTTTGTAGGAAACAGTGCTGATTTATTGTATATAGTCCCGATAGATATCTCGTTTTATGTGCATTGAGAATGAATATACAGTGTGAGAGAGACGACGATGAAATATTGAGTATCTCATCGACTCTTAATTAGATTAGTTATATAATACATATTTGTAAAGGGTGATGGAAGAATGTCCAGTACAAAGAAATGTGGTGGTATGTAAATATAAAAGAACGGTTTTAAGAATTAGTGAGAGTGTTAGAATATATGCATGTGTTGGGAGCTGAAATGGTTTAGCTGTTGATAGCCCCTTGAGGAAAACAGGTGATGAGACGAATTAGACAGGATCTGACACCCGGCCAAAGCCAAATTTAGAGAAGTCATAATCTCATGTTTATGTATGTGCATACATATACATGCATGTGTGGAGTAGTGCTTATGTAAATCAATCAATCCTTCGAGAGACAAAAACGTCGGTTTCTTACGAAATTCACGCAATGTTAAAACATTTTTTCACGACATAAGAAATTGATCGTTCTGACAACCTATGAAATTCGTAAAAATAAAAGGTTAAGGACTAGTACAGCGCTTAGTTTGAAAAATCTAACAGCTGAGATACAAACAAAAATATGTACAAGGGCTAACGACGTAAATGGAGATGAAGTTCTACAGCACGCTGTAGAATGAAATCATTCCAAATTCTCACATAAGTAAAATATTTTAAACAGCTCATGTGATATGAGATTTTATCAAGATTGTCACGTCACGAGAGTTGAAAAGTAGGTTTACTGGCGAAATCCTGATTCACGTGGACAATGGCTATATCACGGTCAAACGGGTTTTCTACTTGTTTCAAGTTAAAACAAAAATCCATGTTGACCGTCTTTTCAACTCGAAAAAAGTTATTTCTGCACGTTATGGCCTGTTGGACATTCTATAATCTCTGAACTCTCCTGGGAACAATTAAAAATGATTTTCACAATATTATCAACCTGGTTAACATTAACCATTAGTAGGCCTGTTCAACCAAGATAACTTTATGAGAACCTACTTCTGCCATAACCACCGTATAATCCAGTAGGATTATTATTTGCTTTGAATCAAGGCCAACTTTGTTTAAAAGATTTTTTGAAATATTTTGCAACAATATCCCAAACGTGAAATCAAGTTCGGTGGTTGAAAGATAGCAATTATTAGTGACAAATATTTGCAATTTGGCTTTTATAGGCGTAAAAATTTTTTTGTAAAAAAATGCGTCCCATCCATGGCTGAAGTACAATCCAAATCGTTACTCCAGGAAACTCCCATCAATTGAAATACAAGTAGGTCTCCAACAACTCACTAATTGTACAGATAGTCTTGTAAAATGCTACTATCATTTTAAATCTTTAATCTAAAATACGGAAAAACGCTCTAGAGGCAGTGAAGGTAATCCCTTAGTACGGAAATTTGCAAGATCGTAATTGTTTTTCAGTGATTTGCTTTCACAAGGCCTAACGATCATATACAAGATTTTTTTAAATGTATTTCATTCCTATACATGATAGTATACTATACAAATATGTACACATGATTAATGTATCACATAGCACAACACTAGCAGTAATGCCAGCACTGCACCGGTAGAACACATGCTTTGAGGAGCAAGCCATTGCTGGCACTCAGTGTGTATGATTAGGGGCCAAGGAGGTCCCGAGTCCACCGTCGGTTGAGGTGACGTGGCGGGTTGTCAGGATGTAAATGGGTGGAGAGGGCTCGAGCAGTATGGTTAGGATGGTTCGATAGGTTGGTGTGGAAGGTTTGGAATTTGAACCGGATTAGTTCGTTAACAAAAGGAAGGTTGAGGTCTTTGTACGTAGTAGGTTAGTGACATAATAAGGTACTTTGACAATTTGACTATGAACTTTCGATTGCAAGGACTGAATGCGCTGGAAATTGGAAGGCTTGATAGTTCCCCACATTTCCATTCCGTATGATATAGAATATAAGCGTCAAATGATAAAAAGTTGAATTGCATAAGTTTTTATTATAAACATGGAGTGAGATGAAAGAAGTATGCCACTTCTGTGAGTTGTTTTCGCCCTAAAGAAAATACGTTTGGTTAGATCGTGCCAGATCCTTTCGGACGCTTTCCAAAGGAACGATCAGTACAATCTACTAAATGCCGCTATAAGAAAAGACGTGCATTCTTCCATTTGAATTCAGCCTTACATAAAAATCTTTATATAAAAACCTTATTTTTTGTTGGGACTCAATGAACTTAGTTATTACTGGTCCATGCTCGCCTCACCTCCATATTTCTCTGGGCGCTCAGTCATATTAAAACTCAACCAATACAATATTATTTGAACGAAAGTTCAGACTTTTTTTTAACAGATAAGCTCAAATTTTTTCGTATCAAACGCAAAAACATTTAGTACAGAAGGAAGAAATAAAAGCAGGCAGTATATTATAAATTAGTTATTTGACAATTTAACTGATAATATGGGCTCATACTTTTAAAATTAAATTTCAGTGTCTGTAACTTAAGTTTCAATAAGTTTATTAAACAATGATGAACTAATTTTAAATAAACATCCAAATGACGTCCTTGTTCAGCGACGCAAATATTTAAAGTAATGATATCAACAAACAATTTTTTTATGCTTGATAAATTTAATAAAGATTCATTTATCGTCAATGTAAATTTAGCAACAGAGAAAAAAGAATGAAGTTGTGAGGTTCTGAAAATGTGCAATTTAAAATGTAAGCCATTCAGATATATTTATGCTCTTTTTTTTAACTTCCAGTGACATCGAGACAATTTGGATTGTTGTGAATATTGTTTTCAATATATTAAAAAAGCGAATACAACGATAAATTGTATACTGTATTCCATTTTTATCTCATCCAGCTTTATTATTAATCAATATAAATGCACTTTGCTGAACGACATAATAATGAACATTTAAAACCGATTCCCTAGTTTAATATGAAATTGGTTTATTTTAGCTCTTTCGTAGTGTAAATCAAAATGCGATATTGATATATTAATTAATACACGACACGTGCTGAAATGGTCGTGTTTGAGGTTTGCTTTGCTGTATTGTATTGAATGTCTGTTCGTCGAATTGAAAATACAAAAATAAAACCCAGGGATGATCAAAGCGCACGCAGTGGGAGAGCTTCATTCGAATATCTAGGGGAGATGTTTGCTCTCAACATTATCATCTTTTTTTCAATGATGAAAATTGTTGTTATTAAATACTTTTAGAAAGAAATCGGTTAATTTTGATTGGGGCCATGAAGGAACAGTTCCTTGTACAGGTAGTTGTACTTTCACCCGAGGGAAATCGTTGGAAAATTGTATATAATGCCATATGTATCAATAAATGGAGAAAAGAAGAACTGAGACAACTAGACAACTCACATAGTCAACCAATTCAAGGTGGGATAGTTAAGTACAACAAAATCCACTCCACTAGCTCTTCTGACAAACATCTATAAGATTTGAACTAAGCGTTAATTACCTCACAGAAATACAATAACAATAAAACGAGCGGAAAAACAATCCAGTGATAATACTCCTAAATCATTGATTAAATTCAATTCCTTGCACTCTCTGAGGTCAAGGGGGCACTGTCTTTTGGACGTCGAGAAGATTATAGGGAATAGATCGAGTGGAAAATGGTGCATTAGAGAGGGATTGAAGGTTTGTGTGGATTTTTTGTAGCTGGATTTTGCCTTATTTTATAGGGAACATTTAGGTTGTTATGGAAGTGCAGTTGTAAACCACGAAGTTAAGAAATGATAAAAAGATTCGTGATTTTAAGACATGGATTCTGCGGTTATTGGAAAGTTTAGTTGAAGCCCATAGTTCTATGTCATAATGGTTTGAGTATTGAGTATATATAAGTATTTAGTTGTCGAGGGAGAGTTTAGATCTGTTGTCTATTAGTCATTTATGTAATCGTTACCGTCAGTTCAGTTTTGTCCTTATAAGTCGTGTATGGAGATTGACTAGATGCAGCCCAGCGTGGCGGATGAGGTACGTGAAGTTATAACAAAGAATTTACTTTCCCCAGCAATTTTATTTTATTTTTATTATAAATGGCATTAAAATTTATTAGCAATTATTGTTTTTACTGCAGGAAAATTTAATTAAGGCATTTTGAAAAATAACAAAATAAAAGGTTTAATTCCATAATTTTGTTTATTGGACACAATAATTTTTTTTAATTTATACTATGTATAATGTCCTCTGTTAGCTAAAACCTCTGTGCACCTGTTAGGCGTACTGTTAATAAGGTGGTCACTAATTTCATAAGGAATTCACTCACGGTGATCAAAAAGCCTTCCCTCCAGCACATCCCACATGTACTGTATGAGGTCTGGAGACGATGGGGGAAGGGGCAGATTGGAGATTCCCACGTTTTTTAAACGTTGATAAACAACTCTGCTTCTTTGAAGTCTGGCATTGTAATCCAGAAATCTAAAATCTCTGCTAATGAGATCGCTGGTTTGAGGGATATATTCCTCGATAATTTCTTGGACATAACGCTCTGCGGTGAGGTTACGTATTGATTACGAATTGTTAGTGTTGCTACCTTGCCAAAACACCTTGTACTGCATTCAGAATTTGGCGGGCACTATGGAAAGGGTTCCGACTTCCAGCAATGGCAATATTTCTGTCCTCCCTAAGCGTCCTAATGCGCTGAGATCCACTACCAGGCCTCCTAGTGGCACTTCCAGTCTCTCAGAATCGGGCTAAAGCACGAGAGACCACGATCTGAGAAACGACAACTGTCTCTGCAATATCCACTTGCCGTTCGTTGACCTAGAGGACTCATTCTCACAGTAATATTGCGAACTTCTGGTTCAAGATGATGTTCTTTCCATGGTTAAAGAGAACTGGGTTTAAATGGAGAAAAGACAAGAAAAGGTGTTTGTTTACAAAATGAGAAATCTTCATGCTTAAGTAAATCCGCTATTAAAAATGAGGATTAACTTTTTTTTGGTTTGTATTTTCTATTTTGTTTGGTCCAACTAACAAGAATATATCAGCAAATGTAATTAAAATTATTATAATAAGAATAAATAACAGATATCCTATTCCTTTTTAGCAGTTTATGTAATAATTTACGATACTAGATTATGGACTGCAGGGAATATAGGTGTGATTGAAGGGTATGATGAGCAATAATTAAAGTTGGAGAATGGAATGGCAGTAACACCAGCGTACGTTAGAACAGTGGTGTCGATATGTATATAAGCGATAAGTATATACTGAGTTCAATAATGATCTGAGTACGCTACCTTGAGGGACGCCCGCGCCGGCATTGAGCAAAGAAGAATGAGGAGATCCGACCCCTTCTCTAAAGTAGCTGTCGACGAGATATTAAAAAGTAAATTGAAAAAAGTAAACTTCATTGTTTAAAGTTACTGTGATATGTTTTATATGTACAACGAACAGGAAGTAAGTCTAAATCAAAAGCTTATTATTAAAACCACCACCCGTTAAATTTGAATTACTTTCAAACCTCTAAAATTAACAATTTTTTTTAATTTGACGTCGGCTCCCATTTAAATTTAAGCCGCTAAGAGAATTGACGCAATTGGGACTGATAAGGTGGGGGCACATCTGATTATTCAATTAAACTGGATTTATGATATTGTATTTACAAAATATCCTCTTGTTCCAGAACGGGTAAAATAGGAGGACCACTTTACCTGCGGCTCAAAGCTGGTAAAAGTAATTCATTTCACATATAAGCTCCTTAGGACTTTGCTTAAAGTAAGTTTAATTTATAACAGTTTTCCCCGCCCACGCATATCTTCCGAATTTAATCTCTCGTTCGGCTTACGCAAGAAATAATTGCGTAATCTAATTTTATCGAAATATTTTTCTTTTAGAGTAATGTTTAAGCCAAAACATTAAAAAAGGCGTCAGAAATTGTATAAATTTTTATATGGACAATAAATAATGAATAAAACCCTTTTTTTGGGGAGGGGGTCGGTGGCCGCAACGGTTTAGGCGTTGACACGGCGTTCATCACTGTAAGGTAAACGAATGCTGGATTCGACCCCGACACATCAACAATTTTTTTTAAAACCCCGACACCCCAAAAGAAGTATCAAAAAGCCGCGCTTTTCGTCTTGTTTTAAAATAATCGGCTACGGACCCCCAACGTCTATATAATCGATTCTTAGTGAAAGTGTGAAAAAAGATATCTAAATCAAATCATCTCCCCGAGCCTGACGGCATTTTGCATGTCATTTACTTTCCGGTTAAGAAAGAATTGTTCACTCTTCTGCGACGAACGAGTGCTAAACTAGCGACATCCCGGTTATCCAGACTTGGCGTAAAAAAAAGAAGAAAAAAAAGGAAAAAGGGAAAACTCCTGTCGGCTGAAAAAGACGTTCGAAGAAACTCTCCATCTTACAGAAAGAAAAACCAACTATTGCATGGTTCGCTAAACAGCGCGTGCCGGCTTATCTCACAAAGGTTTCATTGTTTACGATATTTGTGATACGCTCCTTAGTTCATTGGCATATCACATTTCATGCTTTTTGATAAAATTAATAATATGTTTAAAAAGCCTGACGCCTAACTCGCCTAATAGAGTAATAGTAATAATCTTCATCATTTCAACGTCTCAAAAGGTCGTTAAGCAGTTAATATTAAATGTAGAGGAAGGAATGTAAAAAATAGTTCAAAATGCATTATTCATTAAAACCACTGATAAATTTAAAAAAAATATTTGACTTGCTTTTTTTACCCACAAAGAAAGAGTGCACAATGGTGTACTATGCATAGACTATACCACTATGGTACAATGCAAAGCGTATTTTAACAAGATGTTCCTGTAAGGTATAAAAATTTCTAAAAAAATAAAAAGTAATTTCAATTATCCTTTTTAAATATTCAATTATATAATTTTATTTGCTATTTAAATTATCTAAACAAAGGTTTACACATGTCAGTTAACACTTTTAAAAATTTAAAACTCTAAAAGTTTAAAAATGCCTCTATACAAAGCTTTCGTCCTATTTTAAGGTCATCAGCAGGCAAAACAACCTTAAATATTTCTACCTATTGACATATTTACGTTTTTACAGGCAATCTCAAATTTTCTTGAATCCACTCTGTTCCAACTTTGCCAAACACTGGCCCAACCATCGCACGATGTAGGTGTTGTGCGTGTATTACTATAGCACGTATTACTATATAATACCTTATAGAATTATAAGGTTACCGTATATCAGTCGATTTGTTTTATTACCTAGGATAAGAACATAATAAGCAGGATCGTATTAAATGAGAGAAAATTGATAACAAATTACAAAAATCACATTTCCAGTAAAATGGGCCCAACATTTCTTGTTTAAAAAAAAAAGATAAATAAAACCTATTAGTTAGATTTAAACACTCTTCAACACCCTCAAATAATGTAAATATTTAATAAAGGTTTAAGTTCAATAAAAATAATGAACATTTTTGGGTCTGTATTCGCCGGGGGCAGTTTTTTCTTACTCCGATGCCAGGTGTTTCATTCAAAAATTCCTCAGAATTTTATTCAAATCGAACGATTCTACAACCGTTAGAAAGCAGAATATTTCTACTTACAGGCTATGCTCACATGGCTTAGATTTTCATTATAATGGAATATTTAGATGTCCTTGCAATTGAAAGAAACGAAGGCGAAATTTAAATTTAAAAAAAGCTCAAACGTTTTATTTGATATCTCCGTCTTTAATTTATTTACAGAAGCGATTTTTCTGTTTTTGTGCGTGTGAGTTTATAAAATTTCTGTACAGCTTAGATAGGTGGAGCTGTTTCAAATTGATCGCCATTTTTGTGATTTTCAAACAAACTCGTAAGCATGAAGGCGAGAATTTGAGGGGAAAAATTATATTTTCATTTTTCCAAAAAAATTTATTCAGAGATTTTTGGAGGTGCAACCAACAAATATCATCTTTGTTTCTTACTAAAAAAAAATATTTTAACTGATTTTTCTACCTCGCTCAGTCACAACGTCAATATTGCATTTGACAGCTAGCCATAATTAATAAGATTATTAAAATATTAGATATTCAAGTACATACTTCTAGTACGACCCTACTCATTATTTCCTTATCCTAGATTTTTTAAAAACTATTGATATAATTATGATAACTCATCTCGGTTCCTAGGACCAATTAGCAAGAACACTTGGACAAGGGTTAATATCTTTCGACCTAGTATCACAAAAAAAGTTTCATTTACATCGGTGAACCACCGGTAGCCTCCCCTTGTTAATGCACAAATCTAGTAACATTTTCTGTCCAAATGAAAGCTCGTCCATTAAATCACTATATCTCATTCTCTTTTGAGGATATTGCAAATTGTTTTGATGCTCAAATCCCAAATCCATGTATAAGTAATATTTGTAATAATTGTACATTGGCACTCTATGGTAAAAATTCCAAATATAAATACATACATAGTTATATCAATGTATAGGTTATATTAAATAATTTACTTTAAATTGACACTATACGGATTTCTGCAAGAAAATACAAAAATTTTATGTTTTTAAGTGTTAAAGAGGTTTCTTTTTTTTAAATATAATATTAATAATTATTTTCTTTTGCCAAAAATTCTTGCACGAATTTGGTTTTATCCATGGCTAACTAGCGTTTGTGTCAGTATTGTGTACGCTTAATAATTTATTAAATCCATTATATTTAGTGATCTATTGACCAAATTGCTTCTTTCAATTAATTAATCTTTTTATGTACGGTTTTTGGTGTCATCTAGCGTCAATCATCAATCTAGTGTCACGAGCGGGATTCGAGCCCATGACTTTCGGCTCAATATGCCGCTGTTCTGACCACTTGAGCAACCGTGACTTCGATCCACTAGGACACCAACTCCCCATTTCAACCTGTAACCTTTCGAATTTTCCCTCCTTTTGGCCATTTTTCAATAATTTAAATTCAATTTTTAATAATTTAATTGAAACAATTGTCGCTTGGTTTGTGTAACTCAATAAAATTGTAGAAACCTTTTTCTCTAATGAAAAATCAAATTATTAAATATATTAATAGATGCAAGTTTAGGCAAGTCATTATGTGTATTTCAACAGTTGCATTAGTATTATTAAGTCACTATATTTCACCGAGAGACTCTTAAACAACTGTTTTTCTTCTTCACTTAACAACCTCATGAATCCAAGTTATGCGTAAATGGCTTCTGCTATAAAACTCGTGGTTCCGTTCTTCCCTTTTCCTCTGGCCACATTAGGACGACATATTAGAAATTATATTTCTTTCTCTTCCACCCTCTTAAATGGGGCGGAATTCGACTCCATCAAACATTGGTAGAATGTTTATTTTAAGTCTGCCTATACATTTTTCATGAAGATACGACGCCAGACATTGGCGCGAAGGAAAGGGGAAGCACAAGAATGCTTAGGACTGAATATCCCTACGGACTCAAATATTCTATTACTCCCTTTGAATAGTTCCTTCTACTCCGACCCTGACTTTAATCAGGCTAGGGTAAAACATTTAAAGGACCACAGATTGAATGGACGTCGGTTTCTTTTGAGGGTTACCATTGAATTACCGGTCGCTTTTCGATTAAACAGCCAAATGTTGGGATGGAAACGTGAGAAATAAAGTTAACTTAATATAAAACTTCAAGATTTTAATTAGTAATTATTCTCAATAAAGAGAAAATGCTCCTTTAATCGTGTATTGGCAATTATGGTTAATTAAATTGTTGTTTTTTTGTTTTTTTTGTCTTACACTCTTCTTTATCCAAAAAAATATTATATATGTGTAGATCTCTACCAATAGATATAAAAATAGTTCGTATTTTCAGATAGTCCGGACAGGAATACACCAAATTGATCAATGCTCTAACGAATCAGACTTGATGATTAATGGCTAACTCCAAACTTATTATTACGGTGGGATGGGCTGCGTGTTGATTAACCATGTTCGTCAGTTTGATTAAAACTGATCATCACTGGCCCAGTGTAATATTCGGGTCAAATCTACAAACACAGAATCAATCAATATTTATATCTTACTGGAATGAGGAAATTATAATTAAAGATCGTAGTAAACTCCATTGAACATAGCAAAATAACGACAAATATAAAAATGGAAGTATGTTTTGTCTTTTGGTTTTTACCATCCTTAAGCACATCGATTTAAAACGAAATATGACACAAGAGGAAATGATCAATTGTTGCTCATTTGTTTTAAAGTTTATATGTCAGTTAAGCGGCGCAATCGGAAGGATAAAGATCTTGCCTACAAAATAAATCCCAGGAGTTCATAAAGATATACAATTTTAACTTCAATGTAACATGGTTCAACTATGTTCAACTATTTGCCAATTAATCATGAGGTAAATATATTAAAAGTGCCGTGACAGAATATTGCGTTAAACTGAATTCACAATCCGGTCAACAATTTAATTTTTTTCTTTTTTTTATATTTTTATTTAAGCCGTTTATTTGATTTTCCCCCGGAGTTTTTTCCAGGGGAACAAGTTGGAAACATTTTCGCTGAAGTGGGAGAGTCCCTGGTTCGAAAAGAAAAACTTTTACGGTAATTTGTTCCCGAAGTAATTTATGTGGAAACGTATGTAGCATGCAAAGCGGCCCATCTGGAGCCGAGTATTCACTCACATATAAGTGTAAGTCTTTGATTTAGGGAGGGCATTACGCCGTTTTAGCAGCCACGTACGAAAGATCAATAACCCCAAAGCGATTTTAATTATAAATTACAAACTACTATAGTTTCAATTTTATTGCCGAAAATGGACTCGCTTCAGATAGACAGGTCCACCCAAAACATTTTTTCTTTTTTACGAGGGTATTTCAACTACGAGGTTGAACCTCGGGGTACGGTGTTTTTGAAAAAAAAACATTATGAATTTGCATTGAACAGTGCAATGGTTTTTTCCGCAGTTTCAATCAATGCTTTTCTGTAAAACTAATAAAAAGCATATAGAGAAAATTAGTGCGACAATAAGATAATGCACATCCAGCGGCTCTGCATCGAGCTCAGGACCTCATCTTAAAGTGATGAGCGCCTAAACCGTTGCGACATCAATTGTTCGTTAAACAGGAATAAACAAGCATCCTTGGTAATTGGGGGTTATAATATATTACAAACTCCTTTTGCATCTTAAGTTCAAACAAAATTCATTGCCCCTGAAGAACGCGGAATTGTCAAAACAGCTACGCTCTTTCAAAGTATTTTTCTGTCGTCAAATAATTAACATAAACAAAAAATCAATAATCTTAATTTTTTCTGTTAAATGACTATAAATCATCGAATTACAAAGGAAAGAAACTGATTTCATTATAAAGTTAATTAATTTTTCCAATGTCAAGAACTCATTTCTTATGCTCCAATCTCTACAATACCATAACAGGAATAACAAGCATGTATATTACCTTATTGTCGCACTAATTTTCTCTAATTCCTTTTTATTAGTTTTACGCAAAAGCATTGATTGAAACTACGGGAAAAAACCATTGCACAGTTCAATGCAAATTCATATTGGGTTATCCTATCGTGCTCTTGTAAGAGAAATACTATGGGCATAAAAAATTTCAGCAAAACGGTGGTGGTTAAGTGTAGAAGGGGGAACTAAGATACACTTCGGGCCCCAACCGCCCACCTGACAATCCCGCCCTTTGAAGCTAAAAATGCTATAAAAACATGATTGAAAGGAAGTGGCAGCGTAGGTGAGCCGAATCGGCAGAGGAGCTCTTGATTTTCGAGATATCTGGCCTTTAAAGGATCTTAAAGGAAAAAAGGGATCATATTCACTCAACTAACGAGAGTAAAACAGGCACAGTTACTTGCGGGTCAAAGCTTCCGTATGTGTGGGCGTACAGAGAAAGGTTGCATCATGTATCCCTCTTAATTAAGGTGACATTACATTCCTTGGCTCTACATAGAAAGCGAGTAGGAGCTTGGCAGCGGGTATTTGCTTCCGATTTTTGAGGGCTATTTTAGTGTATAGTATGTAAGTTTATATCTCGTTTTGGGTACGTTGAGAGTGAATGTATTTATTAGAGTGAACGTGTAGTTTGCGAGGGACGAATTTAAATTTTGAATAACTCTCTACTAGACCCTCTATAACCAGTTACCTATCACTGCAAACATGAGTGTACGGATTTAAAAACTACAAATGACCTAGTAGTTAACAGCCCCTTGAGCCTAACGTCGGCACCGGAACAGGTAAGACCTAGGTCTAACCCTAGACTGTCAAAAAGAGAGGTATGTCATATGCTCAATTTTGTATATGTATGGATGTACCCATTTATGTCCAGAGCTGAGCTAATTGGCATAAATTATTGACTTATTATTATTATTGAGTAAATGGCGAATTCAATAAACAGATTAATACGACTTTTTTAAAATGAATAATCTGTTTATTAATATTGTATAAGGGTGAAGAAAAGAGAGTTGGTTATCGGTAGTCTTAATTGCTCTGATCATAACTTGACTGTAAAAACAGAAAAACAAATTAGTAGGATTAAAACCTGAGAAAGACCGGGGAAAGAAGAGCAAAGAAAGAAAGGGCTGGAGATGATCCATGTAGTTTGCCGGCCACTAACCACGAAAAATAGTGAAATAATTATGTCTAGAAAGTAAACTTTGGAGACAAATTGTTAGAATAATGGCACGGTATTGGATAGCCTGTTTTACATCACTTTAGGTATTCATTTAAATTTAACATGGCCTACAAATTAGTTTGAATTTGAATTAAATGTTAAATTTAATACAATATATTAATCAAACTTTGTACAGTGTTAGTAACAATGGTATAATCACAGAAAGCATAGTTCTATTCTATATTGTTATATATCAGATTTTACATGCTACAGCTGTTATTTATTGTTATTTCTACAGCAAAAATATCCAGAGCATTACAGTAGGTATATTTCGATCATTTATTCTCTGATTTTGATATTATGACAACATAACTAAAATTGTAAGAATTGTTGAATCTAAGGCAAACAACCTTTCAATACACGAAGAAAATGAAACATTTGTAGCACAGAATACATGAAAATCTGACCGAGCGTGGTCATATGATTAGCTTGAATGAGTCATAATATTCAAGCCGAACTGAAAATTTTTGTCGGGTTTGTAATGACAGGTAATTAAGGTAAGGAAGACGCTTTTCCGACAATTGCAACAGTGCAAGCCACTTTAGGCTCCTGGCGTGAGGAATAAGCTAATAATTTCGGATGAACAACTAATCCAGTCAGATGTACACCATTCCCTTATTAGGATGACAACCTTATAGACGTTAATCGTGATACGCCAGTTTTTTACCGAGAACGGAAAGTCATGGAAGACGCAGTTTTCTGCAGGCTACTCTAAGAAATTTTATAACAACTATTTACTACCGTTCTTACTAGTGGAATCTCGCTCTTTTGCGTAAGCTCAATTAAAAATTGATGTTTTGTATCTATTTGAATTTAACCAGCTGAAAGGAAACGACCGCTTGTGCACACCTCGAAAACCATTGTGTTTAAGCTTGGACGCATGAGGTTGAATTTATTTTGTACAAGAGACCATAGTGTCTACCCTATGCAAATGAACTGTGGTCTCAAGGGGAATTATGCATTATGTATTCCTTTCTTCCTTCATTAGGAGGGGACGAAGTAGCCGTTCTCACCGCCTTCGGCGTCCGAAATTAGGTATTTGGTCCAATTTTCAACCGCCAGGGGCTTGACGATTTCAGCATTTGTCAGGAGGAAGTAAAATTAAGAGAATAATAAAACATCCCTAAATTCTAGACCGCCGGTTTCATAATTAAATAAAAAGGTAAATGAGTCTGCATTCGTTAAAAAAGTCGTTATATTAAATGTTAACTTAATCATTATTCTGTTAAAAATATCACACATTTCCATATCGTTTCTAATCCTTCTTAAGTAGACAACTAATATGGACAAGCTGGCGTCATATAGCCTATCTACCGAAGCATAGCGCCCCATTAAAAACTCAATGAAAATAGGTGGATAATGATCATCTTAGAATATCAGAAATATGTATGTTTAACTATTTACTTCTCAAGAAAAATAACAAACACATTGAGAAATAATAGATATAATAAATAAATTGATGATATAATTTTAACACAGGCCAATCCAATGTTAAAAAGTTTTTATGATACGTATTACACTTAATTTATAACCTAACGAAATGTCATTTAAATATATTAATTAAGGTTTTTAGTTGAGATGAAAAAGAGTTAATGGCACGAGAGGGCTTCGAACCCACGACCTTCGGCTAAATACGCCGCTGCTCGACCACCTGAGCTATCGTGACTTCGATCCACACTCGTATTTAGCCGAAGGTCGTGGGTTCGAATCCCACTCGTGACACTGACTTTTTTATCTCAACCAATACCTCACACAAATGTGTAGAGATTAGTGACTGTTAATCGATAGTAATTCAGATATCGTGAGATGCGGTCGAGTGTGATGTAGGTTTCAGAAAAATATTTTTTTTATCGTGCCAACGTTTCGATCTTTTATTGAGATCATCTTCAGGGCCTGGGATTTACAAACAATGTTTACATTTAACNCTCAATAAAAGATCGAAACGTTGGCACGATAAAGAAAATGTTTTTCTGAAACCTACATCACACCCGACCGCATCTCACGATATCTGAATTACTACCTTACACAAATATTAATTGAAAGATGTTATTTGGCCAATCGGACCACGAAATCTAATGAGTTTCCTTTAACGTTTTAAGATAACCGATAGTTCTCAAGTTTTTTTATTGTGACTTGAAAAAACCTATAGCTTAAAAATACGTTTTTTCGTAATTTATTTTATTAAAGATGCTTCTTATTGATGTCGAATTTAAATTTTACACCCATAAAATATTTTAGTATATTTAAAAAACATTTGTTGCACTTTAACTTGTAGAGGTCTTGTTTATAAGCTCTTTTCTACGCTTTTAAGAACATCAGTTTTCCTTACAATTAAAAAATACAATTACTATGTTTATGATTCTTGTTATTGTAGCATCTATCGATTAAGTCTTCACTCCCAAGCTTTAGTGTAATGGTGCTGTGATTCTTGAGAGGCCATTAGCAGTCTAATCACGATCAGCCTGACTGCAGGCCTTATTTAGTTTTAACCCAACCCTAATTAATAATAAATTTGCATACTGTTTAGTACTGTAATTCTGCACGACTGCAATAATTACCAATATTTTTGGACAATTTTGTTTCCAATTTTGTGATTTCTTGTCACTGGCAAGTGAAGTAGAAAATGTTTTCTTTTTGAATAGCCCGGTTTCCCCCAAACAATAAGCTTTTTAATATTTCACTGTTATAAACTTGCTTAATTTTATGAAAGAAATGAATTTAGTAAAATCCCCTTGTTTTGAAATTTTAGAAAAAGGTGTAATTAAGAAACGCGTTCTGAAATTGAAAATTAATCCCCGATTTCAAATATTTATAATACCGCATTGAAAATACGACATTTTTCTCACAAATAACTTTATATAACTTTTTTTAATGTATTACTGTATGTGTGGTGATTAGTGACCCTTAATCGATAATTATTCAGAAATCGTGAGGTGACACCAGACCGCGTCTCACGATTTCTGAATAAGTATTACTGTATTTTTAAATGTACCCATCAAAATGTTTCGCTGTCTGACCTGGCCCCCTAACGTATAGTACCAAAAGGAATTAATTAAATAAATAAATAAATCCTATTTCAATGAGTATTTGGCTATGGTTGTAAGATGGTTACTCAGAAAAACACTCCGATAAATTGTTTAACTAATCAACAAAACTCAGATCAACGAGAATGGAGCAAAATAATCCTGGAGTACATCAGCAAAATAATTAACTACTTAATTCACAATACTTCAAATCTCAGTTGATAATATACGGTTTTTAATGAACAACATTAACCACATTCACTCTCAATACACACAAAAGGAACACCAACGAGATCAATACTAATTCAATAAAACAGCCCTGTGTCCTCCAAAATTCGGAACAGGGGACCCTTACACTCGCTATCGAACTCAATTCACATATTGGACGGCATTCCTGCACGCTCTCTATAAGGGGCCATGGAATGGACCCTTTAATCGATTAAGTGAAACTTATAGAGCAACGTTATTTAACTAGTCGGACAAATACACGGTATTTGGCGCAAAAGTAGGAGTTCGTGTTTCAACCCCACATGGCCTATTTGAGTGAGGATGACGGGCCACCCGTCGACCGTGCCTGCCGATCCGACCCATTTTTATTGCATTTTTAGCATCTGAGGACCGGATAGTGGTGGTCCTTCCCTTCAGCATCCCGGCACAACCACTTTGTCCGCATTTACATAGTGGTATGAACTATATAAAATGATGTAAAACTATAATTAAATGTTTAGCTAAGCAAGAATCGACTAACCAGGAGCAACATAACGTTCAAATGTAAGAAAAAATAACAATGTTCTACCATTTATTTCACGAAAAACTATGTAAATGTTCGAATTTCAATATTTAATATACTTTTTACTTACAGACTTACTTTTATCTTAGACTTATTTCGTACCGCATCCCTGATCCCCGAAATCATCGTTAATTATATTTGCTTAGTAACATGAATTTTGAAAGTAAACAATGTTTCATGTACTTTGTGATTTTTTAGTACTTGGCATTAAATAAGTACGTTCCGATGGAAATTTTTATTGCACGCATCATGGAATTTTCATTCCAGAAGAATAACCAGACCCATTAGCATCATCACAAACTGAGAAAGCATTCAGTTTAAGTTTTTTTATAATAATTATTTTGGAAATTCATAAGGAATGTCACATGATAAATAACAGGAATAAATCGGAAAATCGTAGGGATAAACTTGCTTTTTTACGGTTATATCCACAAGACATAAAAACATTTTTATTAATATTTTATTAGTGTTTTCGATTTCTTTTTTCCCTATCCAGTCTCCTGCTAGACTGCAGGGTTCCATTCCTTTGATATTTGTCGAAATACTCGAAAGCCCACTCCGCCCGCATTTTTAAGCAGTCTGCATTCAACCAACGTAAACAAACATTAGCCAGTTATGAAAAAGCTTTTTATCTAGTAAATGTAATAAAAGCACGCTGCCACGTTCTGTACGGACGCACGCAGCCTTGAGATTGCCTCATTACGCTCAACGGGATTTTCGTCCTTCTATGCGATTTGTCGCTGAAATCACTAAACCAAATGCTGCAATTTGAAATCATCTCCATTACACACACGCCGTTATAATCCGTTTAATTATATTAACATTGCGAATCTGTGTGCGCCATTGACTACGATAAACGTAAAGAAAAATTACCAATTATACATTTTACCCATTTTGTCTATTATTACGACTCGATGTCGTTGAAATCTCCTATTTTTCGATTCTACATATTTCTTGGATCCATTCAACATATTTTATATAATAACCAATGCATTGTTGCAGTATACATATTATGGTCTTATTAAGGGCAGCTTTTAGTTTTAAAAGACATCCCTTATGCTTCTGTATATAATGTGTGGTGATTAGTGACCGTTAATCGATATTTATTTAGAAATCGTGAGATGCGGTCTGGTGTGATGTAGGTTTCAGAAAAACATTTTCTTTTTCGTGGCAACGTTTCGATTTTCATTGAGATCATCTTCAGGGCCTGGGATTTACAAACATTGTTTACATATAACAATTACATTTTGAATGTGGAAAAGTGAATTTATACAATGCAAAATATATCTGTCTTCCGTGTAACTGTGCCATTCTTGGGTGTCGTGTCGAGAGTGCCAGTGATTAAGACAAACACTTTGAGTGAGTAGAAATACTTTGATTGAATATATATATAAAAATATATATATATTTTGCATTGTATAAATTCACTTTTCCACATCCAAAATGTAATTGTTATATGTAAACAATGTTTGTAAATCCCAGGCCCTGAAGATGATCTCAATAAAGATCGAAACGGCGGCACGATAAAGAAAATGTTTTTCTGAAACCTACATCACACCAGACCGCATCTCACGATTTCTAAATAAATATCTTTATATAATTCTAAGCTTGGTGAATCGTTATTCATTCTATAGCAAAATATAATATTTTTAAATATATTATTGTTATTATTATGTCTTTTTTATTTACATCGAAATATTTCCACAAAATAAAAAGTAACACTAAAAACAACCATGATCGCCTGTGTAGTGTCGGATTTACCCTTTACACAATATAAAATAATATAAAAGTACAAAGCTGAGTTGAATTCATAAATAAATAATGCATTTAATTATGCAACTTAAAATGAAAATAATGTAACAAATAACTGAAATTGTTCCGTTAACTAATAATAATTAGTGATAAATATTACAACATAAATTATATTAAGCGGTTTGGACAACACCTCATTAGGAGCATTCAGGTACTGAAAAATTTTTCACCAGCAATATTTGGTTTTCTAAATTAAATCTTATTAACTTGTAGTAGATAGAGCCGTGAAGTGATAAATTCAGTCAGGAACTACCTCATTGACACAACTCGCAATATTCTAAATTGTCAGGATCATGTTGAAATGGAAGAAGCTTATCCACACAAAATACCCTTGAATGCACGTTAAACTATCCATCTGATGCAATTAACAGGTAAATTGCTTTTTAGATAATGATACTGTGCTAGCTAAACCTTCAGTCCTTTATAGTTCAGAACAAATTGCATTCGTTAACTTTTCTCGTGAAATCTTCTTTTAATTCAACTTGTATACAGCTAATAACCTGATTAAGAATATAAATCCGCATGTTAACATTTCATAAGTTAATTTCTTCATTTCATTGATATTTATTAATCAAATTATTAATTTTCGCTGCCCAAAATAGTCGTTGCTGACCAATATGAGTTTCAACTATTTTGGGGAACATGTCTTCTGACATACAAAACACTTTAACAATGTAGTTGTAATGTAATTTAGGGTATGTGTAAAAATTGGCAGGTATTTTATAAAATATACGTATTCTATATTGCACCGTGTAGGAAATAGAGCAAATAATCGAACCCCCTATTAAAAAACTGAAAATGGTGAACAAAATTTATTATAAAGGTTAAGATATTAGAGTTAAAAACGAGTTAGAAAAAATTAAATTTTGATCTCACAATTTTACTACACGTTATTATATTATAGTTATTATATTTTTTTAACTGTTCAGTTTTTTTACAGCAAAAAAACCCTTGCTATCTCAAAATACGTTGCTGATTTGGTATATATTTCTTTTTTAATTTTGTTATTAAAATAGATTGTAGTTTCAATCGATAACTCAAAAGTACCATCGATTTCGACCGAGAATGTTATCCTATTTTGTAGGTGACATCTCGGGCCAAAATTTTTGATAAGGGCCAGATCTGGTTGAAATTTTTTAACCGTAGATAAAATTGGAGAAAAAAGTTAGATCGAACTCGGGGTATTTTTGTGCGTCTGCATGTTATCGGTGATATACCTTATAGTCTGTTAGACAGGAGCGTAGTACCTGCACTCTCTAGCCAAACCTTAAAAAATCGATAAAATTTTAACTGTAATTCAAAAGAATGTGCAATGGTACTTAATGAGCCTTCATCGATCGATGCCCTCCTTAATCCCCCCCCCCCATTGATGTTAAGACATATCCAGTCAGCATTTCACACAAATATTTTATATCTAATGCACACTGATGAAATCGTGTTCTTTTTTTCTATTTTTGCGTTAACAATGCAATTCGATGGGGGCGATATATTTTCAAAAACGTGAGACGTGTGCGAGATAAAAAAAACCTCATTAACTTATTTAGATATTAATTTATATATTTCATTCTTCTGTTCCAGTTAATTCAGTTAATTATCTTTATAGACTTTAGAAAACAGCAAAAATAGTAAAGCATTAAATTGCTCATCGTTTGAAAATGTATGTACATTCAATTCCTGAGGCATTACTAATAACTTTCTAATGATGTTTTTAATAAACAAGAAAAAGAAGGAGGGAAAAGATTAAGAAAGAGAGAGAGAGAGAGAGAGAGAGAGTGAGAGAGAAGAGATAGAGAGAGAGTTTTACTATTGTATATACATACGTAAAACAACTCCTATATATAATTTCTCTTGTTTCAATTTATTTTATTGTTTAATATTAGTTTCTTGAGATTTCAGTAATTCTTAATATTCATAATTATTACTAAAACAAATTAAGTCTAATCTTTAATTGCCATCTTCTTATTCCTATTTTCGGTATGCACAGCCTAAGGTGAATTTTATAAGAGATTTCCTCGAGATGAACGTTCAATTTGTTCAGAGTAAGGCTTTGGTTGTGAGCCCTGTGTCAAAAGCAAGACTGCTGACAAACAGCACTTTTCGCAATCCTCTCAATTTATACCAGAAGATTCCTTGTTAAAGAAAATGAGGAAGTATATTTAAGAGATAAAATTTACATAACGCCGTTCAGACCTTCGTGTGACAGCAAGAGTGTAAGTTTATAACATCGAAGTTATGGCGAAGACAGTCAGGAAAGATCAAAGAAAATTCCTGAAAAAATCTCCCACTTAATATTTTAGTTTTAATAGTTGATTAACGCTCTTTGCCTTAGACCAATGTGCAGCTAGAGAAAAATATTTTGAAAAAGACTTCACTTAAAAGATTTATTGTTTTCTTTGATAAATGCCGCGTCTGAAGATCCCGACCAAGAAACGCAATTAGTGAAATGCTTCCGATAGATAAATACGAGTACAAGTCCAGGGGACAACCGAGCAATATATACCAATACCTTGCCAACCAAATAGTAATGTCCTACTTATCATCTGCTTTTATATATCGACGTGATTCCAAATACCATTCTATCATTAAATATTTTGGATTAAAATCAATTGAGTGTTTTATTTTTAAATTCAACTGATGGAAATTATAAGTCATAAATCCCATTTCCGAACCTAATAATCTCCCCACGTGATATCAGCCCATCAAGTTGATGATACTACTTGACAAGATCCACGAAAAGTTCCTCTGAAATTCCTACATCCCATCCTTGGATGTTCCGATGTCATTCCATCCCACAAATTCGGGTTCAGGTGACCTCATTGTACCATTGAACAGGGTTGATAGACATCATCACATCCTCCCTTGAGCGGAAGGAATGCAGCTCGGGCGTTTTTCTAGCCTTCGATCGAGTATGACAACCACAGGGTTTGCCTGGAAACTCTAGGATACCTAACCTTCACTTATTACCTCGCCCTAAAAGTCTAGATACTTCTCAGTACCCATCAAAACATCCTTCTCCATCTACTATACCGAACCTAGTGTTCCGCAAGTCAGCATCCTTGGACCCATTTTTTCCCATTTCTATCGATTCCGCTACACTACACGTTTCATGTGCAGACGATACTGCCAACCTTTTTGCAAGCTTCCAAGACCATCTCTCCCGTTTACAAAAATGTTTCAAGATATGTAGGATCAAATTCAACCAACCAAATCCCACAAGTTAACCTTCAGTCTTCACCATATCTCCTTTCTTCCATTTTAATTATACCTACATTGTTCTTCTCCAATGTCGTCCACCATTTGTGACTTTAAATCGACAAAAGACTTACCAGGAACGCCATATTTAGCTCAAACTAATAACTGAACAGACGATATAAACTACCCAAAAGACTACTTGACAATGCATCGAAATTACAATCACTACTACATACAATATCTACGTATGGAGTTGAACTTTATAGTTCAGTCAAGCGTCCCAACCTCTAAATAATCCAGTCCAAAATCCTTCTACCCATAACCTTCACTTCGTGTCCGAAATTATTTTCCACACAAAGGTCATATACCATTTGGCCTCAAAACCGTACATAATTGACACAGACCCTCCATAAAACCATGGACCATCATCCTATCCCCACTAGGTACAAAGGTTTTATCCCGAACCCTTACAGACAATCCTCTAAAATGTCCAAAGCGTCTATGGCCTCTCGATTTCCTCCCTAGTGAGGAAAGTGAATATTGTGTTTTAGGAATGTAATTACTGAATTACTTCTCCCCTATTCCCCACTATTGTCACATAACATGAATACATTTTAAATACATCCTTAGAGGAAAGAACTATCAGAAATGAATCAAACGGCCAAACAAGAAAAAATGCCACTCGAGGCAAAGTCTTCTAAGAATAATGACAATGACTACAACAAACAAACCTTTTAACAAATTAACTTATTCAGAGGAATAAAAGATTTTGAGCATTTCTTAAACGAAGATATATTAAGCATTGTGTCAAAACAATTGATTCTTTTAAGCTGAACAAATATTAATTTATCTTATTCCAATTTAGTATTCAAAGTCTCTTATAAAACATTAACATTAAAACATCAAACAACCAATTTCTATTGCACTCTTATTAGCTGATTACAAAATTGCATTTATAATAGAAAATTACTTCAAGGCCCGGATCGTGTTAATATTACTGTAATCCTGCAAGATAAGTAATGATGAAATAAATACAGCAATGTGGAACAAAATTAATCGTCAATGAGTTTACTACGTACAGGTGAAATTCACTTTTAAATGAATATTTATTTAGAAATCGTGAGATGCGGTCTGGTGTGATGTAGGTTTCAGAAAAACATTTTCTTTATCGTGCCAACGTTCCGATCTTTTATTAAGATCATCTTCAGGGCTCAAAGTGTTTGTCTTCTGTGTAATTGTGCCATCCTAGCGTGTCGTGTTGAGAGTGGCAAAATGTTTTTCTGAAACCTACATCACACCCGACCGCATCTCACGATATCTGAATAACTATCGATTAACGGTCACTAATCTCTACACACTCTTCTGTATTTTATCCCTACGGTATAACAACTGTTCGAAAGCTGCATTTCTTTTATTTAAGCCTCCATCAGCAACTTTTGGCTATTATAGCATTTAAGTTAGAACAATAAGGATAAAATGAAGAAAAACTTGTCTAACGATTTATTTTATACCGCTGTTTTAAATTTATATACCGAAGACAAACCATTCCATTTTCCCGTCAATCAGTGATCGATTCAAAATTATCTTTATTTTTTGTTATTTTCGAAACTAACAAATCGGAGACATTTGGAAGGCTTTCCTTTGAAAAAAATATTTTTCGAATTCCCAACCATTTGTATTCAGAATTTTTTTATGGTGCAGGAAACGAATATAAAAAATATTTTAACCTGCTCTGAGAAAAGCGCGGAAGTATACAATCCGCGTGCGAAAATGTCGAACTAGTTAGTGAAATACAATACATAATTATTTTGTGATCGAGCGACGTAGTGAAATATTAAAAATATAATAAAAACAAAAATGTAATAGTCGTTTAGTCAAAAGGCTATTTCAGTGAAGTAGGCCAATTCTTAACTGAAAGCGTATTTTGATTATTATAACTTTTGATATATCTAATCTCATTCAATACGATCCTACATATAATTTTCTTATTTATGATTAAAAACAAACAAGTGAATGATACATTATACTCATGAAATACACGCACAGCAAAACAGAAACTTTGTTTAAACAAATATATTCAGACATTTTGGCGGCGCGACAAACGAATATCAATTTTTTTCTTGCTACAAAATATATTTTAACCTATTTTCCATGTCCAATCGGACATTGCGTCAAAATTGTATTTGGCAACTAACAATATCCTGTAGTAAACATAAATTGAGAACAATCCTACCAATTATTTTCTGGCCCGAGGAAAAAAACTGACTGATATGGCAAGTTAACCTTAAAACACATGCTGAACAAAGGCAAAAAAATATATATTTTTAAAAATTGAATTCCAAATTTCTCGGCTCCTAGGGCTCATCAGCAAGAGCCCTCGGTACCGAGTCAATTTTTCGACCTAGTCTCACGAAAAAAAAGGTTTAATTGAAATAGGCGATCCAAGTGATCCAATCCTCTTTTAATTAAATCTGCTTAATAATTTGTCAATTTCAACCAACAAAGTTAATCAGTCATATATTTTAAGAAATATGTTTAGAAGGAGGCTTCTCTGAAAGATAATCTGTGCTTAGGATCCATGGGGGATGTGAAGTCTTCATAACTGATTTTCCTGGCATTTAATAATATATTAGAACTCATAAACTCAATGAAAATGCCAAATTTGTTAAATGAGTCAACAAGATATAGAATACGTGTTTACCAGGGTGGCGAACCGATAAACGCGGTGATTTGCAAAGATATACAGTTTTAATTTAAACCCGCGTCAAACAATTTTAAACCAGGCAGCTAGTAATAGTTTTAATTCAATAGCGTGTATTTTATAGTATTATTCATAATTCCCTACATAGAAATCTATTTTCTGTTAAATCCTTTATTACAAATCATTGCATATATATAATTTTTTTCAATAACGTTTTCAAACCAATTAGCGAATCATTATACACAAGAAAATGGTGCAAAATATGATTCCATATAAATTAAACAACTTTCTGTTTTAGATGTACCGACCACTTTTTTACTCACGGATAATACAGGGTGAATTGCTACTCGTGCTACAAACTTCTCCAGTAGATTCTTCACCCTAAAATGAACAAAAAAGTTCATATTGTCCATGGTCCGATTCTCAACCATTNATCGGACCATGGACAATATGAACTTTTTTGTTCATTTTAGGGTGAAGAATCTACTGGAGAAGTTTGTAGCACGAGTAGCAATTCACCCTGTATATAGCACAGTATAGTATGGCCTGGATGAACAAACAAATTCAATTGTTATCTGCCAAGCTTTCGACCTATTTTAAGGTCATCATTAGCGCAAAGCAATCTTAAAGTTGTCTACAAAGTGACATAATTAAGTGTTTAATATGGGTTCGAATTTCAATGAATACCGACTCAGTCTCAATATTGCCCAGGAGTGTAACGAACGTCGAAAGCTTGACAAATAACAATTGAATTTGAATAACAAATAACAATTTCCTTTCAATATTATTCAAGGGAAAGTAATTAGACCGTTTTTAAAAATAATCTGTAGGTATGCCAATAGTTTATACGGGATATAATTAAGGACATCCATTAATTGAATAATTAATACAAGTTTGGATAATTTATTGTTTAGAACTCCAGTGAAAATAAATATTTCGCTTTAAACAATTTTATATCTATTGTCGTAAACACAAAGTAAAATTAGGTTGTGAAACAAGAAAATAACTCAACTACAGTTAAAAAAACACAGTGTTTAGCAACTGCCTGAGAGGTTTTTAAGTAAGCTAGTTGTTAAAATAGCTCTTTAATTGTAAACGCAATAAATTGATAAAGCAAGCATCCCTGGAGGTGTTGTACCAAACTTTCCCATATTCAATGGTAAATGTGGTAATGTGAAGTGTAAATTTTTAAACATGTTTGATCCTTTTATAAATTGTAAGGGTAAAAAGGTATATCGGTAGTTCCACCTCTTGCTTGACTTTGTAGGGATTGTGTTCTAAAATGTTTAAGAAGTCTGAAGAAAAAGCAATCGTTTGAAGCTAGATTATTATAACTCCCGTTAAATACAAAAGTTGATTGTTATACTTTTTTTAAGAACATTTGTCATTTTTGACCACTTTTACTTTTGTAACTACTAAAGCATACAAATGCGCAATAATTAAAAATGATCTTATAATGCGTTCGTTTATACCAAAAGCAGAAAAAGGGAAAATGGTTTAAATAAATTATCAAAATTGGTTTCTTTTGTTTGTTGAGTTCATTTGTAATTTTATCGTTTTTTCTTTCGAAAGGTAATAAAGAAAGGATAGCTTTTTCCTGGATGGAAATATCTGTGTAGAAACTATCGCAGGCTTACTAAAAGGCTTCCAATTTAAGATAGTTTTATAGTACAAATAAATATTGCACTAAAAATAGATCCAATTTCACGATAAATAAATAAAGCAAATAGATATTTCACAGTAGTGTGGTAAAATACTTTCCCTGGGTTTTCGATAATATTTGTTACTTAAGAATTTCTTAAGTTTCTTGTGTTTTTAAAAGTTTTTTGCGGCGTTCCATGTGTTTCTTCTGTTCCTTTGTGGGTTATATAATTTTCCTCATTATCAAAATAATATAAAACATTAATTCTACAGTTGGTTATTCAGATATCGTGAGATGCGGTCGATGTAGGTTTCAGAAAAACATTTTCTTTATCGTGCCAACGTTTCGATCTTTTATTGAGATCATTTTCAGGGCTCAATAAAAGATCGAAACGTTGGCACGATAAAGAAAATGTTTTTCTGAAACTTACCTCACCCCCGACCGCATCTCACGATATCTGAATAACTATCTATTAACGGTCACTAACCTCTACACATTAATTCTATAAAAAAACCGAGGCAAACAGTTTTGCCAAAAGGAATGTTTCTTGAAAGCTACTAGTTCAAAAAATCATTAAATCTGTATTTATGTATGAAATTCAACACACTGTTTTTCCAAAATGATTTCAAATTTCACGATAAATAAATAAAGCAAATAGATATTTCACAGTAGTGTGGTAAAACATTCTCGCTGGGTTTTTGTAATAGTTTGATAATTACTTTTTTTAGTTTCTTATGTTTTACGAGTTTATTCCTGGCAGAGAACATGTTCCTTCTGTTCCTTATAGGATTTGTTGAGACATTTTAGCAATTTTCATCAATATCAACAATTAGACAAAACATAAATTAAAATAGATTCATAAATATGAAAAGAAACATGGAGGCACATATTTTTACAACTAACATTTTATCAGAGTTTCAATGAAATCGAGGTTTTCGTAAGTTTTTAAATTGCCTGCATGTTTGGTTACTTTTTTTTGTGAAAATTCGCGATAAATAAATCAAATACCAGTACTATTAATTACCAATCATTGGATTATCAAAGAGAACAGGCTAAGCATTCTACGGTACATAAATTTATCAATTTTGCTTGCTGGCACTAAATAGGTTCCACAAATGTAATATCGAGAATACATTTTTTTCTGTATGATTAAAGTTTTGTGATAAAATATTCCTGCTGGGTTTATGCAAATATTTGTTATTTAAGAATTTTATTTATGATTTTTAAGGGTTTCTTGCTAGCACTGAGGGATGCCGTGTTTCTTCTGTTTCTTGTGTGTTATATAATTTCTTCGTTATTAAAATCAATCCAATAAATCCTACGTAAAAACCGAGACAAACAATTTTGCAAAACGAATGTTTCTTGAAAACGTTTTTTCCTGAAATTTCGCGATAAATAAATAAAATAGATATTTTCGCAAACAATGGTAAAACAAATTATCGTGAGGTTTTAGAAAATGACTGTTAACAAATAACAGCTTCCACTGAACGTTGATTTCTGACGTAAAATGAGATTCCGATGTTATTTTGTGGTTTGTTGACGCATTTTAACAATTCTCTTCATTACCGAAAATTAGAAAAAACATAAATTCTGCGAAAAAATATTCGAGGAATATAATTCTACAATTAATTTCACGGGGTTTTAATGAAATCGATTTTTTGCCTGATTTCTCGATAAATAAAATAATCAAACATTAAACATATATTTTGCGACTACTGTAATATCAGGAATAATATATTTCCTGGGTATTCCCAGTTCTTTGGTTAAAAAAATCTTTCAGGTTTATTTGAGAATTGTTATTGTTAGTAGTCCCACATTGGATACACCAAGCAAATTCATTATTAATGAAATATTTTCTTGGAACGTTGATTTATCAATTTTTCTTTTCGGGGGACTTCAATGTTTTATGTGGTTTTTTTTAAGCATTTTATAAAAATAAAAAATCTATAAACAATAAAATATGTTTATAAAAAATCTGGCACACAATTCAACAAACTATTTTGCTGGAGTCATTGAAATCTTTTTGATTTCTGCCAATTTTTTCGATAAGAAATAACCAAACACAAATTTACACAAGTAATTTTTACAAGTCTAATATCAAGAAGAAAATATTCTCTGCATGTTCTATGTACTGTGGTTAATTTTTTTTTTTTTTTTTTTTGAAAATACGTGTTATTTAAGAATTATTCCTATAATTGTTTCACTTAGGATGAACAAAGAGAGCAGGTTAAGCAAATAAATTCTTAAGCAAATATTTCCTTGGAACGCTGATTTATTAATGTTTTTTTCCGGCAAATAGCATGTGTCTTCTGTTGTCTCTATGATTCGTAGAGCCTATCCTATTATCAAAATTTAGACAAAATGTAAATTCAGGCATCAATTTCTGTAAACAAACTCAGTACTCAGTACACGCGTGATTTTAAAATTAACTTTAAGTGAATTTTAACTCTGTATTAATTATGAATTGCTTATTTGTATTCTGAATGTTACCATATGCTATGTGTATATGATTATGCTTGAATTTTTTTTAAATAAATCCAGGTATTTTTTTTTTTAATATATTCATTTTACTGTATGTACCCCAATAGAGGGTTTTAAAATTATTTTATTTACAAAAGTTTTTAATTTCTAATAAAATTTACATGTAGCTAGGTGATCGCAGGTTTTATTTCTGTGTTTGTATTTTTACCTTGTAAATACTGAAGTGGATGCAATGTAAGCAGTAGACATAAAATCCAGTCGTACTTCGTTGTCAGAACACAAAACGCCATTGTCAATAAAGTTGGAATAAATAGTTTTAAAAAAAAAACCAAAACAATAAATAAAAAAGTTGTTTTCAACCGGCACTAAAAAACTCTGGAGGGCTAGACAATGGGAAAATTTTCAATTTTACCAATTTCCACGTATCATAAAACACTTCAGTCATAATCCATCGCACACTCGCACAGGTTTCCGGGCCTGTGTCGGATTTTTTGAAAGACGTCGTATGTCGAACAGGCCAGCGGCGTGAGAACGTACGAATCTACGCTGAACGCGGTGACCGACTGAAGACCTGACGGTTCTCCCCGTTCCTCAGAGGATTTCGGGGCCGGCCGACGCATGCGCCCTAGCTCTTATGTTTTATGCTACATAAACATAATATTTATTATAATCCAATTGCTGTTCCACAACCACCTTTCATTTAGGGGCTATCTATGAATAAACACCATTTCCCTATAGGTACCTCTATAGTTACGTCGTTTCTTTCTATGATTTTGGTTTACATTTTATAAACATCAACTACGGGTGGAACGCTATGTAAATTTCTCCCTTCTCTTAATCCGTAATAACATATTTTCCCCGGAACTGTAGGGAATTGTGAAGGGTAATCGAGTTAACTCAAGTTTTACAAATCTTATTACAATGGAAATCCTGTTTTAACGGAGTTAACGGACGATATAATTAAATTTCCTAACTTTTGTCTTCATTTAGTGTTTTATTCACGGCTTTATTAGAAATAGTTAATCTTCAAGAAAATGTGAGAGTCGATCATTATCAACGATTGACGAATTGAGATCCTTAACGAATTGGACGAAACCTAATGAAAAATTAGTTAATTTTGGAAGAGTATAGAAACGCAAGCATCGAAAGCTAGATCCAACAGATCTTTAATATCTAAGATATAAGTATAAAACGGAATTTTTATTTTTTTTCCATTTTGGTAATAAGAATTTTTTTAATTCTAAGTATATGAACAAAAACATGTGCGCACAAACATATAAAAACATGTTTGCCTATTATACTTGGGTAAAAAACCACATCCAGTCTATATTTCACACAAATATTTATATCAAGCTACGCTGAAATCATCAATTCTTTGCATTAAGAATTTAATTGTTATGATTTGGTCCACGAGTCTCTTTTTTCAAAGACCTGGGGGTGTTCGAGATAAGAAAAATCTCATTAATTAATTAACGATTTTTTTTAATTCTACTTTTCAATTTTACCCAATTTATTATGTTTATACGGGAAAATCGAAAATCAGTAGAAATGGTAAGAAATTCAAATATATTGAACGATTGAAAAGTACAAACATAATGTAATTAAACTTCAAGCAACTTCACAAGTTTGTTGAGGAACTAGGATCGTGCATAAAATAGCTCACAAAATCAATCAGCTCAAAACCGTAACCTACTCAAATAATCCCCAATTTTCCATTGCATCACTTTACTTTGTGACCCTATTCTTAAGTCCTCTTCAATTAAATACTTACCCTTTCTGAAAAACTTATAGCCCAACCAAATTCATACGAAAATCATTAATTCTACTGGACAAGAGACTATCAGATGTAATTGTTGTTATATCGAAGAAAACAACTATCGAAAAATATTAAAATCAAGCTTTTAAAAATATAAATTCCTGGTTCAAATTTAAAAAAATTCCGGCTGAGTATTTTTTATTCATTATTTCAGAAATTTGTCTTATTGCCAAAATGTGTTGATCAGACCACTTTTACGACCTCCCATTTTACGTTTGCTTAAAACGAAACATAATAATAATGTATACTTTATTGCAAAAAAAGTCATAAACGTATATATATATAAAATTTAAAGTAAATTTACGGCATGAGAGAACGTCTGCCAAAAAAGAGAAATACTTTTGTTCTTAAACCAAGAAAATACGTTGCTATTCATGAGTATCGTCGAAATTAAAACGCTTTTCGCCATTAAACATTATTTCTTCTCTTCTTTCCACATGAGACTTGTTCATCTGCAAGCTCCCTGTAGGCCTTTTGGCCGAAAATGTGTTGAACATTTTGAATGTTGTTTTAGACTCTGTTTTGTTTATTGTTCGTACGCTATCTAAAAGAGATTTCATGGCTTCTTCTGGTACAGGGTTTAAGAGGATTCCCGGTCAAAGAAAGGAAAGCCTAGGAACGAAATGAACAGTAAGCTTCATGAACTCTTAGAATCGGTGAACGACGAGTTTTTCTTTTAAAACGAATATCAAGGTCTTTATGGAGTGTTTTATTATAGTCGTAAAAAGGAGCGTTGGTGAAGAGAAGAAGGACTTAAGACTGAAATGTTTTGGATTTGTTTGATGTAAGATCGCTTGCTAGTATCCGGGCGTTGAAGTTTGTAAATCCAGATTGGGTCTGATAATAGTCTCGTAAATAATGAGTTTATTTTCTAATGTCAATTCACTTTGTTTTTCTAGAGCATAGTCTGTATACCAAGAAGTCCCCGAGGTCTGTTTAGTTCTAATTTTTCAGTGTGAAAGAAAATGTATCTTAATCAAGGACTTCTTAATTCAAAAATACAATATTGATGACTTGACTTCGAGACTTGATCGTCCCTGGAAACAATGACCAATTAAGACTAGTTTATATTTTCATAATACGTAACAACTAACGTATACAAAGTTTTAGGGCATGGCAGTAAAGTTAGGATGAAGCAAGAGCTTTGACAATTTTTATTAGGACAGATGTTTTAGCAGAACCCCATAGTTCCACCCGTCCAAATTGGTCTTGTACAGAATTAGTTGAGTTTTGATGGTCAAAACAGATTTTGTTTTAAAAGTTTTCGTAGTATTCGAGCCTTCTGTTCACTAGTTGTCTCTTAAGTTTCGAGAAGAATTCCATGTCGGTCTGCTATCTAGGTTCTAATTATCTAATTTGGGTGGATATTAGTAGTTCCTTGTATGTACAGAGGAAGGCAAGACTTCTTTTTCAATGTAAATTTACATTGGGTATTTCTTCCTCGTTCTGTCTTTTCCTCCACTTTTGACACCAGTCATTTATAAACAATAGCTGTTTTTGGATGTTGGAGGTTGCTTGGATAGGATTCGATTAGAAAACAAAATTATGGTATTCTTACAAGTGGTAATGATGGTGTTGGAATTATGGTGAGTCATCAGTCCAGCTATAAAGAAAGGGACCAAGAATGCTCCCTTGTGGGACGCCGGTGAGTATTGGTTTCAGTACTCGTTGCCTCCCCTAAAGTTTGAAGCTGCGTTCTGTTCAGTAGGAATCCAGGATAAGGTAATAAGAGGTGGGTATGAATAGTTCAGGTTTATAGTGCCAGACTTTATTAAGAGCCTGGGCCACATACAAGAACGCACACCAAGCTTTAATGAGTCGTGGATTGATTGAGACGGAAACCGAATTAGTGAAAAGGAAATAATTAATTGTGGTATTAAACGTTTTAAAAAGAGTCTTTCAAGGATTTTGCACATAACAAAATGGAGGCTATGGGCCTGTGTGAGGAAATAGAGTTCAGAAGTTTGTGAGCTTTAGGAATGAAAATGAAACGGAATACTTTCATAAAAAAGAGACGATAGCATTGTATATTAAAGTTAAAAATTAAGTCTTCTTTGGAGTATTTCGAAGTATATTAGAGGTAGTTAGGTCATCTACTTCTATTCGGAGATTTGTAAGAGAGATGAGAAGGAAGTGGCGTACCAAGGTAATCCATTACTTCTTGTGCCAGAGGTGCATCAATTATATCTGAGTAAAGGTGGATTCTAAATGCTTAGCAAATCTGTTTTATCTTTCTCCTCTCCTACCCAGGGTCCATTTTATTCTTAGATTCACTAATTTCGTGGTCCGCTTGACCAATTAATATTTTACAATTAATTAAGGTTTTTAGTTGAGATAAAAAAGTCAATGGCACGAGCGGGAATCGAACCCACGATCTACGGCTAGATACGCCGCTGCTCTACCACTTGAGCTATCGTGACCTCGATCCACTCGGACAGTAACCTCCCATCTCAACCCCACTTTTTGAATTTTCCCTCCTTTTTGGCATTTTTAAATCAATTTTCCGAATCCCGCTCGTGCCATTGACGTTTTTATCTCAACTAAAAACCTTAATTAATTGTAATATATTAATTGGTCAAGCGGACCACGAAATTAGTGAATTTAATGAATTTAAATGAAGTATACTTCACGAAAGCTCTCCGTGGCCATTTCATTTGTCGCCGAGAATCCAATCCGATTACACGACATTTGAAAAATAGCAAATAGGAGGGAAAATTCAAAAGATGGGGTTGAGATGGGAGGTTAGTGTCTGAGTGGTCGAGTTCACGATAGCTCAAGTGGTAGAGCAGCCAGTCTAGCCGAAGATCGTGGGTTCGAATCCCGCTCGAGCCATTGACTTTTTATCTCAACTAAAAACTTTAATTAATTGTAATTTATTCTTAGAATTTGTTATCAAATTATGATTCCCTTTCATGATTACATTTATGTGTTTTACTAAATCCTTTATTAATAACTACTATTTTATTTACTATTAAATGTATATATATATATATGATACAATTTCTTTTCTTTGGAGAATGAAATGTACCAAAGAATCCCCCAATGTTTTCGATAAGTTTTTGTTTGCTGCTTCTTATTATATGAATAATTATGATAAAAATTTCTTAGTCAGCGGAAATACCCAAAATTGTTTGCAAACCGCCGTGATTGTGAATTATTGAATAATTCCAAATTACGACCGAATAGTAAAATCAACTAATTTAGTCACGTCTACTTTGCCGTCATTGACCAAGACTAACTAAACGAGATAAGTTGGTTAAAGTTCGCCCGAACCTTAAACGACGTAAGATATATCTATTTATCCCCACTGGTCCGCTAAAACTGTTTTGACCAGACGCATATTGACAAAGATCTTTCATTTAACAATGGTTTTGTCAACGTCTGTCAAAATTTTATGTTACAATTAATTTTTTTAAAATATGTTAAGTGATTTATGACTGTACAATATGGTAAGAGTGATAAGGGATATTTAAAACGATTTCACAATACTTCGTTAAAAACGAGAAAAAATAGGTAAGAATGAACATAATGATAAATAATAATAACATTAGGTACTTGGTACAGTAAGATTTCTTCATGGGGTCTGCGGAGTGATGTTACAAAAGATATTTTAAATTTTTAACATTGGTAAATAGTTGCCAAAAGTAAGTTTTGAATGAAATATTCAGGAGGTTTTTTCAGGTGATAATGGGTTGTTAACGATTATTAGAGATACTTAAAATTATGTATATATCGTCAAAGATAATGAGAGATGGTTAGAAGTGTTTAAGGGGATCAAGTGGCGATAATTAGGTTTCAACGTGGCTTTCCGTTGTTTGGCCAACTGTTGCACCAAATGCTGAGAAATGCTGAGAATTTCTTGATTTATAACGGTGACCAATGTCTAAGTCGTTTACGGATTTCCAATGTCTCATGATGATAAATAGAGGAGGACGAAAGCGTGTTAACTAGGTAGAGTGGGCGTGATCTCTGACGGATACATCAACACGTTTTCACATCTACACCGGCATAAAGCACATGAATATCCACTTTTCCCGTTTATCTAGAAACCAGAGACCTTTTCTATGTAAGTAATGACTGCACGAAGCTAGAAAAATCGATTTATTAAAGCATCGGTAGCCCTCCATTCTACTTATTTGCATTTTTCCAAATCAAATGGGTTCGCTGGAAACGTTTAGAGGAATAGAAATAATCGAAGGGGTGATCAATCGCACAGGATTATCCTTTTCAAACAGGCACGTTTACAAATGGTAAAAAATGTTAGAAACGCTTTTTGTGTACCGAAAACTATATTCAAATGGTCAAATAATTTGCCAACTAAACGTGATGTACAAAAAAAATGGAGTCGTGTAATGAAAATTTACATTATTTAACGTTAAATTCACTCAAAAACAAAGAACTGGACACTTGTATTTATTTGTTTATTTTCAATAATAACGTAAACACAACAATGATAACGTGTTGTTTACCTGCATACTTTACTAAACGTTTTACTAATCGTTTTTAGACTCATTAGATTAAAAATAAAGAAAATCAGTTCAATTTCATTCTTTCCAAAACCAACTGATGAGTGAGTTAATTCATTTTGTTTTCATTTCTTTGATGAAACAATAAATTTGAGGGTTTTTTTTTGTTTTTTTAAAGAATGGTTTTAAATCGAGAATATCTCGCCAGGGTAGTAATCTACCACCCTCTATGGTCTACTGCGGTTTAGGGCGCCGGAAGCCTCAATCGACAAGAAAAGGTAGTGGTCGACCGCTATAAACGACGGCTAGAGAGACGATCGTTTTATAGCTCTTAACGCACTACAGATAGCTAGTGATTAAACAGTCATTAGAAGGATGTGAGAATAGCCTCTAGACGTCCAGAATCAGGTTCTCTACTACCGGAGAGGCATCGAGTAGGAAGATGACTAATGCCATATCAGGATCTCGCTTGGACATATGAACAATGGCGGGCTATTCTCTTGAGATGAGTGCCAGTTAGGTTTGTGGCAATCAAATGACCGGGCCCGTGTGCTGAGAAGACATGGAGAACACAACCTATTCAGCAGTCAGTTATGCCTGGGGGTGGACCTACTTAACTGAGTATCATACAAAGAATCATTAACCTACGTTGAGGAAGTTCTTCTGGAAACTGTGGTCCGATTCGCTCCATTTCTGGAGACAACTTCGTGTAAATGCATGATAATGCTCGATCGCACGTAGCTCAAGTTGTCACCCAACAACATTGTTCACCGCCTCCAGCAAGCCTTGTATAGCTTCTAAACGCTCTTGTTGAAGAATGTATTCTCTTTTACAAGACGAAAATAAGTAAAAATAAATAAGTAATTGTTCATTCGGTGCCTAGGAGACTTAAGACCCTCCGCGAGGCCAGAGGAAGTAATACGCGTTATTAAGAGAAAAACAGTTAATAAATTGTTAGTTAAAATTTAATCTATCACTAAATGATTTTCCGGTGTTTTGGTAAATTTTCTTTCAAACCATCATAATTAAATGATTTTTATTAAAGCTCATAAATTCCTGATCTCGTTTAATTTGGATTACATTAAAATAATTAAGTTGTAATTAATATAACAATCGAAATATATGTAGTTTGAAATAAACAACAAAATACGAGTTTTTTTGTCGTTGCATGAATTAATATCAATGTATTTAAATTTATTTATTATGTATTTACATTATTTAAAATATCATCCATAGGAAAAAATCGATTTATGACAGCTATGATAGCATTCCATCCTACTATGTTTCAATATGCTAAATCAAATTGGTTTGCTGTAAAGGTTTAGGAACCGTAAAATATGTTTCGGGTTTATTCGTTTCGGTTTGAAGAATAATATTAATCCAATTCTCTAGGTTAAATGGAAAACAGCAGACTGGGAGGAAAGTGTCATGAATATACACTCGACGTTGGAGAATACTGCATATGTAAATTGTGTACCTCCAATTAAAAGCCAAGAATTATGGATCTGCCTGAAACAACGGAAATAACAGAATGGAAGAAAATATGCAGTTCTAATGTGGGTTTGACAGTATCACAGTGATACTATCAGAATGGATCTGAGTAACCTTTTTTTTCAGTCTCCATCCACTGTTTTATAAAGCTGTCACTAACACAAAAAAATCACGTTCCATTTCCTATTGTACATATGCCAACAAATGGTGAGAAAGTCCTGGTTGAGATCGGACATTCGAAGGGTTTTACTAGTTGAATATCAGAGTTTTTCCGTACAAAAAAAAACACGGTGGGAACCGTATATTTATTTAGACCTGTTGTAAATGAAATATAATAAAATAACGTATATACCATATAAAATATAATCATAATGGAAATATTTTTAGAATATGTTAAACAATGGGTGGTATTTTCTTTTGTTTTCATAACTTCCTGGTAATATTTCTGGAGATTTCTTCTAGTCACTCTTTTCCGTTCTAATCTTTAATCCTACATTTTTTACATTTTTTGTATTTTATATATAGAATAATAATGAAAAACATGAACTGGTAAGCATCAATTGGTAAATTGCGTGTATTGTAATAAGTATTATAGATTTGCCTCTAAGAACTTACGTAATAAACCCCTTCCTGACCATGTAATTAACTTTAAAATTCACTTGTGCTACGTTAACTACATTTTACTTACCGAATGTGTACCAAACACAACTAATACACTGATACGGATTTATATATAACCTCAATTCTGCATACGTATGTGTGTACAGAAATGAGTCTGTGGTTTTGATAGTCTGGGGTCAGACTTCGGTCATACAAACCGACATTAATTGTCAGTGTGAGAAACATTCTTCCCGCAAATCTAACCCCCCCCCCATGTTTATAGTTTGTCCTTGTGATTTATTAATCATTATAGCGAGAGTTATTTTAACAGGAAATTGTCAACTCTTAAATGTAAACGGCAAATTCGTTGGAATCATTGGAATCCTAGGTATGTGCGCCTTCTGTCCAGCTGCAGGTCCGGTAAGTTTAATGGCTTCGTCTTCAACCGGATGTAAACTCCAAATTGAATGGTGCACTTGCCCTCGGATTTTAAAAGTTTGCTTAAGATTAGCATTTCTTTTTCCACCAAACGATGTCATTTGAAAAAGAGACTACCCATCTACAATTCTCTTATTGGCTCTGATGGCTCATGAATCTCTGAAAGAGTAACTTTACCAGCTGCGCAACATAATCTATTCGGTTCATCAGTCCACTGTTTTGCAGTGGATCTTGGACACCTTATACGTTTTACCTATTTGATAGTCATTAAACTGGCCATAATCATCATTTAGATCTTAATGAAATACTAATCCACTACCACTCTTTCTTAAATCATTTTGTAACTGATTGGGTATCCCAGATCTAGAACGTACTCTCTGCTCGCCAATGCTCTGTTCGGCACCAATTTCTGTGGATCGAGTTGCTGACTTGCGAGCATTATCCAAACGATTTTGCCGTTTTTCTTCTGTTTCATTTAGCCTCCGGATTTTTTTCATTCATTGCGGCGGATGAATGTCTAAATAAATTTGATTTTATATTGAGCATTTTTAACTTTTAAAATAACTAAATAGCCGAATGAAATAGATAAGTTAATTATAAATGAGAATTGACAAAAAAATAGATTGAATAGACGATATAGAATAAGTAGGAAACATTTAAATGATTAAATTAAATATTAAAAATTCGAGTTAAGTTGTAAAGATTAAAATGTTTGAATTTCATCTGCGTACATATATATGCACTTTGTGTCGGTTCGCCCGTCATTGTTATAGGTGTGTGTTATACTTTTACGAAAGGACAAGGGTTACTTTCACGTTTAACTGAGAACAACCAACGGGCTAAAATTATTTTTTTATTATTTTATTTTTTTATTTATAAGATCAACTTTATTTAACATTTCTGTCATACACGGTTTCGCTAAGTTTACAGCACTACAATATAACATGACACTTGCTACGAGGGATCAGCCCATTGGCTGTCCTCAAAATTTGTATTAATAATAAATAGTAATCAAACAATACGATATATGGGTTGTTTTTTGTTTTTGTTTTTTGTAACGTTCATGACAATCTGCCAATGCAGCACTGAAAATGGTGTGTTTCGTCACTCCAGTTGAACTTCATACCGTAGGGAATCGCTATGATGTTTCCGTTTTAGTCTTCGCTGCTGTCTTGGAGGGGGCATGTTATTGGCTGCTGCTCTTGCGGTCGTGTTTTCATGCATGCACATTAAATCGTTGAGTTTTTGATAGCGTTCTTTTATGATATCAGCAACTGATGGTATTTCAAGATCCTTGTGCAGTATGGCATTTCTTACATACCAGGGGGCGCCTGTTATCATGCGGAGCACTCGAATTTGAATTGTTTGTATACTTTGGATTTGGGTCCGTGACGCAGAACCCCAGATCTCACATCCATATGCCCATATTGGGCGTATAACTACAATGTGTATCAGGCGCTTTAAGTGGAGTGGTAGTTTTGAATTTTCGGAAATAAGGAACTTTAATTGCTTTATCCGATATCTAATTTTTTTTTATTGTTTGATCAATATGCGGGGCCCACGTCAGCTTCTCATCAAGGGTTATTCCTAAGTATTTTTCTATTGGTCCAGAAGGGATGCTTTGGCCGTTGATTTCTATCGGGATATACGTTACCTTTCTTTTTAATATAAACTTAACCAGTCTAGATTTGCTGACATTTAATTCCATTCGCGAAATGCACCATTTTTCCACCATTATTGCATGCGATTTTATGTTTTCTGTTGTGCTTTGGCATGTACCTTTATTTAGGATCGCAACATCATCAGCAAATTGTGCCAGTGTGTTATTAGTTTTCATGGGAAAATCAGAGGAGTATATCAGCTATAGATAAGGCCCAATATTAGCTACCTTGTGGTACTCCAGCTCCAATATTAGCGGCAGAGGATGATGCGTTTCCACATTTGACGGCAAAAGTACGATTTGATAGGTATGACTGAATTATCCTGTACAGGGTGTCTGGAAGTTGATCTTTAATTTTGGCAAGCAATCCTTCGTGCCACACTCTATCGAAGGCTTGATGTGTGTTCAAAAATAGACCGAGGCACACTTCTTTCTTTTCCAGAGCGTCCAGGATTTCGTCCGTCACTCTGTGCAGCTGTGTAAAGGTGACTGCCCGAGTGTAAAGGTAAGAAACCGTACTGCGTCTCCGGTATGTATGCTTTAGATACTGATGAAGATGAGGGATTAATAGCGGTTCGAAGATTTTAGAAAACAATGGGAACAGACTAATAGGTCGATAGCTGTGTGGATCGTTCTTTAATTTCCCTGTTTTGTGTATCATGACTATCACAGCATGCTTCCAAGCAGTTGGAAAGTAAGTAAGACGAAGTACAGCATTATAAATTTGCGTCAGATACACGAGTGTCCTTCTTGGGAAGGCCTGAAGAAGGGCCTGAACGATCAAATCTGATCTGAAAAGGAGCTTTCCTTGTTGGCGACCTTCTGATCGCATTTTTAACCTGTGCCGGACTAAAAATATTTTAAAAGGTGATAGTTGAAGGGGCTCGTTTAATTTAGCTGAAATTGCTTGAGTAAAGTCTGTATTTTCGACATCATTTGGTGAGAACTGTTGTATGAGAATATTTTTGAATAGCTCAGCTTTTTCGTTTTCAGAGGTGACATACGAATTTCCTACTCATAACTGTGGAATCCTTACATAATCCTTAGTCAGTTATCTTGTCTTTTTCCAGAGGCTACCATCCTTTGGATCAATTATCATCAGTTGTTGTTGAACTGCCTTTTCTCGTTCTAAACGTAGTACTCTTTCCAGTTCGCGGGTTGCTCTGTTGTAGGCTGTTTTTTGAGGCGGAAATTGTGTATGCTCCCACAACATCCGACATTGTTTTTTAATAGTACATAGTTGATGTATTACCGGGAACTGTATTTGTCTAGTATTGATGACTGTACCCCCAATTTTTCTAGCAGTGCTGCTTGCTAAGTTTGAGGCTATTTGTACATTTCTCGTCAGTTCAGACACATCAATATCACGTTTGGTTTTAAGGGGTATTTTTAGGTCAGTGCGTTCTTCAAGTGTTTGCTTGTATTTTTCCCAATTGAACGGGTAATTGATTAATGAATGTGATTTTCCCATTGGTGTTGTTAGATCAACCTCAATACATACTGGAAAATGATCTGAATTCATTTCCATGGTGACATATCGCTATTTAAGTTTAAAAATATACGGGAGACCTGCATCGTACTTTCTCTTATAGGCGGCAATTCATCGTGTACAATACCATTTCTAAGCAGAAGGGCTGAGCCACCTTTCCGTGCTCCACTAGGATGGTCGGCACGGGAAATCTTGTATGTGGGAATAAAGAAGTTAATATGCTCAGCCAATTTGGTTTCAGAAACCAATATTACATCCACATTGTAAGTTTGGAGAAAGTTTATCAACAAATGATACTTACTATTTAATCCTCTGGCATTCCAGGTTCAAATTCTTAATGGTCGACCGAGGTGATTTATCATTTTTTGTTGGTTAATAGGGCTGGAATTATTTGAGCAAGTGTAGCGACTAGAGGTTGCAAGATAGAGATTGAAGAATCTATTTTGTCAACCAGTTTATTAAAGAGATCATATTCACCTTTGTTGGTCCTCGAGGTTGAAGCTGCAGCTTGAGCATATGTTACGTTTTGTTTCATATCATTTCGGTTTTGCAAGAATTCTTGGGGGCAGGGTATTGCTGGTTCGCTCCTATTCGTGTTTCGGTTTTTATTGGCGTTGACAGCTGTTATATGTCTTGAACTACTTTGGTTTTGGGTCATTTGCATTTTTCTATAAATTTCTATAAATTTAGGGCACCCGTTATAATTTGCGGTGGGTTGGCCTTTACAATTTGTACATACAGGAGTGGTTTCAGATGGTTTTGCACAGTCTGATGATTTATGGCATTCGTCGCATTTCACACACTTTGGTGCCTTGTGGCAATAATTTTTGCTATGCCGAAATCTTGACGGTTCATACATTGTATTACGATCTTTTTGGGCTTGGGTGGTTCCACCTTTATAACGCCGTTGTACAGTCTAGTCACGTTGTATATTTCCTCGTTCTTAGGGTTTGGTTTTAGATCCAGAAAGAACAGTGACAGTGGGGTTTTGGTTACAGGATGGAAAACAGGGAGCATTTGTGCCGGGGAAAATCCAAGTTCAGTAAGCTCCTCCATCATGGTATTAGTATCACATGAAAAGTGAAGTCCTCTTATTACCACCCGGAAACATTTCTCGCTTTTATGTTGATATGTATGGAACTGTGCGTTTTTTTGCTCTAGGTATTTTGTGACAATTCTATAGCCATCAATTGTATCGACATTTAATTTTACTTTATTGCCGGTTAGCGTTATATGGCGGAATGCACCAGGTTTGAGAGAATTTTTTTTAAATTATTTTATTTAAATCTTGTGTACATACACATTTTGTTTTGCTAATAAATACTGATATTCAGTACACTCAAAAAGTGTGATTAACATGGCATTTGATGGTGGGTCCTGCCACACAATAATTCACTGGAGTATAATAATTTGAGATAAATAAATATCTCATTAATAAATAAATTAACCTACATTTTTGTTTTTATCTATAATAATATAACGTCAGGCGCACGTTTACACTAGCACTTATTTACATTAACACATATTTACAATCTGTAGTCCGTATGATGCTTTCTTTTTAGCCGTCTTTGTTGGCGGGGTGGAGGAATTTGTGCAATTGCCGGATTCGGGTGGGAGTCAGCTTTGGCAAGCATCGTCGGGTATCTCTTTTTTAGTTCGTCTTCTTCCGATGTCAACGATATTTCATGGTGGAGCTGTTCATTCCTTACGAACCAGGGCGCGTTTGTTATTAACCGTAATACACGGTTCTGCAGCGTTTGTACCCTTTTTATTTGCGAGGCGGATGCAGAACACCAAATGGGCGAGCCATAAAACCAAATTGGTTTTATTAGGCTTAGATAAAGGAGTCGCTTAAGTGGAATTTGGACAGAATTGCTAGAGAGAATTGGTTTGATATTGCGAATACGCAAGCGAATTCTCGTTACACATGATGATATGTGGTTATTTCAGTGAGATGCGAGTCCAAGTGCAGCCCTAAGTATTCATGTGAGTCCGCTTGAGGTACATTAGTTCCACCGAGTACTATATGTGAGGGCCTTGAGGTCTTCTTATAAGTGAAGTTAATGAGTTTGGACTTAGTTGAATTCAGCTTAACTTTCCACTTGGATCCACCCAATCATCAATTTTTTGGCAGTAATTCTGCATCTTCGTTTCTGCATCACTGAGCGTGATACTTTGGGACAGCACAGCTTTGTCATCGGCAAATTGGGCTATTTCGATGTTGCTATCTGCTGGAAAGTCATGCTCGTACAGAATGTAAAGGAGGGGTCCCAGAACACTTCCTTGAGAAACACCCGCTGAGATGCTGTGTACTTCAGAGTTCGCTCCTTTATAGCTGACAAAAAATTTTCTGTCGGTCACATAAGACTTCACCAGCCGGTAGTATGTATCGGGTAGTAACTTTTTAATTTTATATAGCAGGCCCTCATGCCACACGCGATCGAAGGCCTTTTCGGTATCTATAAATAAACCTAGACAATACTTTTTTCCTCATAAGTTTGTGGTATTTTATCCACTACTCTGTGGAGTTACCACGGACAAGAATGAATTGCTCTGAATTCAAATTGTGTGTTCGGTATTACAGGACTTAAATAACTCAGAAGCTTTGGAAATATTAGTCGCTCGAGGATCTTCGATAGTGCAGACAACAAACTTATTGGGCGATAACTGGTCGGTTTATCCCATTCTTTTTTGGGTACCACTTTAGCAATTTTCCATTTTTTTGGAAAGTATGCCGTTCGAAGGATGCCATTGCATATTTGTGTTAACAGTACGAGACATTTTCTAGGCATATGTATCAATAGTAGCCTTACGATCATGTCCATACCTAGTGTTTTTGTTTGTTTTAATTTTCTGAATTAAACGGTGAACCTGAGATGGAGTGAAGAAATCATAAAACGGTGACAATTGCAAAGGAGCTTGAAGAGATTCCTGAACCATTTCCCTTGTTTGAGGATTGTCAATGACATTTGGCTGAAACTGCTCTCGGAAAAGATGCCCGAAAATTTCAACTTTTTCCTCAGGACTGGTCGCCCAGCCAGCTTGAGTTTTAAGAGGAGTTATATTGGAGGATTCTTTTGTTACATATTTCGTCTTCCTCCATAATGATCCAACTTGTGTGTCTAGCTTAGCAAATTCCATTTCTCTGTAGAGCGCCTTTTCCTCCAGTAATGCATTCTTAAGATCTTCAGTAGCTTTGTTTAACAATCTTTTGTCAAGTGGAGATCTAGTATTCATATAACGAGTTCGGGCACGCTTCTTCGTTTCATGAAGACATCTGATATTAAAAGAGAAATGTCTCTTGCACTTTGGTATTTTCTGGGCACCATGTTTAGCCGATATCATTGCCGAAAATTGAATGTCATTAGTCATTTTCTCAACCGCGTTATCTATTTTTTTTTTATAGATATCCGTTTTTAGCGGAATATTTACATTACAGAGGTGGTTGAGGGAGGCCTTGTAGATATTCCAATCCATATTTTGTGCCATAACGGTTAGTGTTGGTTTCATATTCGGTGGTTTCTCAAGGAGTTCAAATATCACTGGTCTGTGATCAGATGGTAGATCTTGAATAACTTTCAGACTGGTGTGATTGAAGTGGAAACCTTTTGCAATGATGTAATCTAGAATATCTGGCATCCCCCCTGTTTCAGGCCAGTAAGTTGGTTCCGTTAAATGAAAAACTTGCAATTGGTATTTTTGAATGACATTACACAATAGTTTACCTCTTGAGTTTTCGTTGTGAGATCCAAAGACAGGATGTTTAGCGTTGAAATCACCGGCTAAAATAAAGGATGGTCCTAATTGATGTATTGATACCCAAAATTCCCCTTCAGTTATTTTATTTATAGGCGCAGAGTAGAAGGAACAAATTTGCAGTTATCATTATTAAGCTGAATTTGAATACGAGCAGTCTGTATGTTCGTCTCCCTTATTGGCAACAATTCCGTGTGTTGGATGAACGTCTTAATTAATATCAGGGAGCCTCCTTTGCTGGCTTCATCAGGGTGGTCCGCTCTGTAGCATTTGTAGCCAGGGATTGAGAGATATTTTTCACAATTTAGTTTAGTTTCAGTTACTATCATTATTCAATATTATTAGTGACAATGAAAAATTCTAAGTCGAGTACTTTTTTTAACAAACTACGAGAGTTCCATATGCCAATTTTTATTGAGGGCTGTGCAGTATTAGCCATGGAGATTAACCAATTTGGGAACAATGGTTGCTAGCATTTGCACTAGTGGCTGGATTATAGTCATTAATGAGTCAACTTTTTGAATTAGTGACTGTATGAGCTCATTTTGTGGTGAATCTATCTAGGCTTTATCACCCTTCTTATTGCTAAGCATATCTGTATAGGAGGTGTTCTGATGGGTAAATTTATTTACGTTGACAAATATCTTAGTTGATGAATTTATACCCACTTGTTCTGATTTTTGCTGAGCTATAAGTGCACTCGGAGAGTTGACCAATTTAGACTTCTGGGTTTTCCTATAGAACGGACATCCCAAATAGTTGGCGAGAGAATTTATTTCGCTTAATAGAATATTCATGTTGTTGACATTCGAAATAAATATCGGAGGAGGCTTTGGGATCTTCACGTGTGTTGTTCCCTCATCTGTGGACATATGTGAGTCCAATTGTTTAGCGGACTGAAGGGATTTGGCATAACAAATGACTCAATATCAATACAACGTTTTTTCGCCTGGGATTTTTCCATTTTCCATTTTATCTGGGAGGCGCTTTTCCATTTCGGCGAACTTTGCCTTTAATGTAGTTAATTTAAATTGAGTTTATAGTACTCACTCGTCAATTTATTGTAAGTTTAATCGTCTAATCGCACTTTTACGAAAAACAACAACTCACGTTTTTAATTCTGCGACTAATTGTTTTCAGTACTTGAGGAGCCGGCAACAGCTGATATTGGTCAAGCAATGAATATAATATAAAAGGAGCTCACCTAAATCAAATATTATGCTTGAACGCTCAAAATGACCGGGAGAGCAACCTTCAGCCGCTAGCGGCGACGAGAGGCCTGAAATATGTATTTCTGATTTCTGGCTGAATCGTCTAAATTCTCGGCATGGTGGGGTACTACTGCCCATCGAAGTTCTCGAGACTCTAGTTATTAACTACTAGACCAATCAGCTGACATGTGAAAAAATTATTAGATGCGAATTAAAAAAATTAAAAACGTAGGGGATTAGCGTCCTTTTTGTATGTAAACCATCCGACCGGTTCTAAAATGTCTAAAACACAGTGACATACAAAATTTCATATGAACTTGATTCTGCAATAACAACGTGACAAAACTATGTCTATGTCCTTGATATGACCATAAGTAACGCTTGTAAAAAATTTGATCAAAATAGGACTAGTAGATTTCGATATTACCTCTGACATATACGCCAACTTTCTCTATTTATAAACTTAATATAAACGACTAATTTTGGGTGAAAGAAATACTCAATATTCCACTAAAGACCCTCTCACACTCTACATTCATGCTAATAAATTAATCATAAATACATTCACTCTCAATATACACAAAAAAGATATCTATCAGACTTTATACTACAGCCCTGGATCAGGGGACCCAAATTCGTTGTTGTGTTCAAGCACAACTCACCCTTCTATCATAAAAGTGTCATAAATGTGTGCCTGTGGGTGTCATAAATATGTTTATATTTATATTTTTTATAGTATATATGAAAATATTAATATAGATAATAAAATAAAGTTACATTAAAGAACAAATTACTCAGCAATGCAAGCTTTTCATTGATTGTAACGTATGTTATTATATTATGTTTAAAGCATGGAGGGCCAGCAATGACCTTATGATGTTTGACAACCCATAAATAATACTTGAATGCATATATCGTTTCACTTATATGATGACACACTTCACTTTTCTATTAGTATATCAACCAATAATAAAAATAGAAAATTGTCATAGGTTATGCGTTGTCCATAAATAACTATGTTCTTTACATCTGTCTTTTATTTTTATTCCTATCCCTCTGATTTATTTTTTCCTGCATTTGCATTTATAGGTACATACCGTTTTTGTCAAGTGGTTTAGTCTTGTTGATTTTCTTTTTTCCAGGAGTTTTCCAATTGTTAGTGCAGTATGTCTAATTAGTTACATGTTAGGTTCTCCATCGTTTTTCCTATGTTCTGTTAATGATTTGTTGTCAGTTTCTCAGGTGTCATTTTGTTTTTGTGTAGTAGTTTAAGTCATTGTGGCTTTGTTGTAGCTGTTGTTGTGTGCTGATTTTTTTTATTTAAATAAGCCATAAAAGATGGCTAAGGTAATGAAAATCAATAATTTTTTAAATTATGTAACAGCACCCATGTTTGTTCAATTGATTTGGCAATACACATTTCCGTCCATATAATTGCTTTTCTGCCTATTTATCACCACTATTTTTAAAGATTGTTGTTTAATACATTTTGGGTAATATGGTATGAAGTAAATCTAAAGTTAGGCTAATTAATTTTTACACTATTAATCTAAAAATTCTGTTAACATTTATAAACATTATGGAATGAAAATTATGCACACAGTTTATGTGCACAATGGGCTTAAAAAGTTATTCCTTTCAAACAAAACATTAACTAAAGGATATAAACTCAAAGACAAAACCCAAACACTCATATTTTGTTATTTATTTCAAAATATATGTATTATTATCGTTATGTTAATTGCATACATATTTTAATGTAAACCAAATTGATATCTTTCAATAAACATTATTTAATATGGTATTAAAATTAAAACCAGGAAATTAGATTTTAATCTATCACTAAATGATTTTCAGGTGTTTTGGTGATTTTTCTGTCAAACCATAAAAATTGAATAATTTTTATTGAAACTCATGAATTTCTGATCTCGTTTAATTATTACATGAACCTTTTTTAAAAAAAATCAATCTCATAATAATAGATCATGTAAAATCCAGTTTGAAAGTTAGCAATTGGCAAGAGAGAATGATAAAAATTTGAATTTCAAGTGGTTGTAAGAAGAAAATTAAAGTTGTACATTCCTTATTAAAAAACAAAAAAGTAAATAGTTCTCTTTATCAGCAAATATCCAATTTTAGTTAAAGAAGAGTGAGGCGACTAGACAAAGTCGAACTAAAAAATATTAATTACTATTTTATTTTGTTAAAAATGGGAATTTTTCAGAATATTGGTTTATTTGTAAAACCATCATGGAACAATCAAGATAACTGAATTTGTTGGTGTATTGCATGGTGTACTATTAAAACAATAATAAGGTATTGAACATCAAACCCTAGTATCCTCTCATAATCATACTTGCACTTGTTTATTTTGTTCATTCTATTGCAGTTACTAATAATATAGCATATTCATTTAATTTAATTTAAACAAAAAACACTTTCTTTTATTGCACTGTAAAAGTAGTAATTAATAATGCATTTAATTTTTTTAAAAGAGAAAGAAATTAGTTATAACTTATTATAAAACTAAGAAAAACTTTATTGTGAGTTTGTTGAACCCTATATAAGTTTGGGATTGAAGAATATATATATATATATATTTTTTTTTATCACTGAATTTAAAAAAAAATTTAAAAAAAATATATATAGTCACCTAATCGTGGATCAATAAAATTTAAAATTCCTTCCTTCAAGCTTCGGCCCAACAAGTTAGTTTTACTTGCCCCAGAGGTATTTTTTTAAAGGAATGAATTTTATATTTTATTTTTATATTTTATTCTTATTCAGTAAAATAGTTATGTTAATTAATAAAGATATAAAATGATGAAAGATGAAAATGTAAAATAATAAAATATTTNATATATATATGTCGGAGATGAAATGGAATGCAGTGACGTATCTGGCTAACTGTGACGTCGTGACATAGTCGAGACAACGAGTGGATCACAAAGAAGAAGAAGAACAAAGGACAAAGTTAGTCAGTCAGTCGATCAGTCGTGCCTTTGTCCTCACAGCGACAACATCGTCACAAATAAATAATCGTCAAGAAATAAAGTGTGAAGCAAACAAGCGAAATGATCATTTCTTTCCCCGGGAAGACGGAGAGGTTTCTCCTACATATATATATATATTTTTTTTTTAAATTCAGTGATAAAAAATAGATATTTGTTTATGCAAAATAATTTGTTTAGTTTTTTTTCAACAACAATAAAACATTACGTAGGCGCCGTTAAATAATGAAAAAACCAATAATGAAAATAGTTAAAGAAACTAAAATTAAATAAAACCCCAATACCTGAAGTGAATGTGTGCACAGTCCTCCTTGCCAATCTTCTTTTCGATACCCAGCAATACAGAACCTTAACCCTCATCAACACCAAGGCCCTGGATAATATGATTGCATAGGTTACCACTGCTAGGTTCTGTCCGAACCTTTTCTATCGGCAGATAGTGTTTTTCACTCCCATAATTTTAAATTACAAGAAAATTAAACTGAAAATAAATTCTAAGCCCTGAAGTAAGGAATGCTAACACTTCTGTTTTTATACATGGAAGAAAGTTAAAAAAGAAAATGGAAGCAGGAAGCAAAGACATAGTTACTCTTGGCAGCAAGAGACCAAATCACGGCAAGAGCAAGCTACAAGGGAAGCAGTCTTTATCAGCCCCTATTTAGGGATTGTGGACAGCATTTCAACAGAAACATGAACCTTACGCCAATTACTTTGACTTAACTTTAACGCCCCCAAAACTAAATTAATTTTCTATCTTCTGGAAATAAAGTTTTTATGCACAATATTTACAAGTAATTTAATTAAAGACAATTATTCTAATCTTCTAAACATTGTCACAAAACGTTAGTACCAAAAATGCAACGAGAATGACAATAATGCTGTTACTTAATCCCACAATATAAAAACTGTAAAGAAACAGCGGGGATAAATTCCTTTGTATTTCTTTCATTAAATACTTAAGTTAGAAACCTGTGAAGTCAGTTTTTTTTGGAGCAATTTGGAGCTTTTTTTAAATGCACCCAAACATGCTCAAAGTTACAAAATATCAAGTGTCATCAACTGTCAATCTAATACACCCAGTATTTTATTAGACCTAAGTTTTTTATTCAGTTTCAATATACCTCATTAGTATGAAAAAAAAACAGGTAACATCATTAGAAAACCAAGAAAAAGTTAAAGTTGAATGAAATATAATTTCATGAATGTTTAACTTTCACTTGTCGATTTCTAATACTTTTTTTATATACACAATGATGCTACTTTGTTTCCAGGAAAATTGCTGCATTTTCTTATACCTAAGAGGGTGCAAATAGGTAGGGGTTTGGAATAGAAAAAAATTAATTTTTGGTTCATGTCAGAGATTTTGGGCCTTTCGTACCACTGTGCGACGGTGGCCTCGGGACATCCTTGACACCTAATCATACACATTGAGTGCCAGCAATGGCTGGTTCCTCAAATCATGTGTTCTGCCGTGCAGTCTAGCATTTGTGCTAGTGTTGTGTTGTGTGATACATTAATCACGTAATGTGTACGTATTTGTATAGTATATGATCATGTATAGGTAACAAATAAATTTAAATTTAAAAAAAATCGTTTTAGGGGAAAATTTTCTGAAAGAAGTTCTAAAAAAACCGTTCTTATTATAATGTACTACGCCAAAGAGAAAAAGATCGTCGATAAAGGCGGTAGCGGTTAATCCTTTAATCCAGGGGTGCTCAAACTTGAACTGCTGGCGATCTACCTCAATATTTTTAGACTACTTACTCTGAGAGGCTGCAAGTGTGTGTGATGCAGGGTTGTCGTACATACACGATACACCCTACCTACCTAGGTAGGGTGTACCGTATCGTTTATAGATATTAGCTTTCTGCACAATATAGGTACATTATTTTAGTCAAGGTTTGGGTTAGGTTTAGTTAGGTTCTTCTCTACAATATCAATGAAAAAACTCATAGTTATTCAAAATTGCGAGTTTATTGGTTGTTACAAAACAAAAGAGTTACATATGGTGTTAAACTTAACTAAGGAGTGGCTTTGGATGTTGAAGCGTGGCACTGCATGTCCTCAGCATACTTTTCATAAGATGGTACGTAACCACTGAGTGCTAATCGCAAGCATGATGACATATGATCGTCAGTTA